>NW_008345290.1:2760810-2763401 GCF_000622305.1 Nannospalax galili
ACTCAAAAAGATCCGCCTGCCTCTGCCTCCCGAGTGCTGGGACTAAAGGCGTGTGCAACCACGCCCGGCTTAATTTTATACTTTATAAAGCATTAAAATACAAGCTTTGCATTTTTTTTCCCTGTGATTTTGAAAATTTTCTGATAATCAACATTAGCATATTTTCTTGTGTAGCAATTCTAGCTTTACTACCAAATTACCAGTTTTTATTTTAAAATTCCAATTGATTCCTCACTTCAGGTTTTACAGACATTTCACCAGAAGAGTTGAGGCTTGAATACCATAACTTCTTAACCAGCAATAACTTACAGAGTTATGTAAGTTTGTTTTCTATTCCTCCCTCTCATAACTAGCCATCAGTTACTGTTTTCTGTGTTTGTAGTGGCTTGCTTGTGTTTTGGCAAAGTTGAAGACTATTAATGTTTTGCAAGTCAACACCTTTTATTCTAGACTATTCTCTTTGAAATTGTTTAGTTTGTCTTCATTGATGAGGAGATATAAACTATAATAATTTGGCTTATCATTTTTATCATGTTACCCATCAACCAGTCCCAGAAATCATACCTTTTCATCATTTGTAGATATTATTGAGCTCTGTTAGGTGCAGATCCCATGATGAATACAAAAAAGAGAAAAAAAAATCAAATGAAATAAGCTGCAGTTTGCTAAACAGATTAGCATCTTCACATATCAAATATCAAAAAAAGAAGTCAGAATAAGTTCTTCACCTGAAAGAAATGATATTTTTCTGTTGTCTGCAGTCAGGATCATGCATTTCAGCTACTAAACATAATTCACCTGCCCAGATAGACATAATTCACCTGCACAGATAGAACCATCTCTGCACTGCCAGGTGCTTGACCAAGCAATACCAGGAGTTAGTGAGAGAGAGAGCAAATAGAGCTGGAGTGTCTTCAGCAACAGGAGCAGGTTTAAACATTCAGTACTGAGCTGCTTTTGTCTTCTCTCTTCAGCTAAACTCTGTTCAACAGTTAATAAGTCAATGGAAGAATAGGATAAATGAACTGAAAAATCTCAACATGTCAACCAAAGTAGCTTTGGTGAGTATTGGAGTTTTCTTCAGAGAATTACCTTTTGTTTTGTTGGTTTTTGATATAAGAGCTCACTGGGCTATATAGCCTGGGCTATCCTGGAATTTACTGGGCTGGTTCTGAAGTCAAAGCAGCCCTCTTGCCTCAGCCTCCTCAGTGATGGAATTATAGGCATGCAGCATCATGCCTGGCTTTCTACTGCCTTTTTTTTTTTTTTTTCCAGAGGATGTTGTACTTTGGATTTGAAGGGCAAAAAAAAAATTCTAGACAGTTATGACACACATTCTCAAGATGTTGTCATTTAGAGTTGAAGTCCTGGAACTGTTTCTGTCTATTCCTCAGAAAGGCAGGGACAAATATGCTTTTTAAAAACTATTTTTGGGGTAAGGTTTTTAACTTGGGTAGTAGTAAATTTTTTAAGATTTATTATTTTTAATTATGTATTTGTGTCTGCATGTAGGTACGTGCATGTGAGTGCAGGCGCCTGCAGAGGCCAGGGGTGTCAGATAACCCCCAGAGTTACAGGCAGTTGTGAGCTAAGAACCAAACTTAGGTCCTCTGCAAGAGCAGTACAGGCTTTTAACTGCTGAGCCATTTCTCCAGCCCCATAGTACTAGTTTTGAAAATTGAGAACTATTATGCAAATTCAGATACTTAAGGATATCTGTGTTTCTTTCACTTTGCAGTTGTGTAATGCCATTTGAATCTACCTGGAGTTCTTGGAAGTATTCTGACCCTAGTTTAGAGTTGGCCCCAATCACCATTAATGAGAGCTAATAGAAAAGGAACTGGAGAACTTCCCTCCAGGGTGGACATTTCTGCCCTTTGCTAATTCTCATTCATTCTCTCTCTCTCTCTCTCTCTCTCTCTCTCTCTGCTGGTCTGAGACAACCCATCCTCAGCTGGTTTTAGCATGTATCAGTCATTCATTCATTTATCATGAATAGTAATCCACTGTATCAATATATTGGAATTTGTTTAATCATTTACTTATTTACCTATTAGTGAATATTAACTGAGAAAGAGAAGGTAGGCTGGAAAAAAAAAAAAAAAAAAAAAAAAGGAAAAGAAAACCCACTTGTCTGCCTTTGTGAAACTAGAAAGAGCATGCACTCTCTACAGTGATAAGCAGATGAGCAGTCATCAGACCAGGAGTTGAGGAAAAGGGTGTTGGCTGCCTGGGAAAGGGATACAAGGAACTTTTAAGGTAATAGTAACGTTCTGGATTTTTATAGAACATGGTGGTTATAAGTGTGTCAAAAATCACTGAAATATGTACATAAAAGGAATGTATTTTATGTGAACTAGATTTCAATAAAATTATTGTTGTTATGTTTTAAGATGCTGTGGTGCTTCTAAGTGAGAGAAGCTCTCGCAGCTTGTTTTGATTAGAAAGTCTATAAGAGGAGTCAGTGAAAGGCTTCTTGACAGGGAAATAAAGATTTCAATGAGCAGAGATGAAGAAGCATAAAATATTTTTAGAGAATAGGAATTGTATGATGGATTTTAATAGTAAGCTTTTTTTTTTTTTTTTTTGGT
>NW_008345290.1:2763490-2767017 GCF_000622305.1 Nannospalax galili
GCCTCTGCCTGCTGGGATTAAAGGTGTATACCACCATGCCTGGCTTAGTAAGCTTTTTATAATTTAATTGTGACTCCACTTCAGTTAAGTGTTTAAGTAGACTGGTATCCTTTGAAACTTTCATGCATGTATACAGTATATCTTCATTATATCAATCCTTCCTTGAAGTATATATATATATTAGTAAGCTTTTTATAATTTAATTGTGACTCCACTTCAGTTAAGTGTTTAAGTAGACTGGTATCCTTTGAAACTTTCATGCATGTATACAGTATATCTTCATTATATCAATCCTTCCTTGAAGTATATATATATAACATAAAAATTTTTTAAATGCTTTTATTTGATGTGTATGAGTGTACTGCCTGCATGTAGGTAGAAGTTGTGTAGTGCCGTAGTGCCTGTGGAGGTCATAAGAGGGTATCAGATCCCCTAGAACTGGAGTTACAGAGAGTTGTTAGCTGCCATGTGGGTGCTGGGAATCAAATCTGGGTCCTCTGCAAGAGTAACCAGTGCTCTTAACTGCTGAGCCATCCCTCCAGCCCCCTGAAGTATATTCTTTAAAAAATATTTTTCTGGGGCTGGAGAGATGGCTCAGCAGTTAACAGCAATGACTGCTCTTGCAGAGGACCCAGGTTCGATTCCCAGCACCCACATGGCGGCTACAAACCATCCTTAACTCCAGGTCCAGGGGAATCCGAAGCCACCTTCTGACCTCCGTAGCATTGCACGACACGGGTGCACTCACGTACATGCAAGCAATACACTCATACACATAAAATAAAAATAATAAATGAAATATTTTTTTTAAAAAAACATTTCCTGATTGTAGTATATTTTGTTTTTGCAAATTTAACAGCTGTAAAATTAAAATCGTTCTTCAGCCAGAAATAATCATTGTTAATTTCTTGTGCATTTTTCTATAGTTATTCATCTTAGTTAATTGTGTATTTTATACAGTATTACATTCTGATTTTTTTGTGATCACATTATGGGCATTTTATAGGCTAAACATTTAACTTCATGTTCAAATGTACATTTTAAAAATTAAGCATTGCCAGGCATGAAGGTGCACTTGGGGGGCAGAGGCAAGCAGATCTCCCTAAGATGGAAGCCAGCCTGGTCTCCATGGCAAGTTCCAGATTAGCTGGGGCTACAGGGAGACCCTATCTCAAAAACAAAAAGACTAAATAAATAAATACAAATAAATTAAGCATATATAGCTGAGCAGGTGGCTCACGCCTTTGATCCCAGCACTTGGGAGGCAGAGGCAGGCAGATCTCTGTGAGTTTGAAGCCATCCTGGTCTACATAGGGAGTTCCAGGTCAGCTAGGGCTACAAAGTAAGACTCTGACTTGGTTAAATAAATTAAATAAATAAATGTAAAAGTATATATAAAAGGTACTGAGAATTATTCTTCAAGCACTTAATTCTCTGCATTTTTTTTAAAGCTCTCTTATGTGAAGGATGGAGTGAATCACATAACACCTACGTTTGGATTTGGAAGTAAGCAAGCAGGGACATTTGGGTCACCAGGTAAGAGAGTGAGGCAAACTTGCTTTCATTGACTTAGAAAAGTAGGAGTCTGTAGGTTTCAACTTACAGAGCCTGAATCGCCATTTTAAATAATTCTTACAAATTCTGCCACCTTCCATTTTAGAGTCTTGAAGATCATGGCTCAGCAAATGTTTGTGAAGGGCAAGCTAGAATAGGTATATATTGTGAAAGACATGATGACTCAGGTTATAGAAGTCCTTTTGTTTTTGAGACAGAATCTTATTCTGTAGCCCTAGCCTGGAACTCCCTGCCTTGTGATCCTCCTGCCTCTACCTCCTGAGTACTGAGCTTCAAACATGAGCCACTAAGCCAGGCTATATTTTTAGGAATATTTTCTCAAGAACCTTGTAGGAAACCAGGAGTGATGGTATGCATGTGATTCTAGCATTCTGGAGCTGAGGTGAGGAATCAAAAGTTTGAGGCCAGTGTGACCACCACAGCAAGACTTTGTCTCGGGAATTTGATGCAAATACCCAGCTGTGTTAGCAGCACCTTTGAAAACTTTGCCATTGTATATCTGTCAAGTGGCAGCTCTAGTGAGCTAGCATGGCAAGCCCAAAGTGAAAGTCTATACCCCTGGGCCCTAAGATTACTCCTGGGTGAAAGTAAATCACAGTAGCAGAAAGGACAAGGAAATGGAGTTTAGTAAGTTTGTTCTAATGTCTCGTTTTCACTTTTCCCATAAACTTCGCAATGTCCAAACATGTCTGAAACAAGAAAAAGGAGTAGTGTGGCTGTTTTTCTGACTGTAATCTATTTTTGTAGCTTTTCCAGTGAATAACAGCAGCAGTGATAACGTTCAGAATTTTAGTTTTAAAACAAGCTCTGGGTTTGCCGCCGCTCCTTCTGGAAGTGCTTCTGTGTTTGGGAGTCGCCCAGCCTTTGGAGCTGGTCCCTCTTCTAACATCTCTACCACCGCTCCAGCCTTCGGATTTGGAAAACCCGAAGCTGCATCTGCTGCTTTGTTTTCATTTAAGAGCCCTGAAGCTTCCAGTTTTGGATCTCCTGGGTTTTCAGGATTTCCGGCTTCCTTGGCAGCAAGCCCTTTCGGACCTCCAGTAGCCCCAGCCTTCGGAAGCCACAGTTCTGCAGCTGGTTTTGGTAGTCCTGGCTCACATTCTCAAACTACGTTTCCCAAGCCATCAAATGATATGTTTGGAGGTAACAGCATGTCCACCTCTTTTCCAGTCTCAAATGCCACCATCACTACAGATAATGTACTGTTCACACCGAAGGATCAGCTGACAGAAGGGGAACTAGAACAGTTTCAGTCCAAGAAATTTACTTTGGGGAAAATTCCATTAAAGCCACCACCTATGGAGCTTCTGAGTATATAAGAAGGTGGTTTAAAGACAAAAAAGACTGGCTCTAGCCAGGCGTGTGGTGCATACTTATGATTTAAGAGATTGAACAGGAGGAATGCCACAAATTCAAGACCAGCCTGGATTACATTATAACAATTATCAGGGCTACAGATGAGACCTTCAAAAAAAGAAAAATTTGAGATTTTTTTTAGAGATTTTTTTTTTTTGTAGTGCTAAGGATCTCACCAGAGCTTTACATATGCAAGCAGGGACTCTGCTTCTGAGCCATACTCCCTCTCTAAATATAGCCTTTGAAGTTGTCTTGAATGGTTCATAAGAAAAAACAAATGCATGTGCACATATATGTACATATATTTAAGAGGCATATAAGCTTTCAATAATTTGGGGAATTTTAAAGTTTACCTCTTTTTTTCTTAAGCCCAGCTAAATAAAATATAATCAAAAAGACTCAAAAAGCAAGGGAAACTTTTTATACTGTAATTTTGATTGGAACTAAAAATACTGTGTATGGAATAAAATAAATTTCTCATTCTATCCCACTTTCTTTCCCTTTAAAATTAAAAAAAAAAAAAAAAAAAAAAAAAAAAGGGAAAAAAAAAACACCTTCCCATCTTTTTTTTTTTTTTTGCTCTAGAAATATATATG
>NW_008345290.1:2767037-2826616 GCF_000622305.1 Nannospalax galili
AAAGAGAAGAACCTGCATTCAGATCCCCAGCACCCATGTAAAAGCCAGGTGTGTCAGCACACATATCTGTAACTGCAGTCCCAGAGGGGCAAAGACAGACAGACCCCCCCCCCCCCAAGAGCTTGCCAACCAACCGTTCTAACTGAATCAGTGATCCCCGGGTTCAGAAGAGACTGAACTAAGGTGTACAGTGATAGAAGAAACCCAGCTCCAACCTCTGGCTGCTGTACATGCACACACAAATGTGTACCTCACAGTATGTTCAGTATCCCAAACGTTCACCTGGCACATTGGGAAACAAGCCTATCCAGCTGCATTTTGGCTACTTAGTATATTTGATTTGTGAGTTTGTTTTAATTGCTGAAGTCTTCTGTGCTTCTGCACAAAAAAAAACTGAATTTAGTGGGACCCACAACTTGTCAAATAGTGCAAAGTTGTCTAAGTTCTGTGAGTTACTTAAAATGTGAAAAACTAAAAGCAGGGAGGCCCACACAGTAGAAGTGAGCTGTATACATGTGTACTGTCAGCTGCCTAGAAGAATAAGAACTCCATCAGCCACATCAAGGGATGTGCCATATTTGGAATTATCCAGTCAACAAGACCCAGTTCAAGGAGAGCTGAGCACCTGAAGTACATGTCCCCCAAAGCAAGTACCAGCTCTCTTCCCAGCCTCTGCCACAGCCACCCCTCACCCAGAGCAAGGGAAAGAACTGCAAGTAAGGTGTTACTGCAAATAAGCTGATACAACTTTCGTGTCTATATCAGAAGGAGAGCCAGAAGTGATTAGAAGAGGGAGAGCTGATATTAAAGTGAGTTGTTTAAGGGCTGGAGTGTAGCTCAATGGTTCCTGCCTAGCACAAAGGAGAAGGGAAAAAAAAAAGTGTAGCCTGAGCTGTCCTGGAACTTCCTATGTAGACCAGGCTGGTCTCAAATTCAAAGAGATCCACCTGCCTCTGCTTCGAGGGCTGGGACTAAAGGTGTGCGCCACCACAGCTTCGAGGCCTGTGGACTAAAGGTGTGAACCCAAATTTAAAGGTATAAAGTAATCCAGGAAGATTGCCTTGAGTTTGAGGCCAGCCTTGGCTACATAGTTCCAAGGCAGCCTGGCCTCAGAGTAAAACCTTGTCTCAAAAAAAAAAAGCCAGACATGGTGGTGCACACCTTTAATCTTAGCACTCAGAAGCAGATGCAGACAGATCTTTGTGAGTTCGAGGCCAGCCTGGTTTACATGGTGAGTTCCGTGGTCTACGTAGTGAGACCTTGTCTCACAAACAACAAAAAAAGGAAAATGAGTTAATGACACAAGTGACAGTTTGACTTGCTGCATCAGTGGTTAACTGTGGTAATTCATGTATTGGAATATGGCCTTTTCAAGTGACCTATAAGAACAATTGGAAAAAGACACTATAATCCATGTAAAAAGCTTGCTACAAAATAGCGTATATAGTGTGATACAATTTGGAGGTTAAATATGTATATTTATGGGGATGGAGCTAGAAGTTAATACTAACCCAAGTTTTAATGAGTTTTGCAGTGTCACACAGTGTCCTATCACATAGATTAGCTAATTTCATCATCAACCTATCATCTGGGTGCTGTTACCATGATCTGCATTTTCTAAATGAAAAGATCAGGATGGGGAAATGTTAAACACCCCATTTAAGGTCAATCAACTAATAAGTGGCTGGATTGGAATTCAGACACCTGGTCTGGAAGCCCATACTTTTTACCACCATGCTGTATTAGTTTCTGAATTATGAGAAAACCAAATCTCACTGTATATTCCAGATATGTCTTCTGCCTCAGCCTCCCACATGCTGGGATTACAGACGTGTACCACCAGTCATGACTCTAGGGTCTTTTTCATTAATCCAATTCATGACAGCAGAGTGATCAAGATCTAATCACCTGCTAATCATACTGGCCAGTTAGGATTTCATCATACAATTTCTTTTCCTTTAATTTTTATTTTATGTGTATGAGTGTATTGCCTGCATGTGTATAATTGCAGCTGTATTGTACAGTGCCCTCAGAGGTCAGAAAAGGGTGTCAGAGCTCCTGGAACTGGAGTTACAGGAAGTTGTTAGCTGCCATGTGGGTGCTGGGATTCGAACCATGGTCCTCTGCAAGAGTAATCAGTGCTCTTAACTGCTCTCCAGCACCTCAACATACAAATTTTACACATGCATTGGCTTTGGGATGTTTTTCCTGCAGTTTTCTTATGAGTCGCTTTTGTGGAATAGAGCATAATATCTTCAGATGACAGACAATTTCAGCAGGACATTTTACTCAATCGAAATTTGTTATCCTTGGGGCTGGAGAGATAGCTCAGTGGTTAAGAACACTGGTTGTTCTTGCAGAAGACCCAGGATTGAATCCCAGCACCTACATGGCAGCTAACAACTGTCCGTAACTCCAGTTTCAGGGAATTCTGACAGCCTCTTCTGTCCTCTGCGGGCATTGCACGACACGGGTGCACTTACCTACATGCAGGCATAAAGTAAAAATAATAAATAAAATTTTTTTTTAATTTGTTATCCTAGCTGGGCATGGTGGCGCACGCCTTTAATCCCAGCACTCATGAGGCAGAGGCAGGTGGATCTCTGTGAGTTCAAGGCCAGCCTGGTCTACATAGTGAGTTCCAGGACAGCTGGGGCTACAGAGAGACCCTGTCTCAAAAAGACCCAAAAAAAAAAAAAATGTTGTTATCCTAAATGCAAGGTAAATGAAAACACCCAGCCCTTCTTCATTCCTCCCTTCTGATCCTAGAACTTCCCCTTCTTTTTCCTTTGCCCTCAGCCAAGTCCCGAAACAAGTCTCAGACATTCTTCTAGTTGGATTGATGGCAGCCATCTGTTCTCAATCCCAGCATGCTCTTCATATTTTGCCTCTCCACTTTTATTTTCACCACTTTAGAAAGGTGTAATTGTGCCAGGCATGGTGGCATATGCCTTTAATCCCAGCACTTGGGAGGCAGAGGCAGGTGGATCTCTGTGAGTTCAAGGCCAGCCTGGTCTACATAGTAAGTTCCAGGCCAGCTGGAGCTACAGAGAGACTCTGTCTCAAAAAGACACACACACACACACACACACACACACACACAAAATTGAAAAAAGGGACTGGAGAGATCAGTGGTTAAGAGCATCTACTGATCTTCCAGAGGACCGAAGTTCAGTTTCTAGCACCATGTCAACAACTGCCTATAACTCTAGCTCTAGAAGAATCTGACACCCTCTTCTGGCCTCTTCAGGCACCCACACTCACTTGCACACTCATGTTTACACACAGACACACACATGTAACTTTTTCTTAATCTGTATGAGTATATTGCATGTGTGTAAGTGCACCTGTGTCATGCAATGCCTGTGGAGGTCAGAAGAGGGCATTTGATCCCCTGAAACTGGAGTTAAGGACAGTTGTTAGCCACCATGTGGGTGCTGGGAATCAAACTGGGGTCCTCTGAAAGAGCAGTCAGTGCTCTTAACCACTGAGCCATCTCTCCAGCCCCAATGGTAATTTAAAAATGTCAAAAAATTGGGCTGGAGAGATGGCTCAGAGGCTAAGAGCACTGGCTGCTCTTACAGAGGATCTGGGTTCAGTTTCCAGTATCCACATGGTGACTAACAACTGTAACTCCAGTTCCAGAGGAATCTGACACTCTCTTCTGACCTCCATGGGCATTGCACACCTGGGTGCACTTCATACATGCAAGCAAAACAAAAATATGTGCCCCATAGGTTCCAAGTATTTGGACATTTTTGTCCCCAGTTGGTGGCACTGTTTTGGGCGGTCTTAGAACGTGTGGCCATGCTGGAGGAAACATGTCACAGGGGGCAGGCTTTGTGAGTTCTTAAGCCTTGCTGTTCTGCTCCTGCTCCAGCCACCTCCAGTCACCATGCCTCCCCACCATGATGGACTATAATTCCCCTGGAACTGTTAAGCTCAAATAAACTCTTCCTTCTATAAGTTGCTTTGGTCAGTGTTTCTGACATAGCAACAGAAAAGTGACTAATACCCCCATGAACCTGGTAAAGAAAAAAATCTGACTATACGTATTGATGACCACATTATGTTGCTGATGAGAGTGTATGGATTATCAGTGCAAGCACTTCAGAAGCAATCTGGAAGCTTCTAGTAGCATTGCACATGCCCTGCGGCCTAGGAGTTCCACTCCTGTGCAAGATGCTTGCTCTTCGAGGCTCCACAATGGACACTACTAGGAACTTAATACAAATGCAGAATGTCAGATCTCACTTAAACCAAGTCAGTCTGCATTTGTGTGTGTGTGTGCATTTTTATTTTCTTGAGACAAGGTCTGTGTTGCCCAGGCTGGCCTTGAATTTGGAACAATCCTCCTGCTTCAGCCTCCCAGTGCTGCTTGCCTGCCTTTTAACAAGGCCCACCAAGTGATTTTTATGCATGAGAATGTAGGGAAACTACTGCATAGATAAACACACACATAAAAAAATGTACAAGGAATTGTAATAGCAAAACATGGGAACCAGAAGTCCATTGACAGTATAAAGGACAAACTTTAGTATAGCTGGATGCATATGTAAAACAACTCAACACGTGAAAGCAACAACCAAAAGGCAGATGCCCATATGTATGATATGCTGTTTAAAACATAGAAACCACATTGTATTTGTTGTGGAATGCTGTCCTCTGAGTGTAATAGCCATAACTGTCATAATCACCCACAAAAGACCCTCAAGATCCAGCCTGTTGACATCCACTCATAGAAAGGGATGGAGAGGGACAACGGTCCCTTGCCTGAGATCCCAGCCACTCAGTTCTGTAATCCTTCCCAACTGTATGTGATTTTGTCCTCACAGCACATGGTCTCAGGAGCTGCTAGGGTACCTAGAGGGCAGATTAACACAAGTGGGGGTCGTCTCTGCTGCTTTGGGAAGGTTGTCACAGGCTGGGGTAAAACCAGTTAGTCTGTCTACAGCAAATTCAACACTGATATAACATTTTCAGGGTGTGTCTTAAGCATTTCCAGAGAGGATTAACTAAGGGGGGGGAAGCCCTGTCTTGAATGTGGGTGACACTGTCCCATATGCTGAAGACCCAGAATGCAAGAGAAAGTGGAGAAAGCAGATCCTCCCTCCCTCCTGTTTGGAGGCTCAGCCATGCTCCTTAAGCATCTGGTAAAAGCTGGTTCACCAAGCTAGAGCTGGGTGGAATGTTACTTTGGTCTGTATACACTTTTTTACATCTCCCCAGGAAAAGTTCATGCGATATTATTTACAAGCACTTAAACACAAGAATAACAGCATGGGAATAAGCCTCAGATTCAGAGTAGTGAATGGGGCCCAAGGGGCATAGATGGCAGGGGAGGGGCGACTTTTTTGTTCATATTGAAGCTTTAGTGGCATGGTGATGCATGCCTTCAATCCCAGCACTCAGTTGGAGGCTAAGCTAACCAGGGGCTACATGGTGAGACCCTGTCTCAAAAAGTTAGAAAAATTTAGCATTGGGTGATCAGTATATCAGTACAGTGCATATTCACTGTATTATGTTCTATGCTCTGCATATAGTTGAAATAGGTTCACAAATGGTTAAAGATTGAATTTAGAGAGATGGAGGATATATCCTTTCTCACCCCAAATTTGTATTACTAAGTAAGTTTCAGACATTTGAAGAGATCCCTATGAAACAGCTGCTTTATGCAACTGTATCAGAGTCTGTGGCATTATGTAAGCCACAGTGAGGACTTGTCATTCGAGTGCTGAAGGCTGAGTAAAAATCTGACTACAGATGTCTACAAATCACTCTTGTTCCTCAAAGAGTTAAGGGTCCACATCCAAGTGTAGCCATGATGGGCATCGCCGATGGATTAGTTTGTGAGGGCTGGTGTTGCTCTTCTGCAGCAGACAAGGAAGACAGTCTAGGATCAGTCCGTTAAACAGTAGCCTGAGTTAACAGCCAAAGTCCAGTCACTTCCTCCCTCTGTCATTTGTGACAAACACCACCAAGTCCTGACAGCACTGAGAATTCTCCACCACCAGTGTCTTTAGACACTTGAAAGCATTTGACTCCATGACTCACATCTCCCCTCTACCAAAAAGAGAAGGAAGAGATCACTTGAATTAACTGTCAGAGATGTTTTACATAGCTCAGTAGATTCAACATACAGCCCTGTACAAGACCAAAGATAGTTTGACTTACTAGTTACTCATCGACAGGGCCTATCAAATGCCAAGACTACACTAAGGATTCAGTGTTCTGTTAATGAAAAATGGCTCTTGCTCCAAAATGAGTAAGATTCTAAAGCAAATATAGGTGACCATAGCCCAGGACATGGACGCAGACTGTCCTGAATAATGTTTATTTAATTACTTTTCTCTTTTATTATTTGGTGTTTGAGACAGGATCTGATGTAACCCAGGCTGGCCTCAAACATGCTATGTAGGAGTAGCAAATATCTAAGCCATCTACAGCCTGGGCACACTTCCCACTCCTCATACTAACCAACCTCTTACCAGCCTTGCTCACAGCTGACCACACCCTCTACAGTAGCTAAAACTTTGCAATGGAAGGAATCCAGCTCAACTAGCCTGACCATGGAAGAGATTTGCAGGAGTAAGTGATATTTACTGGCCACATAGAAACTTCAGAATGGATGCAGATTTGGGCAAAGCAGGCTAGACAGTGCTGTGACATGTGACACATGTGGTACATGTAAGTGCTTGACCCTCAGTGAGTGGTGTGAGCTTTAAGAGACAGGGGCCTAGTACAAGGCCATTAGGTCCTGGGACACACACTAGGAAGGAGCCAATCTAATTCTCAGGGGACCCTTTCTAGTTCTGGAAAGAATAGTTCACTCCACATCTCTCATCTAATCTTTTAATTTTTATTTATTTTTATATTATGTGCATGTGTGCTTTGCCTGCGTATATATAAGTACACTGAGGAGTACCCAAGGAGGTCAGAAGAGGGTGTTGGATCTCCTGGAACTGGAGTTAGGGATGGTTGTTAGCCTTCATGTGGGTTCTGGGAATCAAACCTGGGTTCTCTGCAAAAGCAGCCAGTGCTCTTAACTGCTGAGCCATCTCTCTAGTCCTGACTATGTCCAGAAAGCATGCTAAGTGGCAGCGCTGCTCTGCCCTGAACAGTGCAGGGATGCCCTGTGGCACCACAGTTGCAGATGTCTATGATCTTTTTCTTATGAAGTCTTTGTCCTACTCAAGGTTTTAGAGCCACAGACCCAACTATGATAATCACAGAGGGCAACTGAGCCACCTTCCTAGTGGACAGAGGATAGGTGTCTGCTGTGTGCCTACTGTTCAAAGTAGCATGTCACCTGTAACCCCAGCCAACAGGAACAGCAGTGGCATTGAGGATGTTGGCAAGACTCTTGGCTATGCAGCTGCCAATACTTCCTGATTCTCCTAGGGATGCTGGGTGAGACCTCACCTTCCTCTGACATGCTCCTTCCTGGACTGGCAAGAGGCAGATTCAGGTGTCAATAAACCCTGGACCTGTTAAACCCTCCTTCCCAGAACATTCTCCTGTCAATATTCATGTCCTGGGACATCCTGGCTTTCTGCTTGCCACATGGAAGCGAGTAGTTGGCAAAGGCAAAAAGGCAAGCTGTGCCTGCACCATCTTCACTGGCAAGTCCAGTAAGTTTGATTTGGCCTCTGCTGTCACAGGTGTGTTCCATATCGCTTCCAAATACAAGGGGACTTAGTGAGGAGGGGGCCTGGTTGTATAGGGAACTCAGCTCAGTAGACCCATTCCACTCGAAGCTACAAAGGTACATTGGAGACAGGCTCTTCCATCTTCGCTTCTTGGGCAGAAGTTGTGAGGCTCTGAGACATCTGGAATCTCAGTTCAATGGCTGCTCAGAAAAAGGCAACAGCTCTACTGGGTTCCGTAGAAACAGTGGTTCTTTCCCAGCCCATCCTACCTTCTCCATTCATCCATTCAGTGTTTATTCATAAGGAATCTTCCCCTCATGTAATGTGTGTGTGTAGTGTAAATGTGCTATGGTGTATATAGTGTAAATCATTGTGCACACTGTGGTACATGCACACCCATGAAGCCACCAGACTCAAGTGTCAGCACATCTCCATCCCCAGTGTGTCCTCAGGAGCCCTGTAGCCAGTGATCCCTCCCTCCACCCTAGGGACTGCTAATTTGCTTTCTGTCACTACAGACTGGGTTGCTTTTTCCAGAACTCTGCTGTAAAAGCAACCATTCAGCACATCACCTTTTATGGCTGGCTACTTTGATGTAGAATAACCGTTTTAAAAGTCACTGTGTTCCTATGTCAGTGGCTTGCTGGTTTTTAAATTGCTATATAAATGAATTGCTAGTAATGTTCTATTTTTATGGATTGATTATAATTTGTTTTGTTTAGTCTTTTTTTTTTTTTTTTTTTTTTTTTTTTTTTTTTTGGTCTTTTTGAGACAGTGTGTAGCTACAGCTGGTCTGGAACTCACTATGTAGACGAGGCTGACTTCTATCTCACAGAGCTCCTCCTGCCTCTGCCTCCTGAGTGCTGGGATTAAAGGGGTGCACCACCACACCTGGCTTGAGCCACTGAGATATCTACTGTATAGTTTCCAATTTTGGACATTTTTTAATAAAGCTGATATAGACTTTGTGTGGGCTAGAAAGAGCTCATTGGTTAAGAGTACTGACTGTTTTTGCAGAGGATTTAGGTTCAGTTCCCAACACCACATGGCTGCTAACAACTATCCATAACTCTAGTTTCAGGGGTATTTGTCACCCTATTCTGGCCTCTGCAGGCATTGCATGATATGGGTGCACTTACATACATGCAGATAAAACACTCATACACACAAAATGAAATGAATTGAAATATAAAATAAAAATTGGGATGGAGAGATGGCTCAGCACTTAAGAGCACTGGCTGCTCTTGCAGAGGACCTGGGTTCAGTTCCCAGCATTCATTGGTGCCTAAACAACCATCCTTAATTCCAGTTTCAGGTATCTGACACCCTCACCTGGCCGTCTAGCCTCCAGGTGTTGTACACATGTGGCACACCTACATGCATACAGGCAAAACACTCATACACATAAAATAAAAATAAATCAAAAAATGTTTTAATTAAAAATAAAATAAAAATTAATTAAAATTCTTAAGAAGTCTTTATGTGCACATTTACTCTTTTACAAACTCGAACCTCAGTGGAAGAGAAACCAGCTCTTCCCAGTTCTCCTGCATGCCTGGATCCCTTGGGCACCCCTCCAGGTCTTCCCTCTTCTTTTGTCCTCCTTCTGACCACCCTCTAACTGCCTCGCACCTCCAGGTGAACCCACTGCTCCTGCTAGGGACCAGTGGTCTTGTGACTTTCCAAAACAGTATACAACTTTGGAAAATGCTGCCAGAATGCTTGCTAACACGATGCTGGCCCCAGGACATGATGATGGCTGTGGCTGTGGCTGTGGCTATGGATTGCTGTGGAATTCCAACAACCTGGACAAAGGGACAGAGCTGAGTGACCAAAGAGACCAAAGACCTCTTTGTTTCTGGGGAGCAAGAGAAAAGGGAGGCATTCCAAACTCTCCTCACTAACCAGTGTTTCTTTTATGCCCATGATATTGATATGTTATTTATTTAATGTCTGTCCTATCCCCTCCCCACTCTTCACAGCCGTCATCCCCAAGAATCTCTACTAAATTTGGCAACAGCCTGGGGAATCCCAACCCTGAGAGGACAGCTAATATTTTGCTGAATGAAAGGAGAGTCCTCACTGAACAAGTGGCACTTCCTTTAAGGACAACCATCAGTTAAGTAGATTCTGTGAGATCTACACCAAAAAGAAAAAAAGATTAACTATATATAATATACCATTATATAAATATGATTAAATCTAGAAGATAGAAAAATAAACACATCTTTTTTAAACAAAATAACCCAACCCCAGCACCACAAGAAAAAAAAAGCAACTGGTTTTCAGCTCTACTGCCAAACCAAGCACACACTGATGCAGTCCTGAACACATACTGTGAATTCTCTGCTCCTGATGGAAAATTGTTGCTGTGTTTAATACAATTTACATGCAATAAAATGCCTCTCTTCGGCCAGGTGTGGTGGCACATGCCTTTAATCCCAGCACTTGGGAGGCAGAGGCAGGTAGATCTCTGTGAGTTCAAGGCCAGCCTGGTCTACATAGTGAGTTCCAGAACAGCTGGGGCTACAGGAGACCCTGTTTCAAAAAGACCAAAAAAAAAAAAAGTGCATCTCTTTCTAGTGGGTTTCATGCCTTCTGACAACTTTATATGCTTGTGTGAACATGAACACACGTAAGAAAAAGAACTCAGGCATCACCCCAGAAAGCTCTCTTTTGGCTCTTTGCCAGCAATTCCAACCCTTGGCGCAAAGCCCACCTGCCTCCCCCCAGTGTAGATTCGGTGCTTATTGAGAAGTTCACATTTCCTGTCTGGCTCCTTTCACTCAGCAGTTTGGGGGGATTCATACTTGCATGAATCTGTACATTTTGTTGTGATTAGTATTCCTGTCTGGATAGCACAGCTGCACTTGTTCATTCATTCGGTGGCACACTGGTCCTATTTTTTGGCTTTTTAAAACACATTTTGAGGTGGGGCGTGCATGTTCATGTGTATGCAGATGTACATGTATGTGGGGGGTGTGCACATGTGGAGACCAGGGGACAACCTCAGGTGGCATCCTCAGTAATTCTGTCTACCTCTTTTAAGACAAGATCTTGTTGGCCTGGAGCTCACCAGTTAGGCTAGACTAGCCACAGAGCCTTGGGGGATCCTCCTGTCTTTGCCACCTAGCACCAGGGTTAAGTGTTCCGCCAGGCCTGGCATCTTACCTGGGTTCTGGAGATCAAACTTAAGTCCTCACACTTGCAAGGCAAACAGCTTTACTGACTGGGATATCTCCCCAACCCTCCTTATTTTTTTGACATTTGTCATTAAAGCTGCTGTGAACATTTGTGTGTAGTCTGATGTAAACATGTTTCCTTTTTTCTCCAGTAAACTCTTACAAGTGGAATAACTGGTTTAATCAGTCCACTGTTTGTTTATGGAAAGCTTTTCTATTAACATGTATTAACTGTACACATTAATGGAGTTCAGTGTGATGTTTCCATACATGCATTCAGTGTGCACTCAACCAAACCCAACCTTTTCCCATCCCACCCCATGCTTCAGTTGCAACATTTAGCAAAAATCAAAACAAGGGCCTGGAGAGATGGCTCAGTGGTTAAGAGCACTGACTGGTCTTGCAAAGGTTCAGTTCCCAGCACCCATATGGGGGCTAACAATCATCCACAACTCCAGTTCCAGGGGATCCAGTGCCCTCTTACATGCAGGCAATACACTTACACACATAAAAATAATATTTTTTAAAAAATCAAAACAAGACACAGTTGAATGTGAATCTTAGTGTAAGTGCCATGGAATGTGTAGGACAATTTTTTTTTTTTTTTTTGAGATAGCCCTGGCTGACCCAGAACTCATTATGTAGCCCACACTGGCCTCAATCTCACAGAGATCTGCCTGTCTCTGCCTCCAAATTTCTGTGATGCACCACCATGAATAGCCTTATTTGGGGCATTCTTTTCCCTTTTTCTATTTATTTATTTATTTATTTATTTATTTATTTATTTATTCTTATGTTAGGCATATGACTGTTCCACCTGCATGTATGTAAGTGCACCCATGTGTGCAATACCCACAGAGGCCAGAAGAGGGCATTGGATCTCCTCAAACTGGAGTTATAGAGGTTGTTAGCCACCATGAAGATGCTGGGAACCAAATCCCATTCCTCTGCAAAAGCAGCCAGTGCTCTTAATTGCTGAGCAATCTCTCCAGCTCCATGTAGGGCATTCTTACCCTAGGGAAGTATTTGTCTTTTATCTGAAATTCATATTTAGCTGAACATCCTGCTTTTTTTTTTCTGGCAACCCTAATTTATTTATTTGGTCGGGGGAGGAGACAGGCTCTCCCTGTAGCCCCATCTGGCCTGGAACTCACTATGTAGACCAGGCTTGTCTCAATCTCACAGAGATCTCCTGCCTCTATCTCTCAAGTATGGGGATTAAAGGCATGAGCCACCATGCCCAGCCCTGGCAACCCTATTTTAATTACTCCAACAAAATCAAGTTTGATTGGATCTGGCTCTGCATATTTGTTTAATAATGCAAGTCTACAATAATTATTATTTTATTTTATTTGTATCTCATTTTTATTTGCAGTTCTGTGTGTCTGCTTGTCTATATGTGCATCATGTGAGTGCTGGTGCCTGTGGAGGCCAGAAGAGGGCATCAGATCCTCTGGAACTGGAGTTACAGGAGGTTGTGAGCCACCCAATGTGGGCATTGGGAACAGAACCTGGGCCCTCTGCAAGAGCATCAGGTACTCTTAAGGGTTCAGCCAGCTACCTGGCCCCATAACAATAATTGTAAACAATGTAGACAAGTGCATAATTAAAAGTAAATGCTTTTGTCATAGTAGTTCTATAACTTTATAAAACGTAATACCATCCAGTAGACACTCCATGCAAGTGAATTATATGACATGTGAGCTACATCCCCACATAGGTGCACATATGAACCCACAGTGCTTATGACACATACACAAGACCTGAACAAGCTCAAGCCAGATGAAATCCCAGCATGGAGGTGGGAGGTAGGCACAAAGCCCCACCCCTAGCTGAGGAGCTATTGACAGCTGCTGGGAAAGGGAGGGTCAGTTTTTTTAGGGCATGGCCCTTGGTAAGTCAATCACATTCCAGGGAATGGCTCCACATCCAAGAATATCCGGGCAACACAAATCTGACTTAATAGGCTTAAAAAGGGAAGGGATGGAGAGATGGTTCAGTGGTTAAGAACACACGCTACTCTTCCAGAGGACCTGAGTTCAATTCCCAGCAACCACATCAAGCAGCTCTCACAACCACCTGCAACCACCTGCAACTTCAGCTCCTGGGGGACCTGACACCTCTGGCTTCCTCAGGCACCTGCACTCACGTGCACACACCCACACACAGACACACATGTACACATAATTAAAAATAAAAACTCGAAAAAATTAAAAGAAAAAAAAGGACACAAAGATGGGTGGGTAAGGGAGGTGGGCAGATCTGGGAGGAGGAGGGGGAGTGGGGTGAATATGATCAAAATACACTGTAGGAAGCCAGGTGCGGTGGCACACACTTTCAATCCCAGACTTGGGAGGCAGAGGCAAGTAGATCTCTATGAAATAGAGGTCAACCTGGTCTACATGGCAAGTTCCAGGCCAGGTAGGGAGACCCTGTCTGTCTCCCCCAAAAAAGAAAGAAAAGAAAAGAAATTTGCAAAGAATTAATATAATTTTAAAATAATTGTTTAGAGTAAGCACATCACTCAAAAGCATGGGCTTCCCAGCTCTCACTACCTTGAGCTGTCTACCTCAAAACAGCCTGGAACACAGGAAACAGAAGAAAGTGATGTTCCCGCTTCTGAGGCCTCAGGAATTGCTTCACCTGTTGACCTTTGGCCAAAAGCAGAGCCCCAAGACATACTCATATTTTCAAAGAATGCCCTTTCAGATGAGAAGACAGGGGAATGCCACAAAGCATACTATTAAAGATCAAAAGCAACGTCCCAGACAATAATATCTTGAACCCTTTGAAGCTTACAGATCACAGAGCCTGGTGTGTAGCAGGAAGGCCTCGGGGCAGGTGTGAGCTTTGAGCCAGGCCTTGGTAAGGAGCTCACAGAATGAAACTGGAGGGGTTTTCTTTCCAAATAGAGGCTGACATGAAGATGTGAAGTTGAAAAGCATAGGCTGTATTAGCAGTGAGGGAGAAGGCAGTCTGCATACACAGGGAGCAGCCCATTGAGGTGGCAGTGGCTGTGGCATCAGCAGGCCATGGCAGGTAGAGAAGGCTACCCCAACATGAGGGCAGGCAGTGGAGAGCCATGGCAGGGTCTTAGACATAGACAGCTTCTCACAGTTTGGCCCAGTGTGCAGAGTGGGTCATAGGGACAGCGTAGAGCAGAGCACGGTGGCTGGCATGAGGACCCAGCTTCCTTGGCATCCACACACACAAGCAGGAAGAAGGTGGCAAGGTCCAACTGGAAGAGGACTGCAAAGAGGTGGCATGGCCCTTGGAAGTGAGGGGGGTGCCTCAGGGGACTTCCAGCTGAAGAGACTAGATTTGCCAGATCCCCTGATTTGGCCATCCACAATATGTGGCTGTCTCAGAGCATCACACTGTATCCCCAAAGTGTGCATAGCAATGTGTCCATCAGGAGCAGACTGTATGCCTGCAATCCTAGCACTATGAACCCTGACACAGGAGGATGGAGAGATCAAAGCCAGCCTGGGGTACATAAGGAGTCCCTGTCTCAAAACAAAACAAAGAAGTAACACCAAAAACAAAAGGAAGGAAGGGAGGGAGGGAGGGAGGGGGAGAAGGGAGAGGAGGGGATGGAAGGAGAGGAGGGGAGAGGAGGGGAAGGGAGGGGAGGGGAAGAGGAAGTGAAGGAAAGGCTGTTTCCTGCAGACAGGTAGAAGGGGTCCCTGTTGCTCTGCGGGAAACTGAAGCCCAAAGGTCAAGGGATCCAAAGTGGAGATAACTCTCACGCTGCCGCAGGACCCTGCCCTTTCACATGGGAGCCAGAAAAGACCAGGTGGGAAGAGCAGCAAGCCGGACCTGCCAAGACCACCATAGCAACCGGAACTAACTTGTTGACAACTCTTTCCTGATTGGCCCCTTATTTGCATGACCATCTCCAGCCTGTCGGGGGCCCAGCTAACACCCATAAATTTTTCCTTCAGGGGGTTGCAAGAACGGAAGACAAAGCTCAGTGGAGATGATTCCCTGGAGACACTCATGGGCTCCCCATGCCTAAGACGTCTGCCCCAAGCAGGAGTTTGGGAGGCCATCACCTAGATGGTTCCAGGTTCCCAGGGGCTCTCAAGCCAGCTTCCAGGCCTGCAGCAGCCACTGCAGGCAGGGGGTACTCATTCCTGCCTCAGTCACTGGAGGCCTGCATGTGGCTCCCTCCTCTGAGACCTGCCCCTTTACGGTCTGCTCACTCAGGGCAGATATGAACCAATCAGATGGGAGACTTACCTACTGGTCACTTCAGTAGCAGTTGGAGGTTTAAAGAGCTCTGCCCATTGGAATCTTGTAGGAGCCACTCAGTTTGGCCTTTTAGGTGAAGGGCATCTGCAGTGGCCTGCCTGGCTATTCCCCGGCCCTGAGCCTTCCAGGAACCTCCTCAGTGAAACTCCTATACCTGGCACTCTGATACTTTTCTGCTGACCACACTAAATCCAAAATAATAATACCTGGGTCTTTTTAATGGCTGTATAATATCCCATCCCACCCCACTTGTCATCATGTAATTAACCTCTCCTTTATTGATGGACATGGGGATGTTGTAGCAATTGACAAACACAATTTCAGGGTGCAGTTTTGGACCCCACACACAACTCTTTCTCTCTTTTGAGGGGGGGATTTATTTGTATGTGTATGGGCGTCTTACCTGCATGTATATAAGTGCACCATGTGTATGCAATGCTCTTAGAGGCCAAAAGAGGTGTCAGATCCCCTGGAACTGGAACAACAGTTGTTAGCCACGATGTGGATGCTGAGAACTGAACCTGGGTCCTCTGCAAGAGCAACCAGTGCTCTTAACCACTGAGCTATCTCTCCAGCCCCTAAGTTCTTTTTTGCTCCTTATGAAGCACATAACTGCTGAATTATGCTTTTTGTGTTTTTAAGGAACTTTCATCATATTACAGTTAGGTTCCTGTGATCGCTGTATGGGAGGGGAGGCTGCCCGGAGGCTGCAGTATCTGGACTCTTCAGCTCAGCGTATGTATGTAATCCAAGTGTTCACACAGGGACTACTTGACCTGTCCTCTAAATTAAAACACAAATCTTCAAATTCCTAGGAAAGCTTCACACTGGCCTCCTAATTTATCTTGGTCACTAGGGGTAGGGGTAAACCTCTCTTCCTTGGCCTCTGTTCCATCATAATAATATACAAAGTTGTTATTGGTGGTGAAGTGATGGTAGATATGTTGTTTGGGGTTCAGTTTTTGAGACAGGGTTTCACTATGTAGTCAAGGGTATGCCTGGAACTTGGGGTCTTCCTGCCTCAGCCTCTTAAGTACTGGAATTCCATGCGTGGGCCACCACACTCAGCCCCTTCACAAACCCTTTGGGGTGGGGGGACCAGAAAACTTGACATTTCAGTTGTGGAATTTCTTCTATCAAATTGGCCTCTGGGCATGTCTGTGAGGCATTTTGTTGATTGTTGAGTGATGTCGGCTGTGCAACCCTGGAAAGGTGGTTCTGGATTGTATAAGAAATCAGGCTGAGCATGGGCCAGGGGAGCAAGCCAGCAAGCAGCATTCCTCCATGTTCTGTGCTTCAGTTCCTGCCTCCAGGTTCCTGCTTCGGCTTCCCTTGATAATGGACTGTGAGCTACAAGCCAGATAAACCCTTTCCTCCCCAAGTTATATTTGGTCAGAGTGTTTTATCACAGCAGTAGAAAGTACCTAGGACAAACCTCCATCCTCAAAGAGCTGGCATCCAGCCTGGAACTCTGGGCCTGGCTTCTCAGCCTTCATTCTACAGCCTTTGTGGCGAATGTCCCGGCCTATTCCATAGTACCCAGCTCCTATATTGTGATCTATGGCTACCACTGAAGCCATGGACTGGCACTTCTGGCTGACTTATTGAGCATGCCTCAGAAGTATGCCTTGTGTCCCCCTCTGCTTCAGATACCTTATTACAACATCTCCAGCCATCACCATCGTCGTGATTGTCCTCATCTTACAAACATTTCTGACCTCTAGAGCTCAGCCCTAACACCACACAGCTCAAGTAATGCTGGGCTATACTTCCCATTCTTATTGTGTTGAAAGGTCCTCCTCCTCCTCCTCCTCCTCCTCTTTTTCCTCCTCCTCCTCCTCCTCTTCCTCTTATTCCTCCTCCTCCTCCTCCTTCTCCTCCTTCTCCTCCTCCTCCTCCTCTTCCTCTTTTTCCTCCTCCTCCTCCTCCTTCCCCTCTTCCTTCTCCTCCTCCTTCTCTTCCTCCTCCTCCTCCTCCTTTTCCAATTTGTCTGTCTCCTTTGCCTTCATACCCACTGTTGTGCCATGACCAAGGCTACCACCCCCATTTTCCAACTAGTACTACAGAAACTGCTTTCTCCCATTCTGACAACCTCCCCTCCCTCCCACACACCCATGGCACCTTTGACTCCACAGGTTCCTAGGGAAACTTCTGGCCGAGTGTGGAATGCAGTTTCCCTCAGGCCACATTTGCTGAATTTTATTTTTAAAACTTTTTCTGGCACATGGTAAATGGATTGAACAAACGCTAGTCATTAAATAAGGAACGAGTTTAATTGCCAGCGTTGTTTCTAACAGGCTTTGCAACTGCTGTGCTGTTGGCGTTCCCAGACATACTTGTTTTAGAGGTTTAGTTTTCTCTGAAGATCCTACCATGGAAAATGGAAATGGTGTCAAAGTTACAAGATTGTGATTATTATTTGTTTGTTCTAGCTCTGCATATATTTGCTATTCTTTATCCTTTGAAAGTAGTGCTTTATTCTAGCATAGCTATCTAATTCTCATTTAGATTTAGAAGAGAGGGGCTCCTAAGGAAAGTTACTACAATTAAAACAAAATTCCTGGTGGCTGGAGAGATGGCTCAGCAGTTAGGAGCAAATAGTGCTCTTGCAGAGGACCCAAGTTCACTTCCCAGCACCCACATCAAGCTCATAATCACTTGTAACTCCAATCCAGCTCCAGGGGAATCTGATACCTCTGCCCCTGAGGGTATCACATACACGTGCACATAGCCACACACATACACATAATTAAAAACAAACTAAGTCTTTAAAACAAAATTTCTAAGTAAATCACTATTGCATGAAGCAGAAGAAAAACCAACTATCCCATTCCCATTGCTCTGTCAAGAAAGGGGAATCAGTGTACATGTGTTTGCTAACTTGATTAAATTTTTTGTCAATTACATTTATTGTATTCAATAATGTCTCGGTGTGTGTGTGTGCGTGTGTGTGTGTGTGTGTGTGTGTGTGTGTAGACTTTTCAGAAGGACAGTTTCTCTAAGTGCTGTGACAAATAGTACCAAGCTTCTTCCCTGGTTCCTAGATTGGGGCACATCTACCACAGCCGAGATGACCTGGGAAGATATGTGTACCCATTTTTATACTAGTAGATGAAATGTTTACTTTATGATAGATTAGAAAAAAAAGAGAGCTAACATATCAAACTCCCAGTTTCATAGATATTACTGCTTAGGATGCAATTAAAGTATAGCTAATGGGGCTGGTGAGACAGCTCAGCAGGCAAAGGCTCTTGCTGCCAAGGCTGACAACATGAGTTCGATCCCCAAGACCCACATGGTAGAAGGTGACCTCCACATTTGTACGTGGTATGTGTGAGCACACGTGAACACACACAAACACACACACACTCAAATAAACAAATAAGTAAATGTAAAAAAGTATAGCTAATGGGTGCAAAGATAAATATTAAATAAAAGTGTAAGTGGAACAGGTATGATAAAACTGCAGCAGTAGTTAAAAAAAGCTACTTGCAAAACTCCTATTCTCTCTCATGCTGCCTAAACGCCATGTGCTTCATCCAAGTGGAACAGATGATAGATACCAGCTTCTGCGTCAGTCTTTTCCTGCTCTTTGTCAAGGCTTCAGTCATAGACAGAGCCACTTAGTTTAATGGTTGCCTTTCTCAGAGCTCCTATTTCTAGCTGAGTGGGGCAGCAAGGCAGAGCTCATCTGAGAGACTTGTCGTGCTGCATTTGAGTATCAGTAAAGGTCATCAGGTGCTGACCTGTCCAGTGGTCAGTGAGCTCATTTGGATTCAAGATGCCCTCGAGAAAGAGGAAGTCTACGGCAATGATATCCTGTACGAAGTCCTGGGAAGCTGATGTGGTGTCATGGGGCTAGCTGGCCTGGAGGTGTTGCAACACCACAACACCAGGCTTGTGCACCTCCGGAGCAGGTCCCATGACTCCAAAGGACTGCCCTGTCACTCTTATGTCAGCAATACTGATGAAGGGAGTAGGTCTTAAACCATCTTATTTTATAGGGGTTTTATGGGAAGAACATGCTTACTCTTGCAGGATTTCATTGAGTTATTATAATTTATTAACATAATTATTTTCTAGAAAGAATATGAGATGCCTTACAAAAATGCATTGTAATGAAATACACAGCTAGACTAGTGATAAGAAGACAGAGATAAAGGAAAATGAGGGCAGGAAAGATAAAATGGAGCTTCAAATGTGGAAGATGCCCCCAAACCTATTCTGTTGGGCTTAATGTTTGCTGCTCATGGAAGCAGAGTTGGCCCTCAGCTTTTTGCTTATTTTTTTGAGACAAGGTCTTGCTGTGTACCCCAGACTGGCCTTGAACCCACAATCATCCTGACTCCCAAGTCCTGTGATTACAGGCACACACATACCACTATGTCTAGCTGAGCAGTTTCTCTTGCATGTGTAATGCTTTCAACAGAGACATCGGTAATTTCCCTGGGGTGTATACAGTGGCTTCCCATGACTGCTACATACAGTATCTTCTAACAGGGTGGAAGCTGCAGGCCAAAGTGAACATCAGCAATCGTGCCTATAGGAAACCAAGATTCTGCTCTTCAGGGACACATTTCAGCTATTTAGTCAACTCTGGGTGAGTTCTGGAGGGTCTCCTTCACCATTATCCACACCGCATAGCTGCTACCACTAAGCAAGCTCTACAGCTCATGCACAGTAGAGAGGCCAGGGAGACAGCTGTTCCTGGCTACACAGAACTTTGCTTTAAGGTCCTGAGCTGCAGCTGTGAGAAGCACTGGTGATGCCATTTGTGGAGTTCAATGCAAAATGAAAATACAGAATCCCTTGTTCCAAATCTGAGAATTCCAAGATGGAGACATTCAAGCATTATACCAACCACCAGCCCTTTCTAAAAGTGAACCTGACCTGCAGGGCCCCTCAAGTCACACACTGCAAAGGATACTCTCATCCTGAACAGAATAGATACTATCATGAGAAATTAAAGAGCTTGGTGAGGACACGGGCTGAAAAGGCCTTCTTACCTGACCCTGCTGCTGACCCCAAATCAGGAAATGTGGAAAATGCCCAGGTTCTATAGAGGACATGTATGCCAAACCACAAATTTCAGTGTGAAAGACATGCTACTTTCTTTTTCAGAACAGGTTAATTTTTTATTCCATACTTCATGTTGCAAGGGTGATAGATAAGCAAATAAACAAAACCTTTCCTATGGATTGTGGGTTAGAAAGCTTCAGTATTTGAGTTTTTCAGAGTGATTCCTGCAGGAAGACGGGGACATGCTCCCACAATCCAACAGAGTATAGTCATGAAAGCTGAAGGAGGAAAGCTGGCCTCTGAGTAACAGGAGGTCCTGTTGCTGAGAACTGGCTGGACTTTGGGTATATTTCCTAACAATTTTACTGATACAGAATCCATATGCAGTATAATCACTAATTTAAAGAGCACAATTTATTGGCTTTTTAAAATTACAGTCACAGTTATGCAACTACCACTACAATCAATTTTAGAATGCTCTGGCTAACCTCAATAAAACTTATAGCTATTAGCAATGTCCCCTCCCCCACACTCCAGCCCCCCCAGGCCACTGTCTTACTTCATCTATATGACACATCTATTCTGGACACTTCGTATACATTGAGTCATACAGTATACCCTCTTCTGTATCTTTTCTTTCACTTGCCATAATACTTCCAGAGCTCATCCATGTGTTAGCACATATCATTCTGGGTATATTTAACGGTAAATAGAATAGGACTTGCCAAGGGATTACGTATGTTATTAAAGACAGAGAAGAGGGGCTGGAGAGATGGCTCAGCACTTAAGAGCACTGGCTGCTCTTGTAGAGGACCCAGGTTCAAGTCCCAGTACCCACATGGCAGATAACAATTGTCTATAACTCCAGTTCTAGGGGATCCAATGCCCTTTTCTGACCTCTGTGGGAATTGCGTGACACGGGTGCACTTACGTACATGCAAGGAATACACTCATACACATAAAATAAAAATAATAAAATATTAAAAAACTAAATAAAGACATAGAAGAATGAAAATCACAGTAATTTTAGAAATCTTTTGTTTGAGATGGTTGTTATATGTCTAAGTGATATACAAATAGGTTATCCACATGTGAAAAAGTGGACATTAGCAGAAGTTACTTCTAATGAATCATAGATCCACACAGAACCAAATATAAAGCAAAAATCACTGTTAAAATTCCTAGGAGAGAGCATAGAAAATCTTTGGGACTGTAGTGACAAAGTTGTACAAGATAGAACAACAGCAAAGAAGCACAGAATTTTTTTTTAATGATAAATTTTACTTTCTCAAAATTTAAAACTTCTAAAAAGCAAAAAGCAAGATCACAAAAATGAAAGAAAATAGTCATAATATATAAAATACCCTTGCAACTCAATAATAGGCCAAAGAACCCAATTAAAAATACTTTTTACTTATTATTAGTGTGTGTGTGTGTGTGTGTGAGAGAGAGAGAGAGAGAGAGAGAGAGAGAGAGAGAGAGAAAGAGATGTATGTGTGTGGTGTGGGTATGCATAGTACAGAAAGCACATGGAGGTCAGAGACAACTTTATGGAGTCTGTTCTCTCCATCCACTTTTATGTGCATTCTGGTGATCAAACACAGGTTGCCAGGACTGCATGGCAAGCTGCCTTTCCCTCTGAGCTATCTTACTGGCCCCTAAATAACCCACTTTTTAAAGTAGGCCAAGACTATAGATGTATCTCAGTTGAAGAATGCCTGCTTAGCAGGCAAAAAGCTCTGAGTTTAATCCTAAACACCAAATAAAGCCAGACATCGTAGCATACAGCTGTAATTCCAGTTCTCAGGGGAGAAGTGAAGGCAGGAGGATCAGAAGTTCAAGGTCATCCTTAGCTACATAGAGAGTTCAAGGCCAGCCTGGATTATAGAAGACCTTATCTCAAAAAAAAAAAAAAAAAATCAGTGAGGTTAATAAGTGAAAACTATATCTTAGTCGACATTTATGGAAACTTTCAACAGAGTTCATTGACTCCCCACAATAAACTATATGATTGCATCAACTTAAAAAAATAAATGGAGGCTGAAGAAATGGCTCCAGAGTATATGAATTCAAATCCTAGCATCCATGTTGGTTGGCTCACATCTGCCTGCAACTCCAGCTCCAGGGCATCCAACCACCCCCTTCTGGCTTTTGCAGACACCTGAATGCATGTGCACACATACATACACATATGTGCACACATACATACACATACATACATAAAATAATAAAAATAAGTATTAAAAAAATAAGTAAGGGCTGAAAAGATGGCTTATCAGTTTAAAGCACTAACCAGTGCTCTTGCAAAAGATCCAGATTCAATTCCTAGCACCCATGTGGTGGCTAACAACCGTCTGAAACTCCAGTTCCAAGGGATCCAATGCCTTCTTCTGCCCTCCACAGGCATTGCACACACATGGTTCACTTACATACATGCAGGCAAAACACTCATGCATAAAATAAAAATAAATAAAAATTTAAATAAGTAAATACATTAGACCAAATACTTTAAATATATTTATTAAAGGATATATAATAATAAGCACATGAAAAGAGAGTCCACTTGCCTACCAGGAAACCTATAACTTAAAGCTGCAATGTGATAGTATCCCATAGCCATTAAAATGGCTAACAGTTTTTAACCTGACAATACCAAGTATTGACAGAGATTCAGAATAACTTGAGGTCTCTACATTGCTTTTTGAAATGTAAATGGTAGAGCTGCTTTGTAAAACAATTTGATGCTTTCTTTGAAAGTGTCATTTCACTTCTTTACCATAAGACCCAATCATTCCACACGTAGGTATTTATCAAGAGAAATGAAATAGTATGTCCATTCGGAGGAGATCAATGTGTAAATAAACATTCCATTGGTGTTCTCAACATGAAAGAACAAACTAGTAATACACCAAGGAAGGCGACTCTCAAAATCATTATGCTGGGCGAAAGAAGCCAGACACAAGAGCAAAACGTGAGTTCATTTCTACAAACACAAACCAATATAAAGACACAAAAAGAGATCAGTGGTCCCGAGGCCCGGTGCTGAGGGAAGGGGACACTGCAAAAGGATGCAGGAATCTTTCAGAGGATGAAAATGTTCTTTGTGTGACTGTTATTGTAGTTCGATGAATCTACTAATTATCAGAATGCATCCAATTGTATACTCCAGGTAAATTTAACATACACTATATTTACTATATGTAAAGAGTCTTCAATGAAATTGATAAGAAAAACAAAGATAACATTTTTTTAAAAAAAGAGTCAATTCCATAGACCCCCTTCCTGTCCAAACCAGACAGGTTTTTACTTATTTCACTCCACATCTTTTTCTACAAGTAAAGGCATTGCTTTGGGATCCGAAAGGTATTTTAAGCTGGACAGTGGTTCTCAAATAGCCTAATTTGAGGTGGATTTGTGCTTTTATTTAAGTATATCAATGCATGTTCCACTATAAGATCTGAGGAGTTACATCTCTGTCTAGCAACAGCCTGACGCAAAAGTTGACATATTCAAGTTTTATCCAGGTAGACAATCAGAAGGAAGCTAGAGTGATGGGTGCGCAGGGGAGGGAGGGAGGGCAAATCTCAGGGGATGCATTCGCTAGCCAGTCACAGCTCACAAGCAGCACAGAGGACTGCTCATCACCACAGCACATCTCAGGGGTCATAGGAAACACCTGCCTTTGAAAGAGCCTGTTGAGAGGAGGAAAAGTGAATAATATATCAGTTGGATCTTCTCTTATCTCCACTGACACAAATTCCTAAGGGACATGAGCTCCCTAGCCCCTCCACACTGGGAATGGGTGCTGCATCAGGCCTACTGAGGAGGTACAGGCCTCCATATCAGTGGCTCCAAGGTCTGTTACAGTGGCTGAATCTTGAAAGACTTTTGGCTAGTGGGAGCCTTGGAACTCTTCCTTGTGACTGCTTGGACTGGGAGAGAAAGTACGTTTTAGCCAGAATAGGGAATAGAGTAGGGTACCTGCAGTCTGGACCCAGAAAGTTCCTCCCTTCTGTGGAATATGCAGTTTCCAAAGAAGGCTGTAGGGACCAGAGAGGTGGGAAGCCTCCCTACTGTGCTAGTGTCCCCAGGCCTAGTGAGACTGGCAGAAGCAGGTACAGTCACTGGAAATAACTTGACTATTTTCTGGGTGATATTAATAGTGTGAATGTGGAATATTCTCCAAAAGGTTCATGTGTCAAAATCTGGATCCCAGTTTGTAGATTCAGTCATGTAGATGTGGTTGGGTCATGAGAACTCTGACTTGAGTCATATTTCATGACATTATTGGGACGTGATGGAGAATTTGCCAATGGGACCAGGTAGGAGTAGGTAGGTTGGTCATTGGGAGCCTGTCTTTGAAGGCTTTGTTTTGCCCTGCCCCCCCTTCATGCTTCTTTATGCTTTGTCTTTCATTCTTCGTCTACCATGTCTCTCTATCTTGATGCTTCTACCTTGAGCAAGGAGCCAGCTGATCACCAACTAGAATGTCTGAAACCATCAGCTGTAATAAAACCTTCCTTTTTTTTTTTTTTTTTGAGACAGGATCTCCCTGGAACTCACTATGTAGACCAGGCTGACTTCGAACTCACAGAGATCTACCTGCCTCTGCCTTCTGAGTGCTGGGATTAAATGCATGTGCCACCATGCCTGGCAAAACCTTCTTTCTTTAATTTGTTGTCTCAAGAATTGTGTGGCAGTGACAAAAAGTGATGAACACACTAGCTGTACTCAGTTTAATAGTGACCTCAGAAACTCCTGTTTACCAGAAGTCTGTAGCTTTGACTGCTTTGGTATTATGGTCTTTGCAGAAGCAATCGAGTCAAGATGAGGTCATTTTGGAGCTTGGAATGGTGGCCCACACCTGTTAGAACTGAGGATGCTTAAGGCAGGAGTGCCTCAAGTCACAAGCACATAGTAAATTTCAAGTTAACCTGGGCTACAGACCCTAACTCAAAAAAACTAGATGAAGGCAGGTGTGGAGACATATGACTTTAATCCCAGCACTTGGGAGGCAGAGGCAGGTGAATTTCTGTGATAGCAAGGCCAGCCTGGTCTACATAGCGAGTTCTGGGCCAGCTGGGGCTACCAGGGGACCCTATCTCAAAACAAAAAACAAAAAACAAAACAGCAAAAGGTGAAGTCACATTAGACTAGCATGGGTTCTAAATCTGACAACTGGGGTTGTAATATAAATTATATTGGCAAACTGTCACGTGTCATTTGTGCTCGTTGAGACTGGACTCTGAGACCAAGGCAGGCCCCTTCGTCTCACACTCAAGCATGTTTATCTCAAGTGTCCTATGAGACTCCTTGTCCTGGGGTAGGTTGGCCCCCTGGCTCTCTAATGTAGATAAGGAAAATCAGTAAACAGCTAAGGGCGTTAGAAACTTTGTGCCCTTGAAAGCATCTAGAAGGGAAACCATTTCCAACAGAGGTTGCTATGGCTTATCCATGCTATAGAAATATCTATGATAGAGGCTGGAGAGATGGCTCAGTGGTTAAGAGCACTGGTTGCTCTTGCAGAAGACCCGGGTTCAATTCCCAGCACCCACATGGCAGCTAACTCCAGTTCCAGGAGAATCCAAAACCCTTTACTGACCTCCGAGGCCATTGCACACATAGGTGCACTTACACACATGCAGGCAATACACTCATACACATAAAATAAAAATAATAAATTTGGGTTGGGTGTGGTTGTGCACACCTTTAATCCCAGCACTTAGGAGACAGAGGCAGGTGGATCTGTGTGAGTTCAGGGCCAGCCTGGTCTACATAGTGAGTTCCAGGACAGCTGGGGCTACAAGGAGACCCTGTCTCAAAAAAAAGACAAAAAATAAAAAAAATAAAAAATAAATTTTAGAAATGCCTGTGATGGAAGTGAGAAAGTGGAAGCTCACTTACAAAGAGGATGCTCTGCCAAGGAGTCTCTCAATCGAGAACTCCAGCATGGTTGTTTCAGTAGAACTTCCCCAGTCATTTCTGCTAGATGTGTAAACACACAATTTGATGATATTATCTGTCTGCCACTTGTTCTTTTACTTTTGCATCCTCTCTCATAAGGGTTGCTCCAGTCATTTCTACTGGGTGTTATACAAACCCAACTTGATGATGTTACTTTTGCTTGCTCAACCATTCAAATTCGTCTAGTTGCTTCTGCTGGATGTTGTGTCTGTTTTGATGATGTCATCTCTCTGCTACTTGCTATTTGTTCTCTGCTTTTGCTACCTGGTTAGTGAGCTCAGCCATTTGAAACTAAAAGTGCAGCCATCATAGCTCCTTCCCTGGATAGAACAGGGGTCATTACAAGAAGAGGGAAATTTGGACACAGAGGCACAGACACAGGAAGGATGGCCCTGTGAAGAAAGGGACAGAGATTAGTTGGCCTCAGCTCCAAGTCATGAAACTCTAAGGATTGCCTGGAGCCACCAGAAGCTAGAGGGGCAAGATCCTCCCAAGCCAGGATCTCAGTCTTCTAGTCTCCAGAACTCTGCTGGAGACAAACTTCTGTTGTTTCAAGCTGTTAGATGAGACAAGGCAACTACGAGGTTCACAGCCATGGAGGGACATGGGGACCTTGACAAGAGCTATCAATGGACTGGTGGGATAGAAACCTTCACTGAAATGGTTTCAAAAGAGAACAAGGAAGAGGATGTGGAGGCAGCAAGTGTGTACACTCTTTTGAGGAGTGGGATTGCAAAGAGCCGCAGACAGAAGCTGGCCAGCAAGAAAAGGGGAAGCTATCATATCACTGTAAGAAACTGAATTCTGCTAGCAGCTCATGAGCCTAGACGACAACCCTGGGATCTAGAAAGGAATGCCACCCAGCTGACACTTTACTGCAGCCTGTGTTAGACAAAGCTTTGGAAGATAGAAGCTGAGATATCGTGGTATGTTGGTCCTCATTTGAGCAGGCCTGCCTTTCAGTGGCCTGCTGCACCCGCCTGGTGCCAGGCCCAGCTGGCTCTCACCATTCCAGCTCTCCTCCAATACCTCAGCCTTAATTCTGTCACAGAAACCCCACTCCTTCAGCACAAGCCACGTGTTCGACAGGCTCCATCTGACAGCTGGGCCTCCTGTCCCAGTCCCACAGATGCCCAGTGTTCCTTTTACAGGCTCTGGTGTGTTCCTGCCAACCAAGGCCACTTCCTTTACGATCCTCTTTCAGGGTATCCCTTTCTAGGGCCTTGTATGTCATGCCAATGGCTTGAACACTTGATGAAAAGATTCAGGGGCTGAGAACTTGAATCAATGGGGTCTTTTTAGTTTTGAACATTAGTAAACAACACAAATCAGTTGAATGGGTTCAGCCCTGTCCATGATTCTAAGCTTGCTGTGGTCTCTGGCCAGCGTTAGATCCTGCTGAGAATGCCTCTTGTTACTGCTGGCTAATAAAGAATGTCGCCTTTTTTTCCTAGTTTGAACATACTCCAAAATGTTGGCCTGAAAGATCAATTTAACACTGGCGAGCCTCAGATGCAGAAATCTTTAACTTCCTTTTATAAACCATGCATTGACTCTCTAATCGTTTACTTTCCTCTTCATTTTATTCTGCTCCTTGGCAGTGTTTGGATCAGCTTGGTAGTGCAAAATGCAATCTCTTCAAGACTTAGAAAAACATGCCAGGATCTTTTCCATTGACTGAGGTACAAATAGTGGAATTAGAGATGAAAAGTTTCCGTTAACATTTAACTTGTGGCTGTGCCTTTGTCAAAATGGCCCCCTGTCACTGTGTTTTGGGATTAAATTGTTACTGTTGTTTGTTTGTGGTACAGCTCATAATCCATTCAGAACCACCAGTGAGAACAAGTCCCTCCTCATATTTTACTAAAATAGTCATTGGTGTCATTAAAACCACAGGAAAAATATTCCTTAAAAAAAAGATGTACAGGGCTGAAGAGATGACTCAGCAGTTAACAGCACTGGCTGCTCTTGCAGAGGACCCAGGTTCAGTTCCCAGCACCTACACGGCAGCTAACAACTGTCAGCAACGCCAGTTCCAGGGGATCAGATGCCCTCTTCTTACCATCATAGGCATTGCATGACACAGGTTTACTTACATACATGCAGGCAAAACACTCATACACATAAAATTAATAAAATAATAAATAGAATCTTTTTTGGTCCTTTTGAGACAGAGTCTCCCTGTAGCCCCAGCTGTCCTGGAACTCACTATGTAGACCAGGCTGGCCTTGAACTCAGAGATCTGCCTGCCTCTGCCTCCCTAGTGCTGGGATTAAAGGCATGCACCACCACACCCGGCCACAGAATTTTGTTTAAGGTGTAAAGACTAGAAATGTCACTCAACAGTACTGCGTTTGGCTAATATGCATGAAACTTGTGCTGAAATAAAAAGATTTAAGACCAAAAAAACATTTATTGCTCACAGTAGCACTGAATATTTAGTAAGAGACTAAACTTTTATTCCTATTTGAATTACAAAGAGCATAAGGCAAGTGTGAAGGTGGTATGGCTTCACCAGGTGCTGCTAACACCTTGGGAAACTCTGGATAGTACCAGGGCTCAATAACAAAAGCAGAGCAGAAAGTGGGGCTTCAATCCCAGTCCCGGGACTGAGTAGCTGAGATCTTAGAAAGACTACTCTCTGTGAGGCTCAGTCAGCGTTCCTACCCAAGGTGAAGGACTTGAGTTCCTGTCTGCACAGGAAAAGCAGCCCTCACCATGGGCATCACTGTTGTCATCCTAGTGGGTGATGGCTAGCCTCTGCTTGGCCCTCAGCCCCGTCAGCATTGTCACCCAAGTACAGCTCTAGTCCCTTCCCACATTCTGCTCACTCACCCTGCCAGCATCTACCCTGGCTTTATCAAGTGGTCAAGAAGTCTGTGACTCCCCGAAGCAAGCTGCCACCATTCTGATGTAGCATTTGAAGCTTCCAAGCTTTCGGCAGGAAGATAACAAGGAGCTGGAAACACCAGGCCACGGGGTGACAGAGCTGGCTTTTCAAGTGCTCTTTACCTTTTTTTGTTGTTTTGGTTATTAACTTGGATGAGCTAATTGTATTTCTGAATATGGTGTTGGGGAACCCTGCTGTTAAGGTTGGCTCCTTTCTCAGCAGGGGCTTCCCGCCTGACTTACCTGGAAAGTGCCTCCAAGCATGGATGCCTGACCTTATTCAGAACATGACCTTTGGCATAGTTACCTGCAATAAAACTACCCCCAGATTTTTTCTATATTACAATTAGGCATTGCCCTATAGCCAGATGATAGGATCCTCCTACCACATGTAAATAAGGCATACTATGAGCACCTATCAGCTGAAGCATTGGCTGCTGCCTCCACACTATATTTTCCCTAACCCCCACTGAATAAACGGAGCTGTTTCACTGAATCTGCCTCCCGGGAAAGTCTTTTTCCGTCGTGCTCACTGGCCGTCCTGAACCCGTTTATCGCTTCTGCTCCCTTTGTTCTCGTGGGTCGGTGGCCAATGGCCCGCGAGGGGAGGGAGAGACCCACAATTAGGCGCATTTTGTCTTTAACCCACATAAGTCCTCTCCCTTGCTTCATATTTTACTTACTCTTGTGTTCATTTACCTTCTTCCTACATCTTTCCACCCCACCATTCAGTTTCCAAGTCTCTATGTGAAAGAGCTGCTGTTGTTGTTGAATGCATATCTTTAAGTTGCATAAGGTATTCATGGAACAGTCCCCATACAATTGGTTCAGGGCACCTATGTTTTTAAAAATACTGATTTTTGACAATCACATGTGTAGAATGTATTTTGCACACATTCATCTCCCTCTCTTCTCCCTTTCCCACTCTTTCTGCTCTCTTTTCTTCTGACTATTCCTCCATGTCCCCTCCAATCCCCAGTCTTTTTGCTCTTGTTCCAGTCTTGTGAAGGTAGTGTGTATTGGTGATTGCAACCCCATGCCATATCCAGAAGACAATGTTTCACAGCACCCATGGCATCCATTCTCAAGTTCTTACCATCTTTCCACTCCCTTTTCCATGATACTCCCTGGGCCTTGGAGGGGACTGATACAGATGTCTTGTTTAGGGATGAGCACTTGACAGTCACTTATTCCCAACACTCTGACCCATTGTGAGACTCTGCATTAACAATCATCCTCTACACAAAGAAGCTTCTCTGACTCAGGCTGAGAGCAGCACTAGCCTATGGGTAAAATATAAATGTTTAGAAGACAGTTTGATCACATGTTCATTTAGCAAAACATCAGTAGTGCATTCTCCCCTAGGGTCTGTGACTTCCTCAGCCATAGGCTTTATACTAGGTTTACAATGTCAAGTTAAACATTCCTTCCTATGGAATGGACTTCAAATTCAATCTGGAAGCAGTTGGTTAACCTCAAAACATTCTTTCCACTATTGCACCAGTGAGTCCATCTTGCCTGGTGCTCAGAATGGTGGCATGCAGAGTTCACAGCTGGGAAAAACCATTGATGACTTTTCTTTCCAGCAGCCCACATAGCACCTTCTAGCTAGCTAACATGGAAGAAGTTTCCAGCTCAGTTCCCGACTGATTTGGAGTCTGGAGAAATCTTTTAACTGCTGCCTAGGGCCCTGTGGTGTGTGCAAATTTATATTTAACTGTCCCCTTACCCAGGTGCCTTAGTTTTCTTCTCTGTTGCTATGATAAACACTATGACCAAAAGCAACTTGGGAAGGAAAGGGTTTTTTTTCAGCTTACAACTCCCAGGTCCCAATCCATCACTGAGGGAAATCAGGGATAGGAACTCAAGGCAGGAACCTGGAAGCAGGAGCTGAAGCACAGACCACAAAGGAATTGCTCACTGACTTGTTCCTCTGGCCTGTTCTCAGCCTGCTTTCTTATACAACCTAGCCCACCTGCCCAGGGGTAGCACCACCCACAGTGGACTGGGCCCTCCCATATGGGACATCTATATCAATTAACAATCACAAAAATTTTCCCATAGACATGCTCATGGGCACTTTCCCATAGAGAAAATTCCTCAATTGAAGTTTCCTCTTCCCAGGTGTGTTGAGTTGACAACTGAAGCTATTCAGCACATCAGGTGATGGACATACTGGTTGTTCCCAGCCACTTTCACATAAAACTGAGTGCCCACTTACTGTTATGTACAAAGTGAAGTCTAGGTCAGTTAAAGACCAAATTATGAGCTGTGCTTGGCAGTGCACTCCTGTTCTAGTTCTCAATTGGTTGATAAAACACTGACAAAAACCTTGGTGAGGAAAGGGTTTATTTCAGCTTACAGTACAGTCCTTCATCAAAGGAAGTCAGGGCAGGTACTTAAGGCAGGAACCTGGAGGCAGAAGCTGCCACGATTGTGGGGTACTGCTGTGTGGACTTGAACATGTTTTGGGGAGGATTATGGAAGTGTTTGGAACTTTGGGATGGAAAGTCATTGAGTATTCAGAGCTTAGTAAAGCTGCCCAAGTCTTTTGGAGCCCAGAAGATCATGTGTGAACCCCATACATAGGACATCGAGTTATTTACACTGGTTTTGATATACTAGGACAATCGATGCTGGTTAACTGGGGCTTTTAAAAAAAATCAGCTTGTGATTAAGACAAGACCGGCATCATTGAGGTGAAATCTTCTGGGAAGTATTTTCTCAGGGTCAGCACACAGAAGCTGTGGTCCATGGGACCAAGGCTACATATCAAACTGGTAGTTGAAGTTGGTAATGTGTAAAGATCTCCTGTGTGGTAGTGGTTTTGGCAGTACGAAAGCGGCAGAATTGAAGGGGTCATGGAGAAACTCAGACTTTGCACCATCAGAGGCTAGGAGATACCATTGATGAAGGTACAGCCTCAGTTGCAGTGGAGACCCCAGCATACTGGAGATGCAGGGACCATTGGATGACCACTAAGGGCAGCAGCAGGTATGGAGTGGAGCTTGTCTAAGCCTGTGAGACAAGCTGTGTGTGCTACAGATGGCAAAGCCAGAGAAGTGGATCAAGCCAGAAAGTGGTCTCTGCCTTAGTTCCTACCTCCACATTGCTGCCCTGACTTCCCTCTGTGATGGATGGTGATCTGGGAGTTGTAAGCTGAAACAAGCCCTTTCTTTCCCAAGTTAGATTTGGCCATTGTGTTTTATCATAGCAATAGAGACACAAACTAGGACAACTCCTATAATTCCAGCTCTTGGGAGGTTGAAGCAGGAGGATCAGGAGTTCATGACCAGCCTCAGCTACCAAGTGACCTGGGAAAGAAATTCCTAGTTCAAAAGCATAAAACTTCTAGTATTTATGTCTCTTTTGTGCAAGTTGGTTTTCCAGGCTTTCTCTTCTCTTGGTTGGCCCTTCTTAACTGCTGCGAGATTATCTTTCCCATAAGGATATAAATGGAAGGAAAACACAACTTTAAAGCTTGCTTTTTTCATGCTTAGTTTTTCTTTTATATGTTGTTGTAGAGGTTTGGTTTGGCTTGGTTTTACTGTTTTGTTCGGTTTGGTTTCCTGTGTTTTGTTTTATTTGTAGGCTCTTCTAGAAGTCAGCCGACTATGGCCCTCAGCCAAATCCAACCTGTAGCATATTTTAACACAGCCTACTAAGAAAGACTTTTGCCTAATTAACTGTTTTGTTTTTGTTTTGTTTTTTTTAAAAAAAAAACCACGCAATTAAAAACACTTAGTGATGCAGGGACATTATATGAAATACAACTTCAATGTCATCACATAATGTTTTACTGGGGCCCAGGTGTGCTCATTCATTTCCGTGCTAGAGGAGGCTGCTTTCCCACTCTAGCTGCAGAGTGAGTAGTTATATAGAGACCACACAATCCACAGGCCAGAGCACTTACCATCTGCCTCTGTGCAGAAAAATCCTCCATAGTCCCTGAGCTAGACTGTGTGCGCCTCAAATTGGGAAGCACAGCCAGCGCACTTTAATTCCATGCTGTCTAGCATGGCTGCTTGCCTTGAGTGTACCCGCTGCTGTTCACATTACTCTCTTCTACTTCTGCTCTCAAGTAATAGAGACCAGTTGAAGAATCGTTAATTTCACATAACAGGGAAGGACAGGCATTAATTTTGGCTCAGCAATGTCAGATGAGGACCCCAGTCAATGTCTCTTTCCTTTTTTATTTTCCAGTACAGGGGATTGAATCCAGGGCCTTATGCACTCCAGGCAAGGTTCTACCCCAGCCCTACTTGTGCCCTCATAGCTTCAAGATGGCTGCCATGGCTCCTTGGATCATTTTCTCAGGTATGTTCAAAGACAGAAAGCTGGCAGCAACATGGGGGAAAGAACTTGACATAGTCTGCAGTCATGTGCTACAGATTGGTGTTTTGGTCAATGACAGACTACACTTATGGTAATCACAGATTGTGACAGAACTGGGCTGAAGATGTAGCTGGGTGGTAGAGCTAGCATGCACAAATCCCTTGGTTGGCTCTCTACCAATGGGAAAAAAGACTGAATGGAGCTGAAAACTTCCCATCACTTAATGATGTGGCAGTTGTCACAACCTCGTAATGCAGCACATTACTCTGATTCTGGCGTGGCTATACCAGCTGTGCTGCCAATTGTGTACAGTACATAATGGTTGATAATAAAGGGCCATTCATTGATTTATGTCTTTACTATATTATGTGGCTTATTGCTATTTTAGAGTACACTCCTACTTATGAAAAGGTTTCTTATAAAACCATAAACCATGTTATGTCTGCAACAGCTTCATACCTCTGAAGCCCATCGGGTGACTGACCTTGACCATCCAGGCTTATGTAAAAGCACTTGACAATGTTCCCATAAGCACTGCACATTCATCAGAATGCACCCTGTTATTAAGCAATGCATGGTTATACTTCCCTCTTAGAGAGGAGATCATGATCCACTGTGGCTAATGCCACGGGGTTGGGGGGAGGGTCTGAGGAAGCTGTCGGAGACCATTCTCTCCCCTCTAACAGGGAAGTATAACTGTGCATTGCATAATGACAGGGTACATTTTGATGAATGTGTTGTCCTTATGGGAACATTGTCAAGCTCAAGTGCATTTACACAAGCCTGGATCTCTGGTTCTCAATGGACAGGTCCACTCCTATGTAAGGGAGATTGTGACTCACTGTGGCTAATGCCACAGGGAGGGGGGCAGTGAGGAGGAGTTTGAGGAGGCTATCAGAGATCTCTACCCAAACTCCAACAGCTTAGGGGACCAAGGAAAAAGAGAATGCCTGCTAGGTAGGCAGTGACAAGTGTCTGTCCCAACAGGGAGTCTGAATACTGATCTGAGAAAGGCTACCTTAAGCCAGGCCTTACACCTATAATCCTAAGTAACACTCAAAACACTCAGGAGGCTAAGGCAGATGGATTGCTGATTTCCAAGGTAGCCTAGCTAGGCTACAGAAAAAGAGAGCGAGACCCTGTCAAAAAAAAAAAAAAAAAAAAAAATTCAAAAAAAGTGATTTGTGATGTCAAAGAGAGCCCTACAGAGGTAAAAAAAAAAAGAAGGGAGCCCTATAAAAAAAAAAAAAAAAAAAAGAATTCAAGTTGGATCTGGTAGTGTAGGCCTATAACACTTATACTTGAGAAGCTGTGGCAGGTGGGTTACCACCAGTTCAAGTCTTGCCTGGACCTCACAATGAATTACAGGATAGCCTGGTACAGAGCAAGATCCTGTCTCACAAAAACATAAAATAATTTAAAGAAAAAAGGCAACCCAGAAATCTGAACTATTTTTGTATGCAAAAGCAAAGATGAATTCCAACTTTCTCTTTCTTTTTCTAAAATGATTTCACATGATTTTCAAACCACAGAAGCACAAAAGCTGATTGTGTAGCTTCTGTGAATTCTGTTTGACTTTTTCTAGTGGAATGTAGTGTTTCACAGTCAGGACTCCAGCTGGGCAGAGTCAGGAAATTCAAGGTCATAAGTTGGAGAGCATCCCGGGGCCTTGAATAGTCAAAGCTCTTACAACCATCGGCTTGTTAGGATCACCAGAGTGATCCCTGGCAATGATTACACAAGCAATCAAACAGAAGGAAGGTGGTGATTTATAGCTAAAGTACACAGGGAGCATAAAAAGGAAGGCTAGGATGTGCACACACAGATCCCAATGAGCTCCAGAGCCAAAGCTGGGCATGTGACCTTGGCCCTCATGAGTCAGAGCCCATGAGATGCCCCAACAGACTGTTCCTTTGATGCTCCTCACTCACATGCCACACGGGCTGTTTATGAACCTACGCAGGCCAGTCTCAGAAGATGGGGCCAGGGAGGCACAGAAAGATAAGGGTTAGCAAGAAAAGCAGTGTGGCTTAAAATTAGAAATCTTGAAATGCCCTTTTTATAAGGAAAGCATTTTGATTCTATATTTTTATGCACTCCTTAAAACTTGTGTTACTGGAAATGTAGATAAGTGCTACAGTGCGTACCAGCATGCATGAGGCCATGGATTTCATCCTCAGATGTGGTGGGGGGGGGCAGGGAGAAAGGGAAAGGGCGGGGAGAGAGAGGGAAAGAGAAAAAGAGAGAGAGAGAGAGAGAGAGATGAGTCCACTGTATCACACAAGCATTTCAATATTTTTCTACTTGCAACTTTGGTGGACTCTGTCACCGCTCTTGCCCTGTCCTGTTCCAGAAACCCCACCTGCCTCTAAGACCCAGATGTGAATACCAAAATGTCAGTCCACACAGTTATCTCCCTAAGAACCTGGGGCAAATGGGGACCATCATGAGAAATGGAAAACATACATAGAGCAAATAAAACACCTTTTTACAAAGGCATTTGTCTTAACCAGACAAATATCTATCTCTGACTTTGTTCCCTAATGCCAGAAGATGATACTTAAACAAACTATATCTAAACTTGTTAAATTTTAACCTTTGATTCCTGTCATAAGCTCTTCATTTATCCAAACTTCTCTCAGATATTCAAATATGGGAATGGGTGCCTCAGCCAGACACTTAAATCTTTTCTTCAGGGATATTAGTAAACATTTATTTATTTGTATTTATTTATTTATTATTTATTTATTAATCTTTTTGAGACAGGGTCTTCCTGTAGCTCCAGCTGTCCTGGAACTCCCCATGTACACCAGGCTGGTCTTGAACTCACAGAGATCTACCTTCCTCTGCCTCTCAAGTGCTGGGACTAAAGGTGTGAGCCACCATGCCCAGAGTTAAGCATTTATTCAGGAAAATTATGCACAGGCTACACACGATGTGCCAAGCTCATTCATTCCAGTCCTGTGTTCTAGTTGCTTCCACCATGCAGTCTTTTTTAAAAAAATATTTTGTTTATTATTTTTATTTTATGTGCATGCGTGTATTGCCTGCATGTAGGTAAGCGCACCTGTGTTGTGCTATGCCCACGGAGGACAGAAGAGGCTGTCGGATCCCCTGGGACTGGAGTTACAGTTGTTAGCTGCCATATGGGTGCTGGGATTTGAACCCAGGTCTTCTGCGAGAATAGCCAGTGCTCTTAACCTCTGAGCCATCTCTCCAGTCCTCCACCACGCACTCTTTAAACCCATAAACAATGTTTAACGTGTGTTTAACAATGTTTAACAATGTTTAAACATAAGCAATGTCCTGAAGACCTTCCTGCCAACATTTACTCCGTCTTACATGTGGCAAACCATAAGGAGTGGAATATTCCCCCAAATATTTTAGACAGTTCACATATACTGAATACCACTGGTTTCATCAAGAGCCAGTTCCTAATATTCACTATATAAGACTAATTACTTTCACTATATAAGTCTAGTGGCTTTCTGATCGGACATTAGCTGACCAACCCTAGAATGTTAAGTTCTTGCTAAATAGCTTAATATATTTTATTTGTTTGTTTTTGTGGTATCAGGGTTTGAACCCAGGACTTTGGGCATGCTAGGCAAGCATTTTACCATCAAGCCCTAACTACACTTGAAAATGAACAGCAACAAGAAGGGTAAGCTTCATAAAGACAAGAATTTTTGTTTTGTTCTCTGCTGTCTAAAACAATGCCTTGCTGGGGAGAAAGATGAGCAATTCCACACTGACTCTACAAGAGTATTTAAGTTACAGGCATTAGAAAATATGGTCTGGCTGTGAACATACCTCACCAAATAGTAATGGGGGAAAAGTGCAAAGAAGTCCCTTGGAGCCCCGAGAGTCTGCCCCTGCACACCCTCTCTTCTTTATTTAAGAAATTTGTGATCTGGTGCTGGAGAGATGGCTCAGTGGTTAAGAACACTGTCTGTTCTTGCAGAAGACCCAGGTTCCAATTCCAGCACTCATATGGCAGCTAACAACTGTCCATAACTCCAGTTCCAGGGGATCTGACAGCCTCTTCTGTTCTCTGTGGGCATTGCCCGACATGGGTGCACTTACCTACATGCAGGCAATACACACATACACATAAAAATAACAAATAAAATATTTTTTTAAAAAGTTTGTGGTCACTCTCCAAATTCTCTCCAGATGCCTGCTTCTTGGCATATCCACAAACCCATCAGAACAAATGATGTAGGAATTAAAACACCATCCAGTGTAAATGGATGAAGAGCCCAAGATCCAAACAGTGGGAGGTACTTAGAAACCCGTGCCCCAGGGACTGGATCTTCAGCTGGGGCTGTTCTGCCTGGCAGTTGACTCCAGCCTCCCAGCTCCTCAGTCATAGGTACCCACACTTCACCACCATGCTGGCAAGGAGCTCTGGTCTGTGCTTCTGTTTGGCCGCATGGGAAACTGAGCAAATATCACCTTTTTTTTTTTTTTTTTTTTTGGTCTTTTTGAGACAGGGTCTCCCTGTAGCCCCAGCTGTCCTGGAACTCACTATGTAGACCAGGCTGGTCTTGAACTCACAGAGATCCGCCTGCCTCTGCCTCCTGAGTGCTGGGATTAAAGGCATGTGCCACCACACCCAGCAAAACATCACATTTAAAAATAATATTTTATTTATTATTTTTATTTTATGTGTATGAGTGTAATGCCTGCCTGTAGGTAGGTGCACCAATGTTGTGCAACACCACCGGGGATCAGAAGAGGGTGTTGGATCCCCTGGAAATATTTATTTATTATTTTTATTTTATGTGTATGAGTATAATGCCTGCCTGTAGGTAGGTGCACCAATGTTGTACAGTGCCAGCAGAGGTCAGAAGAGGGTGTTGGATTCCCTGGAACTGTAGTTACAGATAGTTGTTAGCCACCATGTGGGTGCTGGGAATCAAACCTGGGTCCTCTGTAAGAGTAACTAGTGCTCTTAGCCTCTGAGCCATCTCTCCAGTCCCAAACATTACACTTTTCATGACCCATTATTATCTGCTTCACAACATAAACTAAAAAAATGTAGGTGGAGGGCAAGGGGAAAACTTCTGGAATGTTGCCTTTTATAAAAACTGATCAAGCAAGAAAGGGCATGTTATTCTGTATGTGAGCTGAAGTGTATTTCATTACACTTAAACATTCCCTATGAAATTGCATTTCAAACACTTTTCAGAGTTTCCCTTGTATACCCTGAAATCAGAGCAAAAGTTGGGATGGCTCTCCTTATTGACAGAAGTCTTTCCAACTTTGAGCTGTCAACAAGAATATGCCAGAGTTCACTCTGTGCCTTGCCCTGTGCCATGGGCTGCTTTATATTTCTGTTTAAATCCTACCAACTTTAAGGGCAAGAGTATGTAGCCCAGTCTTGGTGCCTAGGGTAGAGGGAGCCTGGGTGTGATCCTCAGCACTGAAGAAAACCCAGCAAGGTAGCAAACACCTGGCTACTAGCTACATGGAGTCCAAGACCAGCCTGTGACATGTGAAACACTGTCTCAAATAAAACATTAATTAATTATTAACCCTATATCTTTAAGTTATTGAACAAAAATAATACAAAAGGGGCCCAAGCACAATGGTGCATGCCCTGAATGCTAGGATTAAGAGGCAGGTGAATCTCTTGAGTTTGAGGCCAGCCTGATCTACATAGGGAGTTCCAGGCTAGCCAATACTACATAGTGATACCCTGTCTCAAACAAAACAAAGCAAAACAAAACACCTTACAAAGGTTGTTGATAGATAGAATATACTAAAAATAAAGTAAAATCACATATGTGATATTCTTGCTTAAAATGCACCTAAATATTAACATCAGACCTCTCCAAAATGAGCAGTCTGAAAAAGTATAGTCTTCACCAATACTAATGTCATGAAAGATAGCATGGGCTGATGTAATCACTATTCTAGATTAAAGGAACATGGCTGAACAACTAAGTATGACTCGCGATTCTGGGTAGGATCCTGATTAAGGCAGTGGTAGGGGACGGAATTGCCGGAGATGTTACTGAGATAATTGGCAAAATTGGATAGTTGTTTTGATGTTACATATCTTGATTTTTCTAATTGCACTGCACTAACATTGAGAATGTCCTCAATCTTGGGAAAGAGCAGCTGAAGAAAACGAGGACAGAGCAGCATAATGTCTACAACTTAGAGTTCATTTTAAAAAGAGTATATGGTACATGTGTGTACACGTATGTCAATTAGATATTGCAAATGTGGTAAAATATTAAAAGTGGTAAATCTGAGTAAAGGGTACATAAGAGTTCTTGTACTGGCCTTGTAACTCTTTAGTATGTTTCAAATTATTTCAAAACAAATTTTAAAATTGTTGATTTATAGGCACCCGCTCTATGCTTCTGAAATCTCTTGTCTGAGAGACCGTGACTTACTTAGCTGACATTGAAACATTATCTTGAGAAAAACACTGATGACTAAGTTAAGATCAAAAAGTTTTACAACTGAGTTTTACAAGATTTATTTCCACTATGAAAAGAGTATTGGAGACTGACAGTCGGGTGTGGGAAGTGGTCATTAAATCAATTATGGGTAATGTGAACTTGGCCTCTGTTTCCTCTTTTTTTATATATCCACTCCTGGGAAATCAGCCAGAGAAAAAGCACCAGATGTGCATGAAAATATCTACTAGTGACACTCATTTTCATGGGAACTGGCTGACTTCTCCACCCCACCTGGCTGGTGAGCATGTCACACTCATGACAGAGGCCTGCATTTCCCTTCATCCTCAGCACCCCTCTGGGCTTAGTTTCCTGCAACTTTCTCTAAGCATCTCAATTCATCACTCTCAGGGAGCCCTCTGTGTCCCTCCATAACTGTGCTGTCCAACAGAGGGGTCCCTGGCACACATGACTTTGGGTTCATGTAGCACAAAGATCTAAAGCAGTTTACTGCCGCATGCTGTAAAACACGCACTGGATAGCAAATGCTTTGCATAGACTAAAAGACACTGTCTCACTATTCAAATCATTTTTACAGCTTCTTTTTACCCTTCTAAAATGTGGCTACAGGAGTTTTAATTTCTATCTGAGACTCATGTTGTATTTGTGCTGGGAGTGCCTCCCAAATGGAACTGAATAGCCCCTCCCTTCACGCTGAGCTGTGCAGCCTCATTCGGTTCAATCAGAGCTCCGCAGTGTGCTCCTTCACCTGACCAACACATTCCTAGCACAATAGAGGCTCCCTAAAGTCAGGATCCTCTTTTATGTGCCCTCGGGTCAAGGGTGTCATTGAATTATTCGTGTTCATTCTTTTGTATGCATATGAGTATGTATGTGCATGTCTGTGTGTGTTTGTGTGTGTGTGTGTGTGTGTGTGTGTGTGTGCACATGTGTGTGATGGCCTGAGGACAATCTTAGATGTCATTCCTCAGCACTATCCACTATTTTATATTTTATTTTATTATTTATATTTTGATCTTTCTGAAACAGGGTCTCCCTATAAGCCCTGGCTTGGAACTCACTAACTCACTATGTACACCAGGCTAGTCTTGATCTCACAGAGATACCCCTGCCTCTGCCTCCCAAGCGCTGTGACTAAAGACATGTGTCACCATGCCTGTCCCACCTTTTTATTGAGACGGAGTTTCTCATTGGCATGGAACTTGCCAAATAGATTTGGGATTACCTGTTTCTGCCTCCCCAGTACTAAGATTACAAGCATGCCACCACCTCCTGCTTTTTTTTTACATGGGTTCTGGGGATCAAACTCAGGTCCTCATGTTTGGAAGGCAAATACTTCACTGACTGGGCCATCTCAGCACACTGTCTTCATTATTTTTTATCAAAGTGAAATTCACATAAGAATTTCAACCATTTGTGTGTGTGTGTGTGTGTGTGTGTGTGTGTGTGTGCTATGTGCATGTATGTTGGGACATTTGTGTGGAAGCCAGAGGAGGATGCTGATAGGAGGCCACTCTCCTATTCCCTTGAGACTAGGTCTCACTAAACCTAGGGCTTGCCGTTTTAGCAGGACTGGGTAGCCAGCAAGCCCCAGTGCTCCACCTGTCTCCACTCCCCCAGAACACTAGGGCTATAAGTGTATTTGTGGCCACACAGCTTTTTAAAAAGATTTTATTTATTATTTTTATTCTATGTGTATGAGTGTATTGTCTACATGTGAGTGTACCCACAGAGGTCAGAAGAGGGCTTCAGATTCCCCTAGATCTGGAGTTTAGGATGGCTCATAGCCGCCATGTGGGTGCTGGGAATTGAACCTGGGTCCTCTACAAGAGCAGTCAGTGCTCTTAACCACTGAGCCATCTCTCCAGCCACACAGCTTTTAAAAAAAAATTAATTTGGGAGCTGGAGAGATAGCACAGCAGTTAAGAGCACTGGTTGCTCTTGCAGAAGACCTAGATTCAGGTCCCAGAACCCACTCCAGTTTCAGCAGATCCAACGCCCTCTTCTGATCTCTAGGAACTTTGTATGTATGTGGTGCTCTTACATACACGCACACAAGATACTCATACACATAAAATAATAATAAATCCAATTTTAAAATATATTATTCTTTGAGAATGTAATATGTATTTTGATTATATTCACCTCCACCTTCTCCTCTTAACTCCTCCCAGATCCATCCCACCTCACCCCTCCCCCCAACTTGGTTTTTTCTTTTGTTTTTGAGACAGAGTCTCACAATGTAGCACTGACTGGTCTGGAACTGGCTATGGAGATCAGGCTGACCTCTAACTCACAGAGATCCGCCTGCCTCTGCCTCTGCCTCTGCCTCTGCCTCTGCCTCTGCCTCTGCCTCTGCCTCTGCCTCTGCCTCTGCCTCTGCCTCTGCCTCTGCCTCTGCCTCTGCCTCTGCCTCTGCCTCTGCCTCTGCCTCTGCCTCTGCCTCTGCCTCTGCCTCTGCCTCTGCCTCTGCCTCTGCCTCTGCCTCTGCCTCTGCCTCTGCCTCTGCCTCTGCCTCTGCCTCTGCCTCTGCCTCTGCCTCTGCCTCTGCCTCTGCCTCTGCCTCTGCCTCTGCCTCTGCCTCTGCCTCTGCCTCTGCCTCCCAAGTGCTGGGATTAAAGACATATACCACCACACCAGGATTTTTATTATTTATTTAATAACATAGACTCCAGTTTGTGCCCATATACTTCTGACGTGGGACCATCCACTGGAACATGGTTGGCCTAAGGAGTCACACCCTTAAAGAAAATTGGCTCTCCCTCCGCAAGAAGCCATCAACGGTCCATAGCTCCACAGCTAGGGGTTGGAGCTAGAATGTTGACTGACTTGATCTCATGCAGGTCTTGTGCAGACAACCATGGCTGCTGTGAGTTCATGAGTGCGGTAGTTCTATCATGCCCAGAAGACACTGTTTTACTTTGCTCCTCCCTGACTTCTTCCTCTTACAATCTTTCCGTCCCCATTTCCCTAATGGGTCCTGAGCCTCGAGGAGGAAGTGTGATATAGATGTCCCATTTGTGGCTGAGAACCTCATTGACACTTATTCTCTGCACTTTGACTAGTTGTGAGTCTCTGCATTAATCACCTTCCACTGCACAAAGAAACTTCTCTGACACGACCTGAGAGCTGCACTAATCTATAGGTAGAGATACGGATTTGAAGGTCAGGTTGATACTATGTCCATTTAGCTTCATCCCTGGGGCCTGTGAACTCCCCAACCATGGATTCTTCGCCAGATTTTCAGTACCAGACATGTGCTTCCTCTTGTAGAGTGGGCTTTAAATCTGATCAGAAAGGGATTAGTCACCCCTATAACATTTGTGCCACTATTTCACCATGGGCATATTTTACTATGCAGCTCATTACTGCAGTTCACAGGGTTCACAACTGGGTAAGATTGTTAGTGACTTTTTCCCCTAAAAGCCTACATAACACCAGTACTGGAGCCACTGAGGAGGAAGCTCTGTCAGTACCAACTTAATTTCTCTAAGTCCTATGAGCAATGCACATCCAGCTTTCATGGGGATTGAACTCAGGCAGGTTTTCATACTTTTGAAAAAAGTGCTGTAGAGTGGGCTTTAAATCTGATCAGAAAGGGATTAGTCACCCCTATAACATTTGTGCCACTATTTCACCATGGGCATATTTTACTATGCAGCTCATTACTGCAGTTCACAGGGTTCACAACTGGGTAAGATTGTTAATGACTTTTTCCCCTAAAAGCCTACATAACACCAGTACTCTGGTCAGTACCAACTTAATTTCTCTAAGTCCTATGAGCAATGCACATCCAGTTTTCATGGGGATTGAACTCAGGCAGGTTTTCATACTTTTGAAAAAAGTGCTTTTAACCACTGAGCCATCTCTGCAGGCCCCATATTAACTATTTTAAAGTGAACAATTCAAGCTCAGGCATGGTAGGGGACGCTTGTAAACCTAGCGCTGGAGAGATAGAGAAAGAAGGATTTCAAAGTCAGCCTCATCAACATAGGAAGTTTAAGACTACCCTGGACTATATGAAGTCCTGTCTCAAGAAAATATTAATTAAATTGAGTGACCCAGTGGCATCTTGTACGTTTACATTGTGGTGCAGCCACCAGCTCTACCTACTCTGCAATGATAACAACCCTCTGTCATGTCCATTAAGCAGTCACTCCACACATCCTTCCTCCACACAGTCCCTGGCAATTGCCAGTCTACTTTCTGTTTCTATGGGTTTCCCTATTCTGGGTTCTTCATACAATGGAATCATTCAATATGTGACCTTTTGTGCCTGATTTCTTTCACTTAGTATAATGTTTTTGATATTCATTTACATTGTAGCATGTCATTAATATTTTGTTCTTTCAAATAATTTTTTGGAGACTGGGATTGTAGTTCAGTTGGTAGAGGGCTTACCTAGTGTACACGAATCCCTGAGTTTGAATTCCAGCACCAGAGAAAACTGGGCATGGTAACACACACACACACACACACACACACACACACACACACACCTGTAATCTTGGTATTTGAGAAGTAGAGACAGGAGGATTAGAAGTTCAAGGTCATCCTCAGCTACCTATCAAGTTCCAGGTCAGCCTTGGCTACTTAAGATCTTGTCTCAAAAGATCTAAGAAATATTTCTTCCTCACACTGCTCCCTCCTGCCTGGATTGCTCTTCTTCCGTCTCTTTTTTTGGTGTTTAGTCAATTTAACTCATGATTCAAGAATTCATAGAAACACTTCTGTGTTTCTTCCAGCTCCTCTGATCTACTCTCATTTCATCTACATGATTTAATTTAAATCCACATAGTAATGACATTTAGGATTGGTTTTAAAATAATCCAGGAGCTAGAGAGATGGCTCAGTGTTTAAGAACACTAGTTGCTCTTGCAGAGGACCTGGGTTTGATTCCTAGCACCCGCATGGGGCTTAACAACTGTCCGTAACTCCGGTTTCAGGGGATTGGATGCCATCTTCTGTACTCCTTGGGCATTGCATGACATGGGTGCACTTACACACAGGCAGGCAATACACTCATACATATAAAATAAAAATAATAAATACTTTTTTAAAAGTTAAAAAAGATAATCCACCAGGTAATAGTATGAGGAGAGAGAAAGGCTGTATGTTCCCTCCCCAACACCTATCTCCTTGAGAATAGTCCTGTCAGCTGGTATGATAGCACAAGCCTGTAATACCAGCACTTGGCCAGCTGACCACAAGATTGTGGGTTCTAGGTCAGCCTGAGCTACAAAGAGAGACCCCCATCTAGGAAGGAAGGAAAGGAGGGAGGGAGGTAGAGAAGAGATGGGTGGGGAGAGAGAAGGGCAAGAAAGAGGGAGGAAAGAAGAGAAGGAGGGAAAAAGAGAGGGGGAGAGGGGGAGAGAGGGTAGGGGAACAGGAGGGAAGGAGGAACAGAAGGGGAAGAGAGGGAGGAAAGGGAAAAGGAGGGGGGTGGAAATAATTATCTCAAAAGACACTGGGGCAAGATGACCCAGCAGGTAAAGGTGTCCGCTGCCGAACCTGACAACCTGAGCTCAATCCCTGGGACCCCATGGTGGAAGGAGAGAACTAACCCCCACACATACACTGGGCTCATTCAAGCACACACACACACACACACACACACACACACACACACACAATATTTTTTTAAAAGACACAGCCATAGAGGGAAACCTCTTTGTCTCATGCTACATCCAGTCCTAGGTGGAAAGCCAGGTTAAAACTACAGCAGGGTTGGCTGAAAGGACACACCAAACCATTGGCTCTGTTTCTTCTCCTTTCCTGAAAATAAGGGCAAAACATTTTGTGGGAGAGTAGGCTCAAAGCTCAGTAAACCTTAGAAACAAGGGACTTTAACTACTCATTCATGTGGAAAGCTGCTGGGCAGGAGAGAGCCAAGATCTAGACATAGCAGAAGTCTCTTAGTCATTTGCTAATGCTTAAATCTGAAAACCGTGACTCTGATTATGACCCGTCCAAATGCCCACAGCAGGGCCAGGCAGTCACATGGCTGTCCATCTCCTTGAGCTGATCCCTTTATCTTGAGTTGATTCTCACCTTCCTACTCGGTTATAAATCAAAGGCTTTGTCTCAGAAGGTCTGTAAAGTTTGGGAGGTATTGTCTAACGTTGTTCCCATCACCCACCTTTCTTTATGAATTTTTTGCCAAGTCATTTGCTGGATAACTATGAGGCAGGGTATGAGGCAGGCCCCAGAGATTCTAATCCTAATGCCCCAGGACCTGTGAATACGTGACCTGGGAAATCCAGCAAGGGAGAATGAAGGCTGCAGACAGTGGAAGTGGCCATCCTGTACCTTAAGACAAGAGATTGTCCTGGAACATCCCGGTAGGCCCCATGGAAAAACAAGGGCCTTGAAGTCAAAGAGGGGGACGGGAGAGCCAATTCCAGAAGACTAAGATGTGAGACAGACCAGGCTAGCTACTTTTGGCTGTTGAGATGGAAGGAAGCCACAGCCAGGAAGAGCAGGAATCTTCCAGAGACTAGATAGAGAAAAGGCAAGGAAACAAACTCTTCATTGGGGCCCACTGACACTGAGGTTTCAGTCTAGTTAAGACTAGTTTTAGATTTCTGACTTCCAAGACAGTAAGATAATGCATTTATGTTGTTTTAAGCCTCCGTGTTTCTGGCAGTTTGTTAAAGGGAACTACATAGTAGCTGTCTAGAAGAGTTAGGGAGCTAGATCTTAACCATTTTTTATGATCACACTTAGCTTGAGTTTGGGGCTGGAGAGATGGCTCAGCAGTTAACAGCATTCTCTGCTCTTTTAAAGGACCTGAGTTCAGTTCCCAGCATCCATGTCTGGCAGTTCATAACTGCCTATAACTCCAGCTCCATGGGATCTGGCATCTTCTTCTGACCTCTGAAGGCACCTACACATACACACACACACATGCACACACACACACAAATATTTTACATAGATAGACGATAGATAGATAGATAGATAGATAGATAGATAAAGAGATAGATTGATGATTGATAGATAGAATGAGGGAGAAAGAGAATATAACTGTTCAGTTGAAAAAAAAAAAAACCCTCCAGTTTGAACTGAGCAATTTCCAAAATTAAAAATGTAAGTTGGGCCAGGTGTGTATGTGTGGTGGTGGGAGGGGGGTTGAACACCTTTAATCCCAGCACTTGGGAGACAAAGGCAGGTGGCTCTCTGTGAGATCGAGGCCAGCCTGTTCTACATAACAATTTCCAGGCCAGCTGTGGCTACAAGAGATCCTGCCTTTAAAAAAAAAGAAAAAAAAAAAAGCTAATTGGGGGCTGGGATGTAGCTCCTTTTACAGAGTGTTTGCCTACTATTCACAAAGTCCCAAGTTAGATCCTCAGTACCACATGATCGTAATCCCAGAAGTTCAAGGTCATCCTTAACTGCATAACTACATAGCAAGTTTGAGGCCAGTCTGGGCTACATGAGATGCTGTTGTGATTCTGGAGCATAGGTGCTGCCTGCATTCCAAATGTCCCTCTGAGTGAATGTTCCAGTCATCACATCCCAAGCCAGGACTGTGGCAATCCTGACAAGAGTCAGCATTCAAGAAGCTGAGAGGCTGTTTAGGGACGTTTCTCAAAAGATGACTATTATACATGCCTTTCTCAAAGTCATTTCTTTTTTAAAAAAGATTTATTTGGCGGGGATGTTGGTTGGAGAGATGGCTCAACAGTTAAGACCAGGTTCGGTTCCCAGTACCCACATATTACCTAACAACCATCGGTAATTCCAGTTCCAGGGACTCTGACACCCTCTTCTGGCCTCTGCAGACATTGCATACATAAGGTACACAACATACATGCAGGCAAAACACACATACATATAAAAATAAATAATTTTAGCCAGGTGTGGTGATGCACGCCTTTAATCCCAGCACACGGGAGGCAGAGGCAGGTGATCTCTGTGAGTTCGAGGCCAGCCTGGTCTACATAGTGAGTTCCAGGTCAGCTGGGGCTACAGGGAGACCAAATAAATAAATAAATAAATAGTAATTTTAGATTTATTTTTAATTATATGTATTTGTGCATATGTAAGTATATATATGACACATGTGTGTGGGTGCCTGAGGGGGTCAGAAGGGCATTGGATCTCCTGGAGCTGGAGTTACAGGCAATTATGAACTGCCCAGTAAGTGCTGGGAACCAAACTCGGGTCCTCTGGAAGAGCAGGAAGTGTTCTTAACCACTAAGCCATCTCTCCAGCCCCCCTCAATGTCATTTTTAAGCAGCGTAATTGTAATGCCAAACAATCTAGATGTTTCTTTTATTTCAATGAATTATTTCCAACATTTTTTTCACAGGAAGATTTTATTTTTCAAAAATAAAACAAGCTTGAGGTATAATCTTTGTCTCAAATAGCCCTGATTGTGGGTACCACATGTTGTCAACTGCTGATTATTAAAGACAGGTTGCCCCATATCCTCTTTGGAATCAAGAACTTCCATTAAAAAGGAAAAAATAAAAAGTACTTTCCATTTCTTGTGGCTGACCTCTGACACCTGGCCTAGTCTTCTCCCTTTGAGGCAAGAAGGCAAGATTTAAAAGACAATTTGATTGTTTCTTCTCCCTAAATAAACCTAAGGTTTCTTATAAAAATGTTTAACATAGCCAACTTATTAAAAAAACAGTGCTGGTGCACGCCTTTAATCCCAGCACCGGGGAGGCAGAGGCAGGCGGATCTCTGTGAGTTCAAGGCTAGCCTGGTCTACATAGTGAGTTCCAGGACAGCTGGGGCTACAGGGGAGACCCTGTCTCAAAAAGACCAAAAAAAAACAAAAACAAAAACAAAAAAACAAAGACAGCTCATCTCACCAAAAATATAAGTCAGAACTTTGTCAGCAACAAAAGACATTAATACCCCAAATATATAACAGGTTGTTTGCCCAAAATGAAAAGCGTGTATTTTTTTATTGTTGTTGCTTTTTTTTTTACATTTATTGATTTAGTTGGGGTTGGTGTTCAAGAAGACATACGCAGGAGCCAGCTCTCTCCTGTCATGTGGGTTCCAGGAACTGAACTAAGGTTTCAGGATTGGCAGTAAGCACCTTTACCCACTGAACCAACCGCAGTCCCCAACAGCTTGCTTTTATTTGAAAAGTTACATGTGTTGTAAAAGCAAACAGGATGCTATAGATTATTTACATTAAATAAAAACCAATGAACAGGGACTGGATAGATGACTTAGAGGTTAAGAGCACTGGCTGCTCTTACAGAGGACCCAGGTTCAGTTCCCAGCACCCACTTGGCAGCTAACAACCCTCTGTAACTCCAGTTCCAGGGGAATCTGTCACCCTCTTCTAACCTCCTCAGGCATTGCACAACACAGGCAATACATTCATATACATAAAATAAAATAATAAATAAAATATATTAAAAAAATAATGAACAGGGTTGGAGAGATAGTTCAGAGGTTAAGAGCACTGACTGCTCTTGCAGAAGACCTGGGTTCAGTTCCCTGCGCCCACATGGTAGCTAATAACTGTCTATAACTCCAGTTCCAAGGGATGCAACACCCTCTTCTGGCCATATGGGCACTATACGCACTAGCAAAACACCCTACATACACACAGGCAAAACACTCATACACATAAAATAAAAATAAATATATTTTTTTAAATCAATGAACATTTCCATTCACCACTTATCTGTACTGGAGACTTGCTTTCTCTGAATGTGAAGCAGTCAACTCTTCCGCTTCATGTGTTCCATTTTCACAGACTATTTCTATTCCCCATTATTACAACTGAATGTAAGTTAGTATTCATCCTCACCTCAGCTAGGACTTCTAATGTTCTGAAAGTCAACATGCTGAGGTGCACTGGAGAGAGTTCACACCAGTGAGGTGTTCACATGGTCACCTGTCCCTCATCACTTTCCCAAAAGTGATTTGACTGTATGAAATTTATGCTCCAGACCAGCTTGTTCTTACACTCAATGCTTGCTTGCTGTAAAATAAATAATATGCGGTGTATTTTACATAATTGATAACACCACACACAAATACTTTGAAAGCAGTTACCAGAAATGAAGCCATTTGTTCTGAACATCCTGAGCTGGAAAGTGCTTTGGAGTACATTTCTCAGCTGCTGGAAGCCTTGTATGACTTTGCAGCACATGCATCAGGACACAGCATGTATGTTTTTATACACATATGACCAGCACAATTTCAAATGATTGGAGTGACACCTGGGGATCTGACTGCTCTAGAGGGAAGGCACAAATGTTTGCTAGCCCCTGAGTTGGCTGTCCAAATTCTAGAACAGACATATCAATGTGATCTGGAAAGCAAAGTGAAGAAGGAACTGTCATCAACGAAGGTGGAGAACTAAATTTTTATTTGGTTAATAGACTAGGATCTTAGGCTAAGAAGTTCCCTTTAAACCAGGAAATGTGGGTGAAGGGAGAAGAAAGGGGAAGGGAGAGAGGGACGGAGGAGAGGGAATGCAAAAGAAAGGAAAAAAAGAAAAAAAAAAGCAGCAAATGTGGAATCACAGAATCAAAATACTGCGCATCTGAAGTAAATAGACGCCAGGGGCGAGTGAGTCATAAGCACATGGGTTGTAAGAGGTTGAATTGGAGAGATCAAGCAACGCTCCTTAATACATCACATGATCCACCCCAGGCCCGGTATTTCATAAAATAGAGTGGGGCGCCGTGGAGCAAACGCTGTTGCTGCTGGTGGATGGGGCTGGGGAGTTAAAAGTCAAGCCCTGACCGTGGGCCTGTGCAAGCTCAGCATGGGTCATTTCTCTCGGGTCCTGGGATTTCTGCTGCTGGCTGCAGGACTGCCCCTCGAGGAGGCCAAACGTGAGTTCCTGTGTTTCTCTTGTGTTCAGTTTCTGGACCAGGGGATGCTTAGCCGCGCGCTGGGGCGGAGTTGGGCTGAGGTCCGCAGGAAGCGCGGTGGGCCTCGCGAGCTTCTGCACGGTTGGAACTGCTGGAACCCTATTCCTGGTGGGGCTCGCGAAGAGAAAGCCAGGCCCTGCAGGAGGAGCTCTTGGCCGCCCACCCCCGCCAGATCGTGGCTGGAGGAGGCAGAGCCGTCTCTGTCCCAAGAATAAAACAAGTCTCCCAAACGACCCTGGTCTGACGGAGACCCCAGAAGCAGGCAGCCTCTCTCCTCCGCGACCTTGGAGGTTCTTGCTAACCCTGCCCTACTTTCCCCGGCAGATAGAAGTCATGCTGCCGCCCCAGTAGGGATACTGAGGCAAGGGCTGGCCCTGCGCGCATTCCTGGGTGGGCTCTATCCCAGAGCCCTTCTTACGACGCTGATGCCTAGTAGGCGACAGCGGCTTCTTGGAGAGTGGGGGATCGGGGTTCAGCATCCTTGTGCAGACACTCGAAAGTGCAGCCAAGATGGAGACGCACCCCGCTGGAGCGCGCCCACAGGTCCCCGCCGGGGCGTGGCTGTTCGCATCCTCAGCAGAGTTAGTGAAGAGGGGACGAACCGGTCCACGCCACCTCCGTTCCAGGGGTCCCCGCGACAACCCCGTGGCGGTGGCAGCGTCTGCGCGGCAAACACCTGTTGGCAGGGAGTTCCCACCTCCACCTCCAGTGCGCCCTGCTCCGGGCTTTGCAGCCTCCACAGTCGTCTCTGCTGGGTGGATACCAGGTCCGACACAGCGGAGCTGCTGGGGACTCTGCGCCCCGGGAGAACCAGGAGAGGCCCAGCGGGCCCCAGGCGATCCCAGCAGCTGCAGCCAGGGACTTTGGGCCCCTGGTCAGGGACTCCGCCCTGCCCCCTGCGGCGGCGACTAGGGGACTGGGCTCCACTGCGGCAACAGCAAGCAGGGGCCAGGCCCAGGGACCCGCGGAGTGTCTGGGCGTGGCGCCTCCTTAGGGCACCCGGAGCTCCGCACTGTGATTGTCCCCAGGTGAGAAGCCAGGCCTCTGAGAGGGCAAGGAACTCTCCCCGGGTCACACAGCAAGCAGGCCGAAGGGACAGTTGGCCATCTCAACTGTGGTCCTTCGGATCAGGGTTCGGAGTAGCACCCACTTGGGTTCCTGTCAGCCGCGGGGCTGGACCATGAGCGACTGAGCTTCTCTGAGTTTTCCTTTCTAATTCTTGGAGTTGGGTACTACGGCTTTAGGAGATCAGCCTGCAAAGGTGTTTGGCTAAGACATACGCGGTGGCCATTGTCATTATGGACATATCTGGGTCGGGGGCGGGGTGGGAGACAGTGTACTTTCTAGGGACAGACTGAGAGTCTGGAGGAATAAGGGGAAGTGACCGATATGAGAGTCCCTGCGCCTTCCACCAAGATCCCACCGCTCTATTCAATAAAAGAGAGTAGCCTGGATACTGATGGGGCTGTTTGAGAAGAGTCCCAAATCTGTTAGTCCCGTAACGAAATACCGGGGCATTCTTGGGTTCACATCTCGAGCTAGACTAAACATTCCCGTCAAATGAAACAAGATAATAGGATTTAGAAATCCTAGCCCTGTTTGGGGGGGGGGGGGGCAGGGGGGGCAAATCTGTTAGTCCCGTAACGAAATACCGGGGCATTCTTGGGTTCACATCTCGAGCTAGACTAAACATTCCCGTCAAATGAAACAAGATAATAGGATTTAGAAATCCTAGCCCTGTTTGGGGGGGGGGGGCAGGGGGAGCTGACAAAGTACTAAGCAGCCCAGGCACACGCTACGGATGGCAGAGCAGCCAGCCAAGTGTAGAGGGACCGCTTGCTGGACCTTCCACTCTGTCCCTTGCTCCCTCCTCTTTCCTGTTAAGGTCTGCTTATTATTGGGCTTATTTAATTTTAACTCCAACATTTTTATTATTATTTAGTAGTATTCCATGGTCAGGATGTACCACTTTGTTTAAATACTCACCAGTGAAGGAAATCGAAGTTAATTCAATTTGGGATATTATGAGTTAAGATGCTATTAATATTCACATGTAGATTTTTGTATGATCCTAAGTTTCATTTTTCTGGGATGTATGCCAAAGACTGCAATTAAAGAGGGAAATTAAAGTAGACAACTGCACCTTGAGTTTTATGAAAGTTATGAGAGTGACTGTGCCCTTTCACATTCCCACCAGCTGTGTAGTTTCTCTGTCCTTGCTGTCATTTGGCACTTTTACTTTGGTCAGTGGGGAAGTTCCACCCCCCTTTTAATGTGCATCTTCCTCCTAGCAGGTTTAAGATGAAGAGCCTGTCATTTGCAAATCCTCTGCTGAGATCTCATGTCTTTTACCCTTTTCAAATTTTAACTGCTTGTTTTTAAATAGTGAAATGCACTGTGCTTCTAGTCAGTAGCTTCCCCTGTCCCCTACATCCTCACAGAATTTCACAAGCTTCTTTAATAAGGTGTCATTTATCACTTTTTCCTTGTATGGATATGTTTGTGGTATTAATCTAAGAATTCTCATCTTGCCCTAAACTTCTTAATGCTTTGCAGCTTTTCTAAGCCACAATACACTTCGGCCTGAATTCAGAAACAGCCTGACTCTTAGCATTAGTTTTAAGGCTAACAGAGGACCTGATCTGCCATGCATCCATTACTTCAGGGTTCTCTTGAAACTGTGTTCCCAAGCCTGTGCTTCACTCATTCTTTATTGAAATAGAATCTCCAGTATGGGATGGGGAAGTAGAAATTAGGATCCACCCTTATCTTATCAGAAAATCGTGCCCTTTGATCCCTTAGGCCTAGAATATCACACACACAATTACAAACTTCTCCATTTCTCTCATTGCTTTCAATTAAAAAACAAGCTGCTTTTAGTCCTTTGCTATGTTAATCATGCACACCTGCATTCTTTCATAGTCTTAGGTGGAGGGGAAGAAGGGGTCCTGAGGGATTAAGGTCAAGTGCCCAGGTCACAATGGGAGCAGATGGCTCAGTGGGCTTGTTTACATTATTAACAATAACTTTTTGGTTGCCAGGTTAGGTAAAAGTCTTTAGTCTAGATTATGTCCACATTGTAAAAGTTGTCATTCCTAGAGTGCTTCTTCTTCTTCAGTCAATATGTAGACCAGGCTGACCTCGAACTCACAGAGATCCATGTGTCTCTGTCTCTGAGTACTTGGATTAAAGGTTGGCACCACCCTGCCCAGTTGCCTAATGCTTTTTTAAAATGTGTCTTTCTCTATTGGGTAATTTCTTTTTACATTTTAAAAAATATTTATTTATTATTTTTATTTTATGTGTATGAGTGTGTTGACTGCATGTATCTAAGTGCACTTGTGTTATGCAATACCTACAGAAGAAGTTAGAAGAGGACTTCAGATCCCCTGGAACTGGAATTACATGTGGTTGCTAACTTCCATGTGGGTGCTGGGAATCAAACAGGGTCCTCTGCAAGAGCAACTAGTGTGCTTAACTACTGAGCCATCTCTCTAGCCCCTTTTTACAATTTTTTAAAGATTCATTTTATTTTTATTTGTGTGTGTGTGTGTGTGTGTGTGTGTGTGTGTGTGTGTGTGTGTATACCTGCAGAGCTCCAAAGAGGGCAATGGGTCCGTTGGAATTGGAGTTACAGGTGGTTGTGAACTGCCCAATATGTGTGCTGGGAACCAAACTTGTATCCTCTGTAAAAGCAGCAAGAGCCATCTCTGCAGTCTCTCTACTGGGTTATTTCTGCATTCTTGTCTGAACTCTGGCAGGGCAGGCTAAATAGGTCCAATTCTGGGTTCCTTATTCCATTCCATTGTCTATCCCGTTGCTCTCCTTTGAAGTTTATATTTTTCTTTGACTTCTGAAATTTAAAATCAGAAGAGAAATCTGTGGGATTTTGTCATTGTTTGTTTCTGGTGGTGCTGGAGATTGAACCCCTGGCCCTTTCTCTCTACCACTAAGTCACATTCCCAACGCTGAAATCTGCACTTTGATGACATTTCTGGAAATGTTTTTTCTTGGAATTGGAGGAAAAACACTCTCTGGAACAGTGGAAAGAACTAGTTCTGGGCCCCAACGCTGAAATCTGCACTTTGATGACATTTCTGGAAATGTTTTTTCTCGGAATTGGAGGAAAAACACTCTCTGGAACAGTGGAAAGAACTAGTTCTGGGAATGAAAACGGGAATCTCCTGAACAAGCAGGATGACACTGGGTGAACCCTACCACTCCCTAGGCCTAGCTGTCTTGTCTATAAAGTGAGCGTTTGAATAAAAGAACCCAGTTCTTTCCAAAGTGAACTTCCAGTCATAAACGTTTGTTGGAAGCCATGACTTTCCAGTCCTTGCTTAGTGCTTCTATTTCCAAGCAGAACCAGTCTTGCAGACTTACATGGCATCTGGGGCTTGTCTGATTCGAAGGCCTGAGGTCGCACAGCCTGTTTAGAACAGAACCAAGGACAGAGACCAGGCACCATGACTCCTAGTTCAATGCTATTTCCATTCCATCTGCCTCCCTATTAAGAAGTGACTAGAAGGTTGCAGGATGGCTCAGTAGGTAAATTGCTTGCCTTGAAATCATGAGAGGGTAATTCAGACTGGGAAAATTTGATATAAAAACTGTATGAAGTGGCATCAGAGTTTTCCTAGCAATATCATATCAAACCTGAATATTCAGAGGCTGTGTCTTAAGAAACTAAGTGATGACTAAAAAATATTGGCTGTCAAAAATATTTTTCTTTAACTCTTTTAAAGTAAATACAGAGACTGGACCCAAGGGCTCTATGCAAGGTGTTATCAATAGACTTAATTTTTTACATTTATTTATTTATTTATTTATTTATGTTGGGGTGGGTCATGTGTGAAGGTCAACAGACAAGTCCTGGGAGTTAGTTCTCTCCTTCATCCATGTGAGTTTTGGGGATAGAACTTGGGTCATCAGACTTGGTAACAAAGCACCTTTACCCACTGAGCCATCTCATTGATGCATGTGCTTTCCAACAAATCTGCAAAGAAAAGCTCATTAACCATTGTTACATAAGTATGTAACCATTGCCACATAAATGAGAAACAGAATAGACAAAATCATTCAAATACCAACAGGATATCGTGATGTGCTGGGCCATGAGCGGTCTCCTGGTCACATGAGGGAGCACAACCAATTACATGGCTGGTCTTCTGATGAGAATGAATGGAATGAAAACCTGTATCCAGTGTGGAAGAGGGGAGATTCAAGGTGGAAGACCTCCTGGAAAGGTAAGTCAGAAGGCTCCACCAAACACCTGCAGCTAGCCTCCTTTTGCAAGCTGTAGATTATGCAGCCTTTCAGGCAGCCTGTCTGACACTCCCATGAATGACAGTGCCCTTGCTGCCAAATGGGTGGCACCTGAATTTGGCAAGCTTTCCTTCATCCTGACATTTTCACTTTCTAAGTCATAGAACAATCTTTAATCTTATACATTTCCAAGGTCACAGTTCTTGGAATATTTCAGAGAACAAGCAGAATCAGCCTCACACCTATTGACTAACGTGGGAATAGGCATCCTCAGAAAATTCCAGACTGATAAGATTTGATCATCTCAAAAGTGTGATTTATCAGGGCTGCAGAGATGGTTCAGCAGTTAAGAGCACTGCTGCTCTTGCAGAGGACCCAGCACCCACATAGTGGCTAACAACCATCCATTATTCCAGCCTATAAATAAAATACTTTTCTAAGTGATTTATCGGAAAGTGAATTATCTTCCCGTCAGACAAAAGAACAACTCCTTCAGCCATCCAGTTTTGGAATTAAAATCTACAACTTTTGGGGTTGGAGAGATGCCTCAGTGCAGTTAAGAATACTGGCTATTCTTGCAGAAGACCCCCATTCAAATACCAGCACCCAGATGGTGCCTAACAACTGTCCATAATTCCAGTTTCAGGGGATCCATTGCCCTCTTCTGTCCTTTGAGGGCATTGCACAACACAGGTGCACTTACATCCATGCAGGCAATACCCTCATACACATAAAATAAAAATAAATCAATCAAAAAAGTCTACAAACTTTTAACACTTGTCTCCTCAATCCAAGAAACAGAATTTTGTGTTGTTGTTGTTGTTGTTAAGCAAATGTCCTTTCCATGGTTAGAGACTCCTCTAACTACTCTGACTTGTTTTTCTGTTTCTTTTCTAAAATATTGTACCCTGAAAGCTATAGTTAGCATTCAGAAAATAATTTAACATCATAAAAAGCCCTTACCAATAGATTTCACTTTACATTAAACACTTGTTTATGTTGAAAGGAGAGGCTGGATAAATGAGCTCCTTTCTGTGTTGCCCTAGGAGGCCGTGTGCAGGCCATCCTGACTAGTGACTCACCAGCTCTGGTGGACTCCAATATCACATTTGTGGTGAACCTAGTGTTCCCAAGATGCCAGAAGGAAGATGCCAATGGTGACATCGTCTATGAGAAGAACTGCAGAAATGGTAAGATGGCATCAGCTCTCCTAGACTGCTGGGGACCCATCTCATAAACCTTAATGCTCACAGGTGCTGCTCCTGCCCCCTTGGCATGCTCCTCCTCACATTGGATGACACAGACGTGAGTGTGTAGTCCTGTCTTGGCCCTTCATCAGCATCAGCATCAGCATCAGCCAGCCCTCCTTTAGCACATGGTGGCTTTCTGCTCCTTGGAATTCACTTTTTGGTGTGTGTATGTTTCAGATTTTTTATCAGCATGTGTTCACTATACAAATAATGAGTTTTGTGGTGACGTTTCCCTCCACGTACATCATGTGCTTTGATCACATTCACCTTCAGTCCCCCCTTCTGTCCTTCCTATCGCTGGTTCTCAACTCTTCCCAAATGATCCCTTAAAACCCTTCTTTTTATTGAAGTATTTCTTTAATGCCTCTTAATAAAACCCTTCTTAAAAACTATATTTTGGGGGCTGGAGAGATGGTTCAGAGGTTAAGAGCTGGATGCTCTTGCAGAGGACCAAGGTCCTTCAGTTCCCAGCACTAAAATAGTGGCTAACAACTATCCTTAACTTCAGCTCCAGGGGATCCCATCCTCTCTTCTGGCTTCTGAAGGTATTGCATGGCACAGGTGCATTTACATATACACAAGAAAAACACTCATACACATACAAACAAATAAATCAGGGGAAGAAGAGATTGCTCGGTGGTTAAGACAAGGTTTAGTTCCCAGCACCTAGGTAGCAGCTAACAATCATCTGTAACTCCAATTTCAGGGATCTGATGCCCTCTTCTGGCCTCAGAGGGTATTGCATGACACAGATACACTTACATGCAGGCAGAACACTCACACACATGTAAAATAAATAACAAATACTTTAAAAAATAAGTTCATTAATTAAAAAATTAAAAATAAGCTATATTATTGGGATTGGATGAACTCAGTGAAAGAGCACTTGCTTACAGTGTGTGGGGCTGAGGGTTCCATTCCTAACACCAAAGGGGGGGGGAGAGCAGGGGGCTGGGGGAGAGAATAATATGAAAAAAAAATACCTAACCTATATTACCACACCCAGCTTTTCATTAGTGTCCTTTGGATAGAAGACTACATAATCAATTCTCAGATTTTCATTTTATTACCTACAACTAATTTGGCCATTAAAAAATGCCACCACAAAGCCCCTTTGACAGATGCTTGCTGATTGGTTTAATTTTTGCTAACTAGTATTTTTGAGCAGATGCTACTTGGTTAGTACACATGCTTAATGTGTGTACTTTAATTTTTTTTTTTTTGCTCTTAGTTAAACAGAGGTTTGTTGCTTATGTTGAGTAATCTTATCAGAATTGTACATTCTCAGACACCCAGTTACTGAGATTATTCCAGCAGTGGTACGACTACTCAGGCACTTATGATCCGACTTTATTAATTAGGAATTTTTTCAATTTCTGGTTGTGTTCATTCCTCATTAATTTGTTATCTCCATGTGAGAAAAACACTAAATTCAGCATGGGAAGGGTTTAATATTTACATGGGAAGGGTTATTTCATATTCTCTCTCTCTCTCTCTCTCTCTCTCTCTCTCTCTCTCTCTCTCTTCTTGCTATATAGTCCAGGCTGGCCTCAAACTCATGATCCTCCTGCCTCAGTCCCCTCTCGGCTAGGAGTACAGATGTGTGCCACTATGCCCACCTTTTAAAAAAAGCTGATTTTGACCAACACCTGAGATAGGAAAATCATGTATTTGAGGCCAGCCTGGGCTACACAGCAAGTATCAGGTGAACCTGAGATGTCTTTACCAGAAATCAAGGAAGAACTCAAAGACCAATGGAGTGTGTCAAAAGGACACAGAAGCCAGCTCAAAGAGGCTTCTCTTGGCCATATTTAGGACAACTCAACAATATAAAGGAATAATGACTAATAGCTGGATAAATTTTAAAAAGGTTTTCAAGGGAGAGATTGCTCAGTGATTAAGAGCACTGGCTATTCTTGCAGAGGACCTGGGTTCAGTGCCCAGCACACACATGCTGGCTAACAACCTTCTGTAACTCCAGTTCCAAGGGATCCAATACCCTCTTCTGGCCTCCACAGGTATTGCATGCATATGTTGCACTTACATACATGCAGGCAAAACACACACATAAAATAAAAATAATATATAAATAAACATTTTTAAAAGCTTTTGGGTGACAAATAGAGATGATGCCAGGTGTGATTGCTCACACCTTTAATCCCAGCACTCAGAAGGCAGAGCCAGGAGGATCTCTGCTGAGATCTAGGCTAGTCTAGTTTACATATCTAATTCCAAGCCAGCCAGGGCTACTTAGTGAGAACCTGTCTCAAAAAACAAAACAGGGGGGACTGGAGAGATGGCTCAGCAGTTAAGAGCACATTCAGTCTTTCAGAGGACCAGAGTTCAGTTCCCAGCACCCACATTAGGCTGCTTACAACTGCCTCTAACTCCAGCTCCAGAGGATCCAATGCCTTCTTCTGGCCTCCACAGGTACACACACACACACACACACACACACAAATAAATAAATAAATAA
>NW_008345290.1:2826706-2837483 GCF_000622305.1 Nannospalax galili
ATGGAAAATACCACACACAGAGAGATTGAAACTACCTAGATTCAACAACTTTACATATTTTGCTTCTTGTGATTTTTTTTTCTCTGTATCTCTGTAGGTCTGTTACAGAGGCATATATAGAGAGATTCTTTTTATCTGAGTCATCCAAAGAGGCAAATAGCTATTGCAGGAGAGCCAAATGCAGTATGCAGGCCTGGCTGGATCTGGTGTGGGTGTGGCCACAGTAGTGTTTAGGAATAGAGTCAGGGAAAAAAGCTACAAGTAGAACGTGCCAAATGAAAAGATTAAGCATCCTGTAGTTTGGTTTGAATAGGGCTAATATTTGGAAACCCAATAGAAAGATAAGTATATTATAATCTCCAGATGGAAGTTTCCTGGAAAAATATAATACCTCAGTGAAATACAAAATATACACAGAAAATTGCAGCAGGTCATAAACATGTCATTGGATGCATTCTGAACATTAAGTTTTTAGCCCTGTAGTAGTTTTGGGAGCCTTGAAGGAAGTGTTTGAGTGGTGAGCACTGGGAAATTTGGAGGCCAGATAACAAACCTAACCTGTTTGTTTCTCATTTAGATGCGGGATTGTCTCCTGACCTGTATGTTTACAACTGGACAGCCTGGGCAGAGGATGGCGATTGGGGAAACAGCACCAGCCAGAGCCAGCACCTCATGTTCCCCGATGGGAAGCCCTTCCCTCACCCCCACAGATGGAAGAAATGGAATTTTGTCTACGTCTTTCACACACTTGGTCTGGTTCTTACAAATTCTCTTAGCCTCTTTATGCTTCTTTAAAATTTGAACCATATCTTTTCTTCTTTAAATGAAATTATAACACTAGTCTGTCTGTTGGCTTTCCTTAGCTGGGGTGGACAATGAAAGAGAGGCGGGAATATTCCTGGTTAACTTTGCCAAGCCTCCAGGATATTAAAGAATTAAAATGAGAAGAAGGAAACAGATTCAGCTCTCTTAAAACAACAAAAGAAGACTAGTCTAAAATAGTAATATGGAAAAATATATTATTTGAATGGCACAGGGGTTTTTGTTTATTCTTTAATTTTTATATTCTCAAACAAAGTAGTAAGAATTAAAGAAGTGTATGCTCTATAGGAAATTTGGGAAATGTAAAGAAACACAAACAAAAACTAAAAGCCACCAATAAATAATACCAGAAATGATTATCATTAAGTCACAAAGTTTCCAGTACTAGTATTTCTATTTAAGAGCATAATGTATACACAGTTTTTTGCTATCACAAGAATTTGATTATATATTAAAATTATGCATTGTTTTAATAGTTGCATAATATGCCACCGTCTAGAAATTGCATAATCTAGCTTCTGTTTTTCCCTGACATAGCCTACCCTCTATTTTTCAAAAACCATAAATGTTATTCACCTTGCTCTGTTGTTGGCGAAGTGGTTATTTTAGGGGGGTGCAAAGTTAGGTCACTATTAACAAGGTTGCTCAATTCTTCCTTTAAAATAGCCCCAGAGCTAGGTGTGGTAGCACATGCCTTTAATCCTACTACTCGCCAGAGGCAGAGACAAACAGATCACTGAGAGTTCAGATCCAACCTGGTCTACACAGCAAGTTCCAGGCCAGCCAGGGCTTCACAGTGAGACCCTGATTCAAAAATAATGTCTCCAGAGAGCGAAGTATGTGGCTCAGTGGTCAGGTGCACGGCTAGCATGTGCAAAGCTCTGAGTTAGAATGTCATCAACACACACACACACACACACACACACACACACACACACACAGGTGCCAGCTAACGCTCCGTATTTGAAATGTGCTCCAGTTGAACAACGTCTAGATTTCTAAATGTTTTGTCCTTCCTCAAAGACTGTATGTTTGCTTCAGTATTAACAAGCATACCTATTGAACAAAGTACAGAATAGATCAAATATTATGCTGGTCTGGAGCTGGCTTTTTCCCAGTGCCATCATGGCCCTGTCAGTGAAATCCCCAAACCCATCACTCACTGACCTGCCACTCCCACAACCAGCAGCCATGAGTTTCAGGAAGGGTTGGAGAAGGAAAACTGGAAGATGTTCATGGAAGCGCTCCATTCCCCAGTACCTACCATCTCCTACTTCCCTTCCATCTCTTGCTGCATTTTTCTGCACAAGTACGAATAGAAAGCGGAGGATCCAGTCTCCCCGAAACATCTACTTAACTGAGCTATGCAATACCCATCTGCTTACACCAACTGCTTTAAAATTGTTACAAAAATAAGGTATATTTCAGAATAGAGAACTTTTTTGAGTCCCCCAGATACCTCACATTACATTAAATGCATTTTCTATAGGTAAAATATGTATTTCAAGTGCCAAATCATCTTAACTTGATAAAGTATGCATTTGTAAACTAAAGAGAGCTCTTTCACTGTAACCAAACATGCACAGTAACAAAAAGGTTTGCTCTGTTGGGTTTTGCATAGAGCCAAGTACTGTCTCCTTTTCTGGGGCCTCCAACCTGCTCTCTCCTCAGAGCAACCTTTAACGGGCAGTTGCTAGTCTTTAAGAAATAACTTCTAATGATCATGCCATGTTGCTAATAACTACAAATTCCCTTCCTCTCATAGGTCAGTATTTCCAAAAACTGGGACGGTGTTCAGCAAGAGTTTCTATAAACACAGCCAACTTGACACTTGGCCTTGAAGTCATGGAAGTCACTGTTTATCGAAGACATGGCCGAGCATATGTTCCCATTGCACAGGTGAAAGACTTGTATGAGATAACAGGTGCGTGATAACAATAAATTAACAGGAAGATGAGGCACTTAGTTCTTTTGACTTAGGAAGTTAAGAAAGAATTAAAACCTAGTGGTCTGTGTTGTTAGGACTCATCTGGGGATTGGCAAGATGGCTCAGTGGGTAAAGGCACTTGCTGCCAAGTCTGATGACCTGAGTTCAATCCCTGGGACCCACATGGTGAAAGAGAATCAACTCCTGAAAGTTTTCCTCTGACCCCCATACACACACCTTGGTACACATGTGCATGTATGGGCATGTACAGATGTAGACACATGCAAATAAATATAACTTTAAAAAATAAAAGACTCATCTGGGCCCCTCCCCAAACTTACATATTAATTATGTTGTATCCTACCTGGTTTCCAGACTAGCTGGGGGAAACGCTAGAAAGCTTGTATATGAGAGGGAAAGCATGATGCTTAGTTAGCTCTGAAAACATTGCTATAGTCATCCCTTTACGATCTAGCATTCATAGGTCTTCTTTTCTTCTGCTGTGTCTTCTAGATCAGATTCCCGTATTTGTGACCATGTCCCAGAAGAATGACCGAAACTCATCAGATGAAACCTTCCTCAGAGGGCTCCCCATTGTGTTCGATGTCCTGATTCATGATCCTAGCCACTTCCTCAACCAGTCTGCTATTTCCTACAAGTGGGACTTCGGGGATAACACTGGCCTGTTTGTCTCCAATAATCACACTTTGAATCACACGTATGTGCTCAATGGAACCTTCAACTTTAACCTCACAGTCCAAGCCACAGTGCCTGGGATCTGTCCTTCACCTGCACCCACAGCTCCAACACCCAGCCCTTCTTTCAGTAAGTACTTTCTGGATAATTTGGTGGTTAATTAGTTAGAGACAAGGTCTTTTTATGAAACCTTGTTATACTAACCTTGAACTTGATATGTAAACTAGGCTGGCCTCAAACTTGCAGCCATCCTCCTGCTTCTCAAGGGCTGGAACTACAGATATGAGCCACCATACTTAGCCTTTTCTTGGTGATTTATTTTTCTTTTTGAGACAAGGTTTCCCTGTAGCCACAGCTAGTCTGGAACTCGCTATGTAGACCAGGCTGAACTTGCCGTCATGTAGGTGCTGGGACTCGAACCTGGGTCCTCCGAAAGAGCCACCCGTGCTTTTAACTGTTGAGGCTTCTCTCCAAACCCCCTTTCTGAAATGCTTCAAGTTGTAAAATTAATACACATTTCTTAGTAAAAATTCAAACAAACACCAAAGAAGTCTAGAATAAAAAGTGGAAGCTCCTCTTTACATTCTCCTCCCAAGAATTGAGCCTGTTCATGCTGGCAGTGTTTCTTTACAGACACTCTACATGTGCATGTAGGGTTTGTTGTTTGGGTTTTTATGTGAATGGGTTTGTGCTGCATGCATTGTTGTAGAATTTGCCTCTTTTCACTAAATGAACATAGACATATTTCAGTTGTTGTTCATATAAATCTATCCATCCCATTTATTGGCAGCATAGTATTCACAGGATTTATATAACACCATTCATTTCCACATGCATATAGATGAGCAATTAGGTTAATACCAATTACTATTGCAAATGTAATTGTGCTGGACAAGTTTAGACAGATAGCTTCATTTTAGTATGTTATTAGGTAAACCGATCAATTTATTTGTTTGTTTATACATACATACATACATACATACATACATACAAGGTCCTCCCTAGCCCATATTAGCCTCGAACTTGATATTTAGCTATGCTGGACTTGGTTTTGCTTAAGTGTTCCCGGTTCAAGAAGTATTTGTTTGTTTTTAATTTTGCAGGAGCCCACAGTTAAGAGACTTTGGATTTTTAAAGAGAATTTGGTTTTTTAAAGTATTGGAATTTTTAAGACGTGTGGAACTTTTAAAATTACACTATGTTTTATATTGTAATATTAATATTAATATGAGATCTTGAGGACAAGAAATGGAAAGGTTATGGCTTAGTAGTGATGTGTTTGTGTGTTGACAAGGGATCAATTGTCCTGGATAGTTTCAGTTGTTAACTTGACACACCTGAAAAGAGGGACCCTCAATTGAGAAATTTCCTCTATTGGATTGGCCTGTGGGCATGTCTATGGGACATTTTCTTGGTTTTTGAGTGATATGGAAGGGCACAGCCTACTGTGGGTAGTGCCACCCCTGAGCAGCATTGTACAAAAAAGCAGGCTGAGCATAGATCAGAGGAGCCAGTAAGCAGTGTTCCTCCCCAGACTCTGCTTCAGTTCTTGCCCCCACGTTCTTGCCTTGAGTTCCTTCCATCCAAGGAAGCTTTGGCTTCCCTTGATGATGGACAGTGAGCTGTAAGCCAAATAAACCCTTTCCTCCTCAAGTTGGTTTTTCAGTCAGAGTTTTTTACCACAGCAACAGAGAAGCAAGCTAAAACAATAGCCAAGGATGACCTTGAACTTCTGATCTTCCTGCTCCACCTGAGTGCTAAGGTTACAGGTGTGTACCACCTCATCCACTTTTAAGTGGTGCTGGTAATTGAACACAGGGCTTTGTGCATGCTAGACAAGAACCCTACCAACTGAGCTGCAGCTCTAGCCCCAATAACCAATTTCTTCATCTGCAAATGTTGATAATCTTCCTTATAGATAGAGAGACCAGATGTAAAAATCAAAATAAAATTTATATGCCTTTAACGTCTAAAAAATCTGATTATGTGGTTTAATTTTAGCTTTTCTAATTACATTTTAATTAAACTAGCTTGGTTTCTGGTTTGTTTGGTTTTTTTTAAGACTCTATGGCTAACTTAAACAGATATATTAAATTCCTGCTATCATTTTTCTTAGGTTGGACTGTAAGATAAAAGTCAGTAACCCCTGTGAGTTAGACACTGCCTCTTTTTTAAGATTCATTTAATTTAATTAATTTATTTATTTGGTCTTTTTGAGACAGGGTCTCCCATCTCCCTGTAGCCCCAGCTGGCCTGGAACTCACTACGTAGACTGGCCTTGAACTCGCAGAGATCTCCCTGCCTCTACCTCCAGAGTGTTGAGATTAAAAGCATGCACCGCCATGCCACACTATGTACAGGACTGTATGTGGGTGTATGCATGTGAGTGCAAGTACCCATAGAGGCCAGAAGAGGGCACTGGATCCTCTGCATCTGGAGTTACAGGCAGTTGTGAGTTACTTCATGTGGTTGCTGGGAATTAAACTCAGGTTCTCTTCGAGAATAGTACACGCTCTTAACCTCTGAGCTATCTCTCCAGCTTCAAAGCTGCGTCTTTTTAATTTAAAGGTGTTAAATCAACCATAATCAATTTCAAAATGCTTTCAAGCAGTGTGGAACTAGGTAATGGGGCCTAATGTGAATGAATACAGGCATATCCATGACTTGTTACAGTTTATGTATTTATTTGTGTGTATGGGTGTATGTATGCATATGTGTGCTTGAGTGTGGTGTGCACCACCAGGCCCGGCTTGCTGCTGTTTGTATGTTTGTTGGTTAATTATTATAGATCATCATACATATGTCTACAAATCTTTCCTGCTTTCAAACATGGGGCTCTCCTTCCCTTCCTCTCTTCCTCCCTCCCTTCCTCTTTCCCTCCCTCCATCCCTCCCTCCCTTCCTCTCTCTCTCTCCCTCCCTCCCTCCCTTTCTTCCTTCCTTGGTGCTCAGGAAAAAAAATTGTTTTTGTTTTGTGAAACAAGACCTTATATAGTAGTCCAGGTCATCCTGGAACTGTCCTGAAACTCAATATGATATGTAGCCAAGGTTGATCTCAAAATCACAGCAATCCCCCTGCCTCAGCCTCCCAAATACTGGGATTATAGACGTGAGCATTACACCTGGCAGAGAAGCAAGTTCTGTATGCCTTATTTCATTTAGGTATTATGGTTCAACCTAGGAGGGCATTAATAGTAATTCTATTTTGTTGGTGAGCAAATAAAGGCAAAGAACAATTAAATGATGTGTGTGCAAACAGCCAAAAAGAAGGGGAGCTGGGAGTGAGCCCCAGCACCTGTGACCAAAATGAAAAGATGACTTGCTCTATTGTGGCCAGCTTTATTTCATCATGACCACCATGCCATGCATTTTAATATGGCTTCACCTTTTCATTTCTTCCAGATTCGGGGGCTGTCCTCTAGCGGGGAGTGGGGCTTAGAGTAGAGCACTTGCCTGGCATGGGTAATAACCCTGGGACAAGAGAGAGGAGGGCCAGCACGGAGTGCCCATCACATCCACTGTCTTCCTTCCCTTAGCTGATTTTCACAAATCAGGTTCGCCAGCTCCATTTAAAAAGGGGAGTAGTTTACTTATGTAAGTAAATGACCACAGTACCTTAGAGCTCTTAAATCTATAGGAATCTTCGTGCATTTATTTCAAATTTCTGCATCAATTTAACAGGTATAGAATTTTTGATGTATTCTAAAGAGCAGATGGAGTCTGGAGGAGATGAATTCATGGGCATGATGGTCCACACCTGTAATCCCAGTATTTGGAAAGTTGAGGCAATAAGATCAGGAGTTTGAGACCAACTTGGGCTACGTGAAACCCTGTCTGAAAAAATAAAACAAAACAATCAACAAAAACACAGTAATACAAACGAAAAGAACAAAGAGCAAATATAATAAATGTTATGTTATCTCTGTTATATTCTTTTTTTTTTTTTTTTGGTTTTTTTTGAGAAAGGGTCTCCCTGTAGCCCCAGCTATCCCGGAACTTGCTATGTAGACCAGGCTGGCCTTGAACTCACAGAGATCTGCCTGCCTCTGCCTCTGAGTTCTGGGATTAAAGGCGTACGCCACCACTCCCAGCATGTGTATGAGTGTATTGCCTGCATGTAAGTAAGTGCACCCGTGTCGTGCAATGCGGTGGAGGTCAGAAGAGGGTTTCAGATTCCCCTGGAACTGGAGTTAAGGATGGTTTGTAGCTGCCATGAAACTCACAGAGATCCGCCTGCCTCTGCCTCCCAAGTGCTGGGATTAAAGGCTTGCACCACCATGCCCCGCTCCTCTGTTATATTCTTAGCCACTGTTTTAAACCTTTATTATTCAGCTACTCCAGTGCCTACTAGCAACAGCTCCATGGAACTGAGCGACATTGCTGATGAAAACTGCCAGATAAACAGATTTGGTTACTTCAGAGCCTCCATCATAATTGTAGGTAAGCCTGCAGACCAGTGGGAAAAGATGTCAAAAAGAACCATTCACTTTGCTAGCACCAGAAGGGTCGGGTGTAGAGCAGGGGCACTTGTACTGCCCAAGGTGATGTCCTGTAAACAAGCCAACTGGTTTCCCTGCTCTGCCCACCTACCCACCTACCTTAGGCTTTCTGGTAGAAATGGCCCTCTGGGTAGCCTACCTGCTAATGAGCCTTCCTGGGTTTGGCTCCCACCCGGGTGTCTGGGAATCTGAATGGACAGAAGAGAGAAGGGCCAGCACGAAGTGCCCACCACATCCACTGTCTTCCCTTAGCTGATTTTCACAAAGTCGCTCTTTTCCATGTGTCAAAGGGGGGATAATCCAGCCACCATACCTAGCTGTGCATTTCAGACACTACCCCAAGGTGTCCAGCAGAGAAGACAGGTGAGGACTACAGCCCATCCTATGCACCCTGTTTCCAGAAACAGGGTTGGAAGCTCAAACTGTGCACTGTTTCTGGAGATGGGATAGAAGCTGGAGCTGGGTCAGCTGCCTCTGTCCAAGAGCTACTTGGCCACACAGTGAGCCTGGGGGCTGCATCTACCTAGGAGTCACCTTTTCCTAAACCATCTCCCTGGAAGGGGCTGCTACTTTCTAACACATACCATGCCCTAGAAAAAAGAATCTAGATGGGACAGAATGGTTCTGGGTGATGATGGAAAAGCTGCATGGACTTGCGTGGGAAGCTCTGGGGATAAATTGCCAGGTTTGGTGGGTTTCTGTTTGGCAGGAAGACTGTCTCTATTTTTTTTCTTCTGATTTGTTAAGGGCATTTCTTAATCTGTTCAAGTTTCTACAATGGGGTACCATGGACTAGGTGGCTTATAGACACAGGAATTTATACTTACCATTCTGGAGGCTGAATACCAGGGCACTTCCTGGTTCATGGATGGCCCCTTCTCCTGTGTCCTCACATGGCAAGGGAGACAAGTGAGCTCCCTGTGGCCTCTTCATAAGGGCACCAATCTTATCTCCAACAAAGGTCTTGCCTTCTAAAACTTTAACTTGATTGCAATTTAACATAATAAACTGAAAGCACACATTTAGTGTACAGCTTGGTTTCTGTTATATTTTGACATTCTCTATGGTGCTTGCTTTGCTAGAGGGAATCCTAGAGATTAACATCATCCAGATAGCAGATGTCCTGATGCCTGAACCACAGCCTGACAACTCCCTGATGGACTTCATTGTGACCTGTGAAGGAGGGTAAGAACATGGTCTCATCAGAGGATAGGCCAAATGAGACCCCAGTCTGAACAAAAGGCTTGACCACTAGTCATACCTTCTAGGATGATTCAAAATCCTACATATGAGAAAACTCAGATGACTCAGGTGTTGGGGGAAAGGTTGTATGTATATAATCCCAGTACCCTGGGATTAAGGCTAAGGCATGAGAATCACAAATTTGAAACCAGAATAGACTATGTAGAGAGACTTTGTCTCAAGGGGGTGGGGAGTGGGGGTTGGTTATGTAGCTTGGTAAGTAGAGTGCTTGCCTAGCATACATGAAGCCCTAGGTTCAGTCCCCCATCACTGCATATAATGGAGTATAGCATGCACACATGTAATCCTAGCACTCAGGAAGTAAAGGCAGGAGGATCAGAAGTTTAAGGCCAGCCTTATCTACATAGGAATTTCAACATCAGCCTGGGCTATATAAAACCCATCTTTAAAAAAGAAAAGAAAGGGAAAGAAAAGAAGAGAAAAGAAAAGAAAAAAAGGGGCTGGAGAGATGGTACAGTGGTTAAAAGTACTTATTGCTTTTGCAGAGAACTAGAGTTCAGTCCCCAGCACCCATGTCCCACATTGGGTGGATCACAACCACCTGAAACTCCATCTCTAGAGGATCTGATACCCCATTTTGGAATCCAAGGGCATTGCACTCACATGCGCATGCACGCACACGCACATACACATGCACACGCACACACACACACACTGGCAAAATGCCAGTACATATATTTGAAAAGGCCATAGAAGAGGCCATCATCAAGCACACACTTATTAGTTGAAAAGTGCTTGCTGCATTAAGTGCTGATCAAATTGAACAATAATTATAACTAATTGAACACCTGCCATTTCCTTAGTACCTTACATCTCATCTCATTTAATCTTCACAACAATCCTGAGTGTCTGCATCTCACACAGGTGAGTGAGGCATATGATGATCTAGCAGCTGGAACTTGGCAGAGCACGGCTCACATAGGTCTGGCTTAAACTGGCTCTGCAGCTCCCTGAGGCTCCACCTGGTAGGTGGGACGCCAGTGTGAAACTGTTCTATGACAACCCTCTCTACAGTTCACAAAGTGTTTTCTAATATAATTTGGTTTCCTATTTTGTGCTCATGTCTAATATAATAAACTAAATATAAAACATTGTATCAATGAATTAAATATGTTAACAAATCAACTAATTTATATATGTGACTTAACTAATAGAAATGCATGTGAAGATAGACATAGTAGTATACATGAGTAATGTACACAGTACTTACAAGGCTGAAGCAGGAAGATTGTGAGTTCAAGGCCAGCCTGGGCTACATCATGAGACCATCTCAAAAAGAAAAATGTTTAAATATATTTACCCTCATGTGATTTAAATAAGAATGAGGAGTTCAATTTTATGGAAATGTAATGATTTTCCATTTAAAACTGGCTTACAGAAGCAGGCATGATCACATGTTCACACCTTTAGTCTCAGAACTCAGGAGGATGGGGCAAGAGGCTCACTGAGTTCAGGCCTTCCTGGGATACAATGTGAAATCTTGGCTCAAAAACAAAAACAAAAGCAACCCTCAATATCATCACCACCAAACCAAAAAAAAAAAAAAAAAAAAAAAACAAACAAAACTCTGA
>NW_008345290.1:2838154-2845731 GCF_000622305.1 Nannospalax galili
CGAGCTAAGGCCTTCCGGGAAAAAAAAGTAAAAATTCGGTCAAAAAAAAAAAAAAAAAGAAACCCTCAAAACCACCCCCCCCAAACCAAAAAAAAAAAAAAAAAACAAAAACCAACAAAACTCTGACATTAGTCTTTTCTCCTCTTGTGATCTGTATGCTTTCACCCCTCCCAACTCACAGCACCCCCATGGAGGTCTGCACCAGCATTTCTGATCCCACCTGCCAGATCACCCAGAGCAGGGCCTGCAGCCCCGTGGCTGTGGATGAGCGGTGCCTGCTGTCAGTGAGAAGAGCCTTCAACGGGTCTGGCACATACTGTGTGAACGTCACTCTGGGTAATGATGCAAGCATGGCCCTCACCAGCACTCTGATCTCCATCCCTGGTAAAGGTGAGGTTTGGTTTACAACTTTAAGTAACACAATATATTGCAGTGAAGTGTACACCTAATAATAAAGCCCTTGAGGGCGTCTTCACCAATGTTTATTTCAGTGCAAGAGTCTTTGAACTACTGTTAAAAAGGATTTGAGAACTAGTATTAAAATCTCACAAATTTACTTAGCAAAGTGATGAGGGAGAGACTAGTGGCTAAAAAAAAAATTCTATAGAAAATAGGGCATCTGCTGTGAGATACGATCACTACACTGGAGACAAGATTTGTATTTCCAGAGGAAAATAAAAAACCCAACATTAAAACAAACGAAAAGACAGGTTTCTCCAAAGACAGTAACAAAGGAAAGGGTGAAACCAGGGTTTTAGGAGAGCCCACCTGGGCAAAAAGGAAGCCAAGAGGCATGAGAAACTGGGTGTATGCCTCACTCCTGCTAACTACCCCCACAGCCTCCCTCACTCCTGCTGACTACCCCCACATCCTCTCTGTCTGCCCCACGTCTACCCAGCATTACACTGAGACAGAAGTCAGCTGACTTACCCAGTGGGGAGGTTCTCACCAGGAAGACAACCCTTTAAACCAAGCTTGATGTTGCTTGCTTCTAATCCCAGTGCTCAGGCACCCAAGGCAGGAGTATCATGAGTTCAAAGTCAATCTGGGCTACATAGTGAGATCCTGAGTCAAAAAAACAAAACAAAACAAAAAACAGAAAGGCCTATTATTTATACTCCCAACACTTGGGAAGTTAATTTTTAAAAAAGTTAACTAGGGCCTAGAGAGCTAGAGAGCTCATTCAAGTGCTGGCTGCCCTTGCAGAGGATCAGGTTCCATTCCCAGCACTCACATGGCAGCTAACAACTGTCTGTGACTCCAGTTCTAGGGGATCCAATGCACTTTTCTAGCCTCCATAGGCATTGCATGCACATGGTGCACATACATTCATGCAGGCAAAACACTCATACACACAAAATAAAAAGCAATAATTTTTTTAAAAGTTAACAAAAACTAAGAAAGTTCACTTAGAAATTGCATTTACTAGTGGCAGCCAATTTCCTCCAACCCCCAAATTGGGCTCTACCTGGTGGCTTTAACTGAATCTTAGTTACAAGCAACTTTGTAAAAAGACTTCCTATGTCTAATAAGTACTAATGGTGTGGTAGAGGGAAAGGTTAAACATTGCACTAATTTACTCCTTGATTTAAATACTATCAGGTACAATCTAATGACTAATTTACCCACAACTTCTTTAGACTTGGAGCGTACTTTAAAAGGTAAAATGTACTTACATGTTTATCCATCAACATAAAGAACAGCTTTTAAAACCCCATTGAAAGGAACATCTAAGCCATCGTGAGCATATGACCCTTCATTATCTGTATGACTGGCTTTTATGCATGCAACTCAGTGACAGAGACATGTTCTGAGAAACGTATCCCTAGGCAGTTTAATTGTGGGAACATCCTAGAATGTATTTTGACAGACCCAGGTAATCAGGGCTACTTACTCCGAGTGGCCTCTTGATACAATCAAGAGACAGTAAATACAAGGTGTATGAGGTTGCTGACTGCCTGACATGACACACTGTTTTTCATTTTTACCCTTTGATCTTTAGAGATGGGGTCTCACTGTGTAATTGGCCTAGATTCCACTATATAGCTAGGTTGACCTTGAACATGTAGCAATCCTCTGCCTCTGCTTCCTAAATGCAGGAATGATAGACATGGGCCACCATGCCTGGCTTGACATAAATAAACTGTTTTTTATAAGTAGAAGTACAGTCTATAAAATAACAATAAAAGGGGGGCTGAAGAGATAGCTCAGCGGTTAAGAGTACTGGCTGCTCTTACAGAGGACCCAGGTTTGGTTCCCAGCACCTGCCTGGTGGCTAACAACCATCCGTAACTTCAGTTCCAGGGGATCCAATGCCCTGTTCTGACCTCTATGGGCATTGCACAACATGGGTACATTTACACACATGCAGGCAATACACTATTACACATAAAGTAAAATAATAAGTAAAATATAAAATAACAATAAAAGTCATAGTATAGTATTGTACAGAATAAGATAGTGATTAACACAAACCAGTAGCAATCTTTGCCATATTATTATCAAGTATTATTGCTGTGCTTAATTGTCTTGTATGATGAGCAGGGCAACGGGTCTGTTTATACCAGTATCACCATGGATACATGAATAACGCATTGCACTATGATGTGATAATGGCTACAATGTCACCAGGCAGGAGGAAGTTTTTAGGTACCTTATACTCTCATGGACTTTATACTCATGGACTACCATTGTGTATCCAGTCTACTGTTGACTGGGATGTTGTTCATCATGCAGCAAATGCCTGTAGTTATTTGTAGGAAAGCTTATTTGTGGTGAGATCCAAGGTTCAGCACTAAGAACAAAGTTGCAAAGGCATCCTGCAAAGACAGGGTCTTACCTTGTAGACCAGGTTGGCATCTATCTCACAGAGATCCAACTGCCTCTGCCTCCCAACTGCTAGGATTAAAGATGTGCACCACTACATCTGGCACATCCTGCCTCTTACAGGACAGGGTACATTGGCGCCTGCCAGAGAGCTTGGGAAAAGAAGGACACGCTGAGGCAGCCAGAACCTCTGTGCTCAGTGGCCATGGATTTTCAGTGTCCTGACTGCCAGGAACTGTCGAGGTTTCCCCTCTAGGGCTGCCCCAGTGCTCTCTTTCAGAATTACCTTTAGACTCGTAGTTCATTCCACCAGCACTAGTAAACTGCTCATCTCTTGTATGGATTACAGGTTTATCTAGTAGCTTCCCATAATTTTTCTTGTAGTGATCTATCACTTTGGGTATGAAAAGCCGTTTTCAAAACCCAAATAAAAGGGATTAGAGACATATTGCAGTGATTGAGCACTTGCCTAGCATGGGTGAGGCTGTGAAGCCCTGGGTTCCATCTCCAGCGTCATAAGAAAATAAAGTAAAAAGAACACTCACTAGGCATATGGTGGTACATGCCTATGCTCCAAGCACTTAGGAAGTTGATGCAGAAGGATTGCAAATTTAAGGCCAGCCTGGGTATATATAGCCCATAGCAAAATCTTGACTCAAAAAAGAAGAGGGCTAGGAGGATGACTCAGTCAATGAAGTGCTTATCTTACAAGTGCAAGGACTAGAGTTCAGATCCCCAGAACCCACATAAAGAGCCAGGAGTGTTGGGTGCAGCTGTAATCCCAGCAGTAGCGGGATGGGAGGTGGAGGCAGGCAGATCCTTGGAAGCTCACTGGCCAGCTAGTCTAGCCTACTTGACCAAGTTCTAGGCCAACGAGAAAGCCTATCTTGAACAAAAAGTGGAAGGTACCTGATGTTGTCTTCTAACCCCCACATGCATGTGCATACAAGTGTACACCCCTGCACACACACGTACACATGTATAACACATAAGCACAAACACACAAGATGGATAGTCAAAAGGAAAGATTTTAATCCAGTGAGTCTTATAATTTGCTAACTTGGATTTCAGCATCAGAATTTTGGAAATAGTCACAGTTCCAAAGCAAACCCATTGACTTTTATCTGAGATTCTTTTTACTGATTGGGTCAGTGAACACATATGGAGTGCCTGCAGTTCTCTGAACAGATCATCACTGAGCAGTCCATTCCATGCCCAATATGGTTTTATGCACAAGTTACAAGTCTGAAATGGCTAAGAAACAAGACAGGGAAGGCCTATCCTTCTCTGAGCGGTAACAGATGTTAAAGGAAAACATTTGGACCAATTCACCTTAACAGTTTGTTTAAGCATGGAACTGAGCAGTACTGGCGTCAGAAGTTCAGAGAAGCCTACAGCTGAACAGGGAGCCTAAACAGGCACAGGAAGCCAGGTGATCACTGAGTGGTTCTGGCTAACCGGCTGCCCTATATGGGCCTGGAGTTCATCAGTGAGCTGCTTGTGGTTGGCTGGGTTTTTGTTTTTGTTTTTACAAAATATTCTGTTAGGTTTCCGTTTGCTTACCTATGACTTCCCTGTATGTTAGATCAGAACTCGGAACACTTAATCAGCCTCAGGCCAGTAGCTTCCTGCTTAATTTAACACAGGCAGTAAACAAATTAACAAGATGGTATTTCAAAGAAAACAAACCAGGTCAGAGGAGAGAGAGGGGTGCTCTAGGCAGGGAGGGTGAGGAGAGCACTGGGAATCGGGAGTGGGGAGGTCTTCCTGACTTGGCACTATCTTGGTGAGGGGGCTTCCTTTGCACTAAGACCTAAATTGAAAATGAGCAGTTGAGGGTGGGGGGGGAATGGCTTGGTGGTTAAGAATCCTGGTTGTTCTCGCAGAAGACCTGGGTTCAAATCCCAGCACCCACATAGCAGCTAACAACTGTCCATAACTCCAGTTCCAGGGGAGCTGATAGCCTCTTCTGTCCTCCACAACACAGGTGCACTTACCTGTGCAGGCAATGCACTCATACACATAAAATAAAAATAATAAATAAAATATTTTTTTAAATGAGCAGTGCATTTAGATCCTCAAAGGCCATGTTGGGGTCTGAGTTTCATTCTGTATGCAAGGGGGAGGCCCTGGCAGGCGAGAAGCATGGGCTGACTGGAACTTTCAGACGATCTGAGAGCACAGTGGGGAGAGGATTGTAAAAGTAGACTCCAGCAATTAAGAGGGCCTCCTAGGAGAGGCCTGGTGGCTGGAGTGGGAACAGTTGGGGAGAAGATGGAGGAAAAGTAGATAACTGACTGTACCTTGGGTGAAGTCAGAACTGGTAGATTTGCTGGGTTACAGAACAGAGAGAAGGCAGGGCCCCTGCCCTTATGACCTTCATGGTGTAGTGGGAGAGACATGCAAAGAAATAATGGCACACAATGCCACCCAGGCCTGGGAAAACACAGGCAAAGTAGTGACAGACAAGGGTGTGCCCTGTGCCCTCATGAATGCCAGGAAGACGCCAAAAATGAGGGGTCTTGAGATAGCCAGGGAAGGGCAGCCCCAGCAGGGAATGTGTGTGTGTGTGTGTGTGTGTGTGTGTGTGTGTGTGTGTGTTTGAGAGTGTGGGGAAAACAGGCAGCTGCAGAATTTTTAGCCCAGCGGCAGGTATGCATAGTGAGGTAGTGGCAGGTATGTAGAGTGAGGTGACACCAGAAGCTCGTGTAGTGGAGCATGGGAACCCTTCAGCACCTGGATGGCCACAGGTCATCCATGTCCTGAGCAGGGGTTACCAGGTTGTAGCATCGCTCCCGGGTCCCTAACACAGTGTTCCAGACATGCACATTCATTCTCTAAATGGAAGATAAGCTGACCCATAGTCTATGTATTATTTAATGGAAAAGATTACCCAAAACCTAGAGTGATGCATCTGTCTTCAGTGCTAGCTCCCTTCCTCGTTTATTTAATGGCATTACAAGCAGATGTCCCCTAATGGAAGACATAACTCACTTGGTCTTGCTTCTGTTTTAAGACTCAGCCTTCCCTCTGAGAACAGTAAGTGGTGCCCTGATCTTCGTCGGCTGCTTGGCTGCATTCATCACTGTGATTACTGCCTTTCTGTACAAGTAAGTTTCTGGTTCTAATACTGTCTTTACAGTGGATTGTCAGAGACAAATGTACCATCTTTTTTCTTTTCTCTTACTCTTAAATATTTTGTGGATGAGAAGCTCTTCCACTGAACCAGGAACACCAAACTGGGACCTATTAATTTTGCTGTGGTTTTGTTTTTTATAATCCTGAAAGTGCTACCAGATGTCAGTAACTTTACAAAATTGTGTCTGTATAATGCTTAACATGATCTCAAATCACACTGAGCAGACACATTTCTTGCTTGAAGAGAAGATAGCTTCATTTTCTTAAGATGCTGCTGTGTTAGAAGCCACAGTTTGGATTAAATGGAATTAGCTCTTTTGTACCTGGAATGAAAAACTGTAGTAACATAATTTATTTCAGCTCAGGATATTTTTTAAGTCACTGTCCAATACATTGTTTTCAGAAAACACAAGGAATACAAGCCTATAGGAAACTGCGCTGGGAACATGGTCAAAGGCAAAGGCCTGAGTGTTTTCCTCAACCGTGCAAAAGCCTCGTTCTTCCCAAGCAACCAGGAGAAAGATCCACTGCTCAAGGACCAACCAGGAGTGTTTTAAGTCTTCAGCCTCACTTGTGACCAACAGCCCACTCTCTAATGCCATTTATGTGAGCTATGCAGGAATAGATGGCTAATAACTCTTTTCCTAAAGATTATTGTAAAATATGTATCATGATTTAGGGAGGTTAGTTGAATGGCATTTCCTTCTGTGTTATGACTTGTATACGAACATAGGTGATTGATAGAATGGATGGACTATGTCTGAAGAGTATGAGAGAAATCACTGTTCCTTAAGATCTGACCTAGGTTAACCAGAAAGAGAGAGAGAGAGACAGAGAGAGAGACAGAGAGAGAGAGATACTTCATACCTTTCCATATAACCATCCACATGAAACCAAAGTAGTCCTAGCCTGAAGATCAAGCTAACTGTATCCTATTTCATTGAACATGCATGAGATCCTGACAAAACAGTTATAGGTTCAAGCTTTTTGTATGATGTATGTGTACTTGTAATACTCATAAAGGACTAAGCAGGTGTGATAACCATCCATTCATTTATCTCATGAACATGTATTTAGTGCTTTCTGTATACCAACCATGATGCTGGGGCATGGCCCTGCATTTAGAGTTGGTGTTCTTTTGTATATATCTGCATTACTGTATAAGCTGCTATACATATTTAGAATCACATATTATGATTTTCTAAAGGACTACTTGTTTTCCTGTAAGTTTCTCTGTTAAAATCATACAGAAAATAATTGGTGAGGATTTTACCTCCATTTGCAACAAATTCATGTGCGGTATGTTAGACATGATATTCTTTTTCTCTCCTTCCTGAAAAAATAAATTGTGGGAAGAGAAAAGACCTTGGTGTGGTTAGTATTTTTCCTATGTATTATTTGCCTTTCAATTTTAAGTATAGTTTTTGGCAAGTAAAATTCCTTTAATGTCACCCCAAAGAGCATTCATAACCTCATAAGTATTTTCTACTTAAAAATAACTCCAGTCCCAGGGATCCGACAGCCTCTTCTGACCTCCGCGGGCATTGCACGACACAGGTGCACTTACCTACACACAGGCAATACACACATACACATAAAATAAAAATAATAAA
>NW_008345290.1:2845774-2859227 GCF_000622305.1 Nannospalax galili
AACAACTGTCTGTAACTGAGTTCCAGGGAATCTGATGCCCTCTTCTGACCTCCGTGGGCATTGCACAACACAGGTGCACCTTGCAAGTAATACACTCATACACATAAAATTTTATATATACATATATATATGGAGCTGGGTATGGTGGCTCATGCCTTTAATCCCAGAACTTGGGAGGCAGGAGGATCAGAAGTTGAAGGCCATCCTCGGCTAAACTGAGTTCCAGGGAATCTGATGCCCTCTTCTGACCTCCGTGGGCATTGCACAACACAGGTGCACCTTGCAAGTAATACACTCATACACATAAAATTTTATATATACATATATATATGGAGCTGGGTATGGTGGCTCATGCCTTTAATCCCAGAACTTGGGAGGCAGGAGGATCAGAAGTTGAAGGCCATCCTCGGCTATAGAAGGAGTTTGAGGCCAGCCTGAGTTACATGGTACCTATCTCAAAAATCTATACATATATGTAAAATATGCATACTGTACATGAAGTGTTAATTGAAAGTTTAATATATACATGTGTATAATCAAACCAATGTGATAGTTTGGCCTGGAGTGCAACATACCTAGTGGTAAACTGTCTAGAATGTACAAGGCCCTGGGTTCTCTCTCTAACACTGAAAAAGAAATTTAATTAAAGAAGAGGCTTTTTTAATAAAGAAGAGGGAGCAGGATCTCTAGGTCACAGACTGACAAACTTTTTCCATAAAGTTTGGGTCCAACTATCTCAGCCTTTGTGTCCACACAGTTTCTGTCACGGTTATACAGCTAGACCTTTGTATCATGAAAACAACCAGAGATGGTATAGAAATGAAATAATATAATTATATTCCAGCAAAAACCTATTTTCAAAAGCAGGTGGTGGGCCACTTTTGATTCATGAGGCCCAGTTTGTCTGTTCTACACTAGCAGAGACTAAACAGCAACCAAGTGCAACCTGAGACTCTAGATTGGATCCTGCCTTAAGCAGGGTGGCAAATAGCTATGAACAATATTTAAGGACAACTGGATAAATCTGGATACACCCTGAATGCCAATGATACTAACGAATGAACACTCACTAATTTTTTAAAAGGTGTACTTGGGGCTGGAGAGATGGTTCAGGGGTTAAAAGCACTGGCTGCTCTTGTAGAGGACCCAGGTTCAAATCCCAGCACCCACATGGTAGCTAACAACTGTCCACAACTCCATTTCCAGGGGATCTGACACCCTCTTCTGACCTCCACAGGCATTGCATGACAGAGGTGCACTTATATACATGCAGGCAATACACTCATACACATTAAAAAAAAAACATTTTTTAAAATAATAAATTTTTAAAACTCTGAAAAGGTGTACTTGAGGTATTGTGTAGACCAACATTCAGTCTGGTTTTTTCTTCAATTTTTGCTTCCTAGATAGCTTAGAGGCAAAAGGAAGCTTTTTGCTCTGAAATCGCCTCCAAACAAGGCAGAATTTATTGGCTACCCATTTGTGATCACTGTAGAGCAGGGATTCTCTACTATGTCCCATCCAGGGGACATTTGGCAATGTTTGGAGATATTTGCGGTTGTCACACCTAGGATGGGGTGCTACTGGCATCTAGTGGGTAGAGGTCAGGGATGCTGCTGAACATCCCACGATCAGCACACAGCCCTTGCAGTGAAGAGCTATTTGGCTGCGAACATCAGAAACTCTGATGCAGAGCCACTGAAGATGCTCTGGCATCGGCACCTCAACAGAAGACTTGGATCCAAACCCAGCCCTGCCACTTACATCCCAGTAACTCTGTGCAAGTGACATGAAATTTCTTGAGCCTTCCCTTTCCCAGTCTCAGTTGTAGAATGGGCACACACTCTGTCCCTCTCTGACTTACTTCACAGGGATGCTCAGGTTCCAGCACGAATAAATTCAGATAGAGCTGGGGAGACAGATCGTGGGACAGCACCTGCCTAGCATGCAGAAGGCCCTGGGCTTGACTCCCAGCACTGACAAATAAGTGTGGAGGTAAAGGCACTTTTGATATGGCCTATTGATATATACTGCATATTGATTCTGAGGACAGAGCAGTGTGGGTGGACTTGGTCATTTTTGTGATGACTAAGAGGCCAGAATTAATACTAGTACTTAAAGCAGAAAGGCAATTTAGGTTGCAGCCTAATCACCTGGAGTTTAGTAATACACAGATTGCTGAACTCCATCCCCAGGATATCTAAGTCAGTCTTGGGGTGGGACCCCATAATCTGGAGTTCTAACAAGTTTGCAGGTTATCTGATTACTGCTGATTTAGAAGAGCAAGATTAGGCTTGCAACCGCTCTCCCTTCTTTTATCAACAGGGGGCAGCAGAGAGTAACAAATGCATCACGGATTACCAAAGAAGCAGAGCCAAGTCCCTATCAAACCTTACCAAACCAAATTTCGGTCTAGCAAATAGCAAAAAAGAGGGTTGAAATAGTAAATTATGAATCTTGACATGTTCCAAGTGACTCTGGCAATAAGTCATTTAACTTCTTCTAAGTCAATGTCTGTAAAACAGAGAAAGTAACATAAGAGATAGTGGGACAGCTTGATTAATGTTGGCTGAGAGAGTTTTCAAAGAAAATTAAATGCGTAGGTAACAAATTATTCTGGGAATTTCTTATTCCTAGGGCCTTTTATAAATGTCTGCATTTTAAACACTTCTGATGCATTCATAAATATTGGTTTCCCTTGGTTGAATTGTCCATGATTTAACAGTTTGGAGGCCAATACTTTCAAAGTATTCATTATACCAGAATGTACATAATTCTAAACCCACATGACAGGCAAGGGAAGATAAGAAGATAGTCATCCAGAAGATGAAGGTGACCTCATTCTGGTGGAATCCTGGTGGAGGAATAGTCCTTGGAAGTTTTGTCAAAGAATGATTTCAAACCTGCCAGAATAGGTACCTTGAAAATTCTGAGGTCTGCTTCCAGAATCAGAACCTACAAAATGATTTTAATATATTTAATAGTCATTTATTAAACACTAATGTGCCCCAGGCTCTGGGATTAGGAGAGGACAAAGAGGTGACAAGAGGTCCAAGGCTGACTTCATGGAGCTTAGATTACAGACCTGTGCCACATGTCACTGTGTGTACTCTCACTAGTGACTCTGCTGACCTTGGCCCCGCCCCATTCTGGCCAGCCTGCATAAACAACTTTCTGTTTCTACTTGAATAGCCATATCCTTTATCCTTGAGATTCTAGAATAAAAATTGTTTTAGAGTTCTTTGGAACTCAGATGCCTTAATGGTATGTTAGTATTTAGACAATTTCCAATCTATCTATAACTTCCTTTCATGATGTCACCTTAGAATGTCTCTCAAACTCACAATGTAACTGCACTGTTAATTGCAACTGTACAGGTTTTTTTTTCTTTTTTTAAATGTTTTCATCGTTGTTCTTTTTTCAATATTTTATTTATTACTTTTATTTTATGTGTATGAGTGTATTGTCTGCATGTATATGAGTGCACCCGTGTCATGCAATGCCACAGAGGTCAGAAGAGAGCTTCAGAGTCCCCTGGAACTGGAGTTAAGGACGGTTTGTAGCCACCATGTGGATGCTGGGAATCAAACCCAGGCCTACTGTACAGGTTTTAACAACACAAATACCAAAACTTGAGCAGACTGAGTCTTTACTTTGAAGGTACTTATGAAAATAAATTCCTCTTGCATGAAAAGATGAGCTGTTAATAAGCATGTGGCAGAAGGATTTTGTAGCTGTGGAGGTGATTTTAAAATCTGGCTTGGGATTAAGTGAGTATAGGAAGGTATGTAGGACTCAAATGGAGAGGCCTGCACCAGCCTGAGAAGCCAGTCATTTCTCCACTCTGCCCTAAAGCCTCCTCATCTGTCAAATGGAGGTGAGGAGGAGGTGGAGGGAATCACACCAGGCCACTCAGGTCTCAGGGTTCCAGTCAGTGCTGTGCAAAATGAGAAGGACAGTGTTACCCAGTTTCCCTATGAAGACAGTAGGAAAATGTTCTAGATCAGGGTTGGCAAACTACAGCTTCCCTTCCAAAAGCTACCCTTCCACCAAAAGTTAAGTACTGTATATATATATATATATATATATTAAGGTATTTTAGAGGCTGGAGAGATGGCTTAGTAGTTAAGAGCACTGACTGTGAGGATCAGGTTTGCTTCCCAGGATCATATGACAGCTAACAACCATCCATAACTCTAGTTCCAGGAGATCTGATTCCGTCTTCTGGCCTCCACAGGCATTACATGCACTTACATGCATGCAGGCAAACCATTCATACATGTAAAATAAAAATAAAATTAAAAGAAAAGATTTAAATTTTTATTTTATTATTTTTAATTATGTGTCTATTGTGGCTCTGTACACAAAGGCATAGGATCCCCCTGAAGCTGGAGTTATATGCTGTTGTGAGCCACCTGGTGCTGGGAACTGAACTTGGGTCCTCTGCAAGAGCTTTATGAGCACTTAACAGCTGAGCCATCTCTCCAGCCTCCAGTTTTTATATTTTTAAATAGGGAAAAATGAAGAGTAGGGGTGGGGGTGGTGCTCAGTGGCAGAGTGCTTGCTTTGCATGAGTGAAGACTTGGGCTCCATCCCAGGACTGAAAGAAGAGGAGAGGGGAAGGAAGCAGTGCTGTTTTCTGATGATACTTGAAAGTTACATGAAATGCAGAATTCAGTATCTATAAGTAAAGATTTTCCATAATCCCACCCACCCCCACACCTCTCTGAGACAAACTCTCACTATGTTATCTATGCTAATCTTAAACTCCTGGGCTCAAGGAACCTATCTTCCTATTTTCCTGCCTCCCTGCCTCCCCTCCACCCCAAGTACAGGGATTGCAGATGTGCACCTCCATGCCTGGCCGGCCACATCTCATTTATATGTGGTTGCATGCTACTCACCCACATAGCAGCAGAGCTGAGTAGTTGTGACAGAGGCTGGAAGGGGTCTTCAGCTCCTAAGACTATTTGCTATCCGGCCCTTTACAGAGTTTGCCAATCTGTGATCCAAAGCAGTTCTTCTGAGCTCTGTTTTGAATCTGTATTAGGAACTTCAATTATATGAGGTGTCATTTTCTTTTTTAAAGATGTATTTTTATTTTTATTTATGCATACATGATGGGGGGTGCCTGTGACGACCAGAATAGGGCATCAGATCCCCTGGAGCTGGAGTTACAGGCAGTTAAACAGAACTCCAGTCCTTTTCTTAATCAAGTACATGAGCAATCTGTTATATTATTTTGGTATAATGTTTGTGACATGGTTAATTAAGGGTGCATTGCCTGTGAATTGCTGTGTGGGAATGTCATAATAGGCCTTCATGAAGAAAAAAAATTAAGGAATTCTGTTGGGAGAAATTACAAATAGAATTCTAACATGGAGGCAAGTGATAGGGGCAAGTGATAGAGCATGCATCAGGCCTTGGGTTCTGTCCTCCGCACTGAGGAAAAGAAGAAGAGGAAGGTGAGAAGGAATCTACAGCCAGTAGCACCAAGCAGGAGTCTCTCAGCAACATCATGTTGACAGAGAAAGCTGCAAGAGAACACATGCAAGGGCAAGGGAGATGCTCAGTGAGGAAGCGCATTGGCTCTGTAAGCATGAAAACCTGAGTTCAAATCCTACCCACACATAAAAAGCAAGGAATGTCTGCACATGCTTGAAACCCCAGCATTGCCAGGCAGACGCAGGCAGTGCCTGAGAGCTCCTGGCCAGTCAGCCTCACCAAAACAGCAAGTTCTAGATCAGTGAGAAACCTTGTCTCAGGGCAGTAACACAGACATCGATAGAAGAAGAAACTTTCCATCCCGCTCTAACCTTTGTATGCACAGAAGTGCGAATTCACACACTCACATGTATGCACCACACCCCACATATACATGCAAAGGAACATATGCAATATAAAGTTTTCAAAAGCATGGAAAATTAAGCAATATGAAAAACATATAAACATAGGTAATAAACCAGGACAAAGAAATTAATGTTTAAGTAAAATGTGAAATATTTAAAACATTATAAAATGCTTATATATACATACAAAGTTCTAGAAGAGAAATATGAATGGGATGATACTGTAGCTGTAGAACAAATATCCTCAAACTAGTGACCTGAAATGCCTGCCTTCCGATGCTCACAGATGCTGGGGATTAGGAATTTGGACAGGGCACAACAAAGATACCCTGTTTCTTGGAGTCTAGGAAGACTCAGAGTGCTGGGGTTGGCATCATCCAGAAATTTCTTCACTCACATGTCTGGGACTGGACTGGGATTGGACTAAAAGACTAGACTTTGAAGGACTATCAATCACAGTACACCAAGCCCTCACTCACCACATGCCTTGAACTTCTCACAGCATCGTAGCTAGGTAGTGGGACAAACATCCCAGAGGAACCATGCTGGAGAGTCCGGCAGAGCTGAGTTACCCTTTCCCATCTAGACTGTGATGTCACCTCGTGTTATTTTAGCCTTGTTTTGTTGGTGGAAACACAAACTTATTCAGCTTCAGGGGGACACATTGTCTCCATCTCTTAATGGGAAAATGTCAAAGAATTTGGAGTTATCTTTTTGTAGGGGGGAGGTACACACATGTGTGTGCCTGCATATGCCTCAGGTGTCATTCCTCAAGAGCCATTCACCTTGTTTTTTGAGATAAAGTCTCTCACTGGGACCTGGGGCTTTCTGATTGGGCCCCAAAGATCTACCTTTGCCTCCCTTGTACTCTGCCTCCCCAGTGTCAGGACTACAAGCACATGTCACTATATTTTTGCCACCAGCTTTACTTTATGCGGGTGCTGAGGATTGAACTCGGGTCTTCACACAGCACTCTGCCGGCTGAGCCATCTCCACAGCCTCTTGCAGGTTTCGAAGTCTGTAATCATTAGATTGGCCATGTACAGTTATCTAAATCTTCTTCTCACATGTTTGTGATGGTCACAGCTTCTGATGTTAGAACACTATTGCACTGCACTCCCGTATAGAACTGTTACCATTATCACTAGATTGCATCCATGTTTCAGAACTCTGTAACAAGAACAAATAGCTAAATGAAGTGAAGCTCCCAAAAAGAATTCTGTCCTGACTCAATATTTGGGGGCATTTTTCAGCCAAAGGTACCTGCTTAGGAAATACAGAAACCAGAGACAAAACAAACCTTCAGCTTACAAGCAATGTAATATTATATGAGATCCTCCTCCTCTCCCTCCCCCTCCCCCTCCTCCTCCTCCTTCATATTTACCATTGTGTGCTCTTTAGTGTCTCTGGCAACAAAACAGAGCTTCTCCCCATCCAACCCAACTAAAAATATTGAATAAAAACATAAAACCAGGCTGGGCACGGTGGCGCACACCTTTAATCCCGGAAAAGTACTCAGGAGCCAAGGCAGGCAAATCTCTGTGAGTAGGAGTCTAGCCTGATCGACACATCTAGTTACAAGCCAGCCAGGGCTACATAGTGAGACCCATCTCAAAAAAAAAAAAAAAAAAAACCAACCATAAACCATAAAACCATCTTCTGCACATGTAATTGAACTGACAGGAAACTGAGAGGATTATTTTGTGACCTATCTAAAAACCACAGCAGAACAGGAGTAAAACCAGCAGCAGAGCCAGCATTTTCTCCAAAGACACAAGACCATCCTGGTGGCCTGGAGCTTGGTCTTCAGGGATCACTTTGGGAGAAACAGCCTCCTCCCACCACTGCTATGCACAACTCTCCTGCATAAAGCCAGGATCCTTGAATAACACCCTCAATGGGTGAAACACAGAAGACTCACACACAGGCTGAGTAGAGACCCCACTTGGAGGGCGACTGGTTCTGGGGCTGAAGGCCAAAGTGAACAGAATTCCTAACCTGGGGCCTCTATTTGTGTGGGCTTAGGAGTAGAATTCACACAGAAAGTAAAAGCTAAACGTGGTGTTTAAAGTGGGTGAGTAGTACTTCCATTGCCTGGCAGAAGCCCTGCGAACTTCCTCTTAAAGAATGCCAAGCCACAGATAAAACCTCAAGAACATGGGCTCACAATTAAAAACAACTCACCAAACACATGTACAAATGATCATTTAAGGATGAGTCAGGAGAAGCAGGTTGAGATGAGGCTGACAGCCACTGCAGATGATCAATTACAAACTAAGCATGTCTCAGCCAGTCATGGTATGGACCTAGCTGATGAAGAGACTGAGGCACAGGGATCACTTGAGCCCAGGAGTTCAGGGACAGCCTGGGAAATATAACAAGCAGTTGTCTTTAAAAATAAAGTTAAGCTCATCTCATTTTTTTAGGAAGAAGAAACTGAAAGAATGCTTAAGGAATAAGAGAGAGCGACTTTTGTCTTGAGACCCAAACCATAAAACTAAAAGCTGGAAGCACTGAGCAGTTTCTGTGGCTGCTGGTTTTAGTTTTAGTTTTTAGTTATAGAGTGGAAATTTTCAAATACACACAAAAAAAGGGGGAAAAAACATAATATAGACATGTGATCTAGCTTCATTGATTATGGCCAAACTTTTCTAACCAATCTCCTTAATCACTTTAACTTACTTTGTTAAATTTATTTGTTGTTATTGTCTGTGCACGTGTGGTGGGAGGGGGCACATGTGCAGTGGCAGAGCATTGTGAAACCAGTTCTCTCCTTCCATTTTTATGTGGGTTCCAGAAATTGAACTCAGGTTGCTAGGCCTGAGTGGCAAGTACATATACCTGCTGAGCCATCTTGGCTAGATAATCACTGGCCTTAATCACCTTAATTTCTAGAGAAAATCCCAGAAGTTAATGTCATTTTATTCACAAATATCTCAGTATATTTTTCTAAAAAATAAGAACTCTTAGGGGCTGGAGTAATTGCTGAGCAGTTAAAAGCACTTGCTGTTTTTCCAGCAGACCTGGGGTCAGTTTCCAGCATCTACACCAGGTGGTCCACAATGGCCTGAAACTCCAGCTCCAGATCTGATGCTCTCTTCTGGCTTCCTCAGGCAAGTGCACACATGGCATTCACTCACACAGACATATACACATAATAAAAATAAAAAATTTTTAAATTTAGACAAGAACGTTTAAGAAAAAATACAATGTAAGTATGCTGTCACATATAAAATAATTAACAATACTTCTTATTCTTGAACATCCAGTTAGTGTTCAGATTTTGTCTCATAATTCGTTTTTGCACATTTTGTTTTAGTGTTTCAAAGGGGTTTAACAGCAGATTGAACATAGCTAGAGAGAGAACCAATAATGTGAAAAGTACACATAAAGAAGTTTCCAGGGCTGAAGAGATGACTCGGCAATTAAGAGCACTGTCTGCTCTGGCAGACGACCGGGGTTCAGTTCCCAGGACACACATGGTGGCTAACACCCATCCTTAACTCCAGTTCCAGGGGATCCAACACCCTCTTCTGGTCTCCATGGACATTGCATGTATGTGGTACACTTACATACATGCAGACAAATCACTCACACACATAACATAATAAAAAAAATTTTTTTAATGAATTTTCCAGGTCATGTAGTATTGGGCAAGAAACAGAAAACCCTCAAGAGAATGAAACATATTTATACAATACTGTCCTGACAGTGATGACACTGTACATCAACAGGAGAGGAGGAGGAATTGTTCCATACAATCATGAGGAAATACACTAGCCCATGTAGGGCACATGTTGAGCTAGCATGCCGGGTAGGTAAGGTGTACTGAATAAAATTTTTACTGTGTTTTAGCCAAGATGTTGGGTAAATAAGGTATATGAATCCAAGTATACTTGCCATATGATCAATTTACAATGTTATGTAAAATTGGATTTATGGGGCTGGAAAGGTGACTCAGTAGTTAAGAGCACTCGCTGCTCTTTACAGAAGACCTCGGTTGAGTTCCCATCACCCACGTGTAGACTGACAACTGTCCGTAACTCCAGTTCTAGGGGATCCAATGCTCTCTTCTGGCTTCTGTGGGCATTGCATGACATGCACTTATACTCGTGCAGGCAAAGCACTCATACACATAAAATAAAAATAAATAAATCCAAAAGTTTTTTTTTTTAATTGGGTTTGTTTGGGGATGTGTCCCATCTAAATCAAGAGCATCTGATAGAGACAACTGTTATGAGCTGAGTTATATGCCTCCACCCACTAATTTATATGTTGAAGTCGTTCAAGGATGTAATTAAGTTAAATAAAGTCATAAAGGTAGAACCTGAAAGGTCTAACATCTTTACAAAAGGAGGAGTTCCCAGGGGTAAGTGAGCACAGAGGAAAGGCCATGTGATGAGAAGGTAGCCATCTGTACATGATGGAGAGGTACCCTACCAGAACCCAACCTGCAGGAACCCTGAGCCTAGATTTCCAGCCTGCAGAACTGTAAGTAAACTAATTTCTGCAGGCTGGAAATCTATCATGGTAACTCTAGAACATAGGAAATTCTCAGCCAGATGTGGTGGCCATGCCTGCAATCCAGGATCAGGATTCAGGGTCATCCTCTTCTACATAGGGAGCTGAAGGCCAGCTTTCACTACATAAAATAATATGAAAGAAAGAAAGAGAGAGAGAGAGAGAGAGAAAGAAAAGAAAGAAAGAAAGAAAGAAAGAAAGAAAGAAAGAAAGAAAGAAATATTCTACATCATAAATAATCAGGATGATTGTATCATGATGCATGTAATCCTCTGCCTCTACCTCCACCTCTGCCCAGGCAGGATTTATTGCCTTGGGAATTTCCCTTCCATCACTAACAACCGGAAAACACTCGAAACAGACATTGGACAGCGGGCAACACAGGCTGCCCTTGCTGAGGAAGGTGAGCAGGATGAGCCTTAGGGGTGCGGCCCCAGAGCAGAGAGGAAGCCTTCATGGAACCAGCCACCTCTTGTGACCAGGGAGACAGTTAACAGGGTGGTGTGCCGTGGAAAGGAAGCTCAGCATTCTAGAGATTGGCAGTGTCTACTTGATGCTTCCGGGTTTTAGAGATCTGTGGTGTCTTCTTGATGCTTCAGCTTTGATTTTTATTTTCATAACCAAAGCCTTTCTCAATAAAAGCCTGTTCAGTGGTTCTTCCCAGTACACAGTGAAGTTACTGTTTTGTCCTCAGGCCTAGACTGTATTTTTTTTTCAGATGCCCTCTTGTTATTGCCAATGGCATCAACTAATAAGGTTCTTGCTTCAGAACCATACTGACTAGGCAGTGCAATTTCTTGAAATAATTGCCTGAACTTTTTTTCAGTTTCTGTAGAACAGCCTTAGATATCGTTCCTGGATGTATCCACCTTGTTTTTTGAGGTAGTGTCTCTCACTAGCCTAGAGCTTGCCAAGTAGGCTAGGGTGGCTGACAGTGAGTCCTAGGGATCTACCTGCCTCTGCCTTCACAGTGCCAGGATTACAATCATGCACCACAATGCCCAACTTTTTTATGTGGATTCTAGGGATTGAACTCAGATCCTCGTGTTTATGAGGCAAGTACTTATCAAGTGAGCCCTCTCCCTGGCCCATAGTTACTTTTACTCTTCATCTCTACCTTCTTACTCCCCATTTTAAATAGTTGTATTAAGATGTAATTCACATACCATTGAATTTGCTCCTTAAAAGTATATAACAGGCCAGTGAGATGATGCAACAGGTAAAGGCGCTCGCCACCAAGCGTAACAACCTAAGTTAAATCCTCAGAACCCACAGGGTGGAAGGAGGAAACTGACTCCCACAAGTTGTTGTCTTCTCACGTGTGTCATGGTGCACATGCACATGTGTGGATACGTACATGCATACACAAATAATGTAAAAAAGTTTATAACTCAATAGTTTTTTCCTTATCCACAGTTATATGACCATTACTACAATCTTTAAAAATTTATTTTTAAATTTATTTTTATTTTATGTGTATACAAGTGTACCCATATCATGTAATGCCCAAGGAGGCCAAAAATAGGTGTCAGATCCCTTGGAACTGCATTTATGGACAGTAGTTAGCCTCTGTATGGGTTCTGGGAACCAAACCCGGGTCCTTTGCAAGAGCAGCCAGTGCTCTTAACTGTGCACATCTCTGCAGCCCACTGCAGTGAATTTTAGAATATTTTCATCATCCTAAAAGAAATATCAGACTCATTAGCCCCTCCCCATCTTTACCCAAACACCACAGCCCTAGGCAGCCACCAGTCCACTTTCTGTGGATTTGCCTAACTGGATATTTAACTTAAATTGGATCGTAGCTTTTTTTTTTTTTAATTATTTTCATTTCATGTTATGCCTGAATGTAAGAAAGTGCACCCATGTCATGCAATGCCCGTGGAAGGCAGAGAGGCCATCGGGTCCCCTGGAACTGCAGTTAGGGACAGTAGCTGCCATGTGGGCACTGGGATTTGAACTTGGGTCTTCTGCAAGAACAGTGTTTTTAACCGGAGTCATCTCTCCAGCCCTGGATCGTAGCTTTTGTCTCTTTTTTCACATAAGCATGTTTTGCTTTTTTTATTTTTACATTTTAATGTAGGACCTGGGGACTGAACTCAGATCATCAGGCTTGGAACCAGGTACCTTTACCTGCTGAGCCATCTCACCAGCCTGTACATAGGCAGGTTTCAGAGTTTTATCTGCATTGTATCTTCTATCAATCTGGATGTCAGTCTGAAGGTAGATGTAAAAGAACTAACTTGCTGAAAGATTCATTGGACAGTTAGAGAATGGCAGAGCTGCAAATGTGTAGCTTGATTTGGGCATTCATGTTTGAGAGATGTATCCAGCATCCAAGTGGAAATAGGCCATTGTTATATAGGATGGGAACTTGGGAGCTAGGAACAGACTAGAGATGCAAATTTGAGAGTTGCCAGGAGTAGGTATATTAGTCAGCTCTCAGCCACTGTGATAAAACACCTGAGAAGTTATTTATCCCTCTGGGGACTTGATTCCCTGGGAGCTCAGAAGCTGATAGCTTAACAAGGCTGAATGGGTCAGAGAACAGGAAGCTGATATTTCAGCAAGGCTGAATTGGGTCAGACCAGAGGTCCTAAACTTGTTTAGCTAATTTCAGAATTTCTTCCCAGCTTGGGTGTTGGAGGCCAAGTCTTAAGTGTACCCCTGCCCCAGTTTGAAACAACCAGGTGGCCTTGTAAAAACATGTTTTTCTTGCCCTGATTTTTTTCTACATTTTACTTCCTTATCTTGTGAAACCACCAGGGCTCATGACTGTAGTAGAAATTCCCCAGCAGGGCCTTGCCGCCTTCCACTCCCCCAGCCTTCTCTCCGCCCTTTACCTTCCCCCACCCTCCGCTTTACTATATTAACACTGTGTGATTGCTCAATAAAAGAGACTTGATCAGAATACTGTCTTGTCTCCATTTCTTCGTGCCCCCTGCCTATTCATTCCTCCAGGTTCAGTCTCGGTGCCCCACGCTGTTGCTCCGCGGGTCGGGGCATCTCTGGCGCCCAAAGTCGGGCTCAAGGAAGACCACCGAGAGGAACGTCAACCACAGAGAGCCTGCGCAGGCACCCCC
>NW_008345290.1:2859347-2860800 GCF_000622305.1 Nannospalax galili
ACTCAAGGAGTCCCTCAGAGCACGAGGGATTAAGGTTTCAGGAAAAGATCTTAAACAATTTTTCTCCTTTATTCATGATACATGCCCTTGGTTCCCCCTGGAAGGGACAATCGACCAAAAAAGATGGAAAAGAGTAGGCGATGCACTTCAGGATTATTATCGGACCTTTGGACCTGAGAAGGTTCCCATAACTGCCTTTTCTTATTGGAACCTTATCCGAGAAATCCTTGAGACCCATACCTTAGACCCAGATATTCGGGAGATCATTAAAAGGGGAGAGGAAGTCCTCAAGGACGGAGCACGCGTAACAACGCCGTGTGAGGAACTGCCCCCCGGGAGTGAGAGTCCCCCAGAATCACAAGTAGTAGAAGAGAAGAACAACTTCCCAGACCTTGAACCCGAACAGACCAACATTAATAGGGACTCCCCCACACAGGAGGGAATCTACCCCAACCTTGCTCCTTACGAAAATTCAGAACTAAAAGAACCTTCTGAAGGCTCTAGGTCACCACCTTATAATTATAACTTCCCCCTTTCAAAAACACCATGCTCAGATCCCCTTCGTCGGGCCAAAGTTTCCCTTACCCAAGATGTTTCCTCTCTTCGTAATATTCTTGAACAAAAGAGGGAACATCTGCAACTAGTCAAGGAAATACAGGCTCTTGACGCCAAGCTACTTACCCTGACCATTTCTCCTAGAGAGAGAGACAAATTAAAAACTGAGAAACAAAAACATAAAAGGCTCAAGGCTCCTATTTTAACCTTTCCTGTTACCCGGAGCCGCTACAAAAACAAAACTGGCCTCTCCGAGGAAACTGAAATTGAGCCATCTGAGGGCCCAGGGCCCTGTGATGAATGTTCTGGCTCTGAGGGAAGCGGGTCAGATAGTGATGAGGAATTTAAGACCCCCTCCACCCGAAGTAAACACAGCCCATTGAGACTTAAAGAATTAAAGGAGCTGAAATCGGCCGTGACAAGCTACGGGCCTACTGCCCCATACAGGATACGCCAAGGGCTGGATGAGTCATATGCTGACTTTATCAGCCGCCAGTGAGGCCCGGCCGAAAGATTAGTCGGGGAATCTGAAGATAGTGCCTTTGTTAAACGCTTGGCCTATGAAAATGCTAATTCAGCATGCCAAGAAGCCATCAGGCCCCACAGGCAGGGCCCTCTTTCTGACTACATTAAACTATGTTCAGGAATTGGGACAGCCCATGCAATGGTCCTCACGATAGGAGCTGCCTTTCAAAATTTTACTAGGGATAAAACTTGCTTCAATTGCAAACAACCTGGTCACTTTTCTAAAGAATGCCCTGCTGGGTCCAGAGCCCCACACAGCTTGCCCAAGACCATTTGCCCTAGGTGCAAAAAGGGGCACCATTGGGCCAATGAATGCCGCTCTAAAACTAATAATGAAGGAAAAACCCTAGCCCCTAGGCAGGGAAACTTCTCA
>NW_008345290.1:2863608-2867126 GCF_000622305.1 Nannospalax galili
AGATATAGATAGATGATAGATGATAGATAGATATAGATAGATGATAGATGATAGATTGTTGGAGGCCAAGTCTTAAGTGTACCCCTGCCCCAGTTTGAAACAACCAGGTGGCCTTGTAAAAACATGTTTTTCTTGCCCTGATTTACTACATTTTACTTCCTTATCTTGTGAAACCACCAGGGCTCATGACTGTAGTGGAAATTCCCCAGCAGGGCCTTGCCGCCTTCCACTCCCCCCGCCTTCTCTCCACCCTTTACCTTCCCCCACCCTCCGCTTTACTATATTAACACTGTGTGATTGCTCAATAAATGAGACTTGATCAGAATACTGTCTTGTCTCCATTTCTTCGTGCCCCCTGTCTATTCATTCCTCCAGGTTCAGTCTCAGTGCCCCACGCTGTTGCTCCGCGGGTCGGGGCACTTGGGTTTGGAAAGGACCCCAGAAAACAAGAGAATGGAATGGCTGCAGTTGTGGGAATGAACGTCAAATGCTTTTTAAAGTGTGATCAGAAGCTGAAATTGGAAAGTCAGGGTCAGCTTTTACCTCCTCAAGTGCAATAGACCATTCTCATCTGTACCCACCACCCTGCCAGCTCCCTGCAGGGCTCAGAAGAGATCCCAGAGGAGACTCAACCCCAGACTGCAGGCATCCACTGATGGGGTATAGGGAGGGGGGCATAAGCCCTTGTTTAAGGAGGGAGATTTGTTTGTAAGACAGTCCCCACGGGTGTACTCATCTGCTGTTCACAGTTACTCATCTTGGTTATGAAACAAGGAACCTCATGAAATAAGGTTAAAAAGAGAAACAAAGCAGAATTTTCTGTGGATTGTCGACAGATCTGATCAAAAGAAATCAGAGAGAGGCTGGAGAGATGCCCAATAAGAACACTTGCTGTGTAAACATGAAAACCTAAGTTCAAGTTCAAACCCTCCATTCACACCTGGAGGAGTGGGAGGGGAGGGGAGGATGAATATGAATCAGAGGGCTTTCAGAAATCATATTTTTGATGAAAAGAAAACAGCCCAAGGTCTTGTGTCCTGAGATGATGGGGGCGGGACTCTGATTAAATTTTTTTGTCAGGAGCCTACCGTGCTTCTGAATCATTCTTTAAAAATATTTTATTTATTATGTTTATAGTATTTCCTGCATGTGTGTAAGTGTACTTGTGTCGTGCAATGCACGGAGGTCAGAAGAGCATGTCAGATCCCCTGGAACTGGAGCTATGGAGGGTTGTTAGCCACCATGTGGATGGTGGGAATCAAACCCGGGTCCTCTGAGAGAGCAGTCAATGCTCTTAACACTGAGCCATCTCTCCAGGCCCCTGGATCATTTTTTAATACCACAGTTCAGCTCTGGGGACAAAATTCTTCACAACTCAGTTTTCTATGGAAGTAAATTCCACCTCTAGAGTCCTCTGACTGTCAGTGGGCGATTCCCTCACCCTGGTGTCCTGCTGGCCTAGTGCGGCCTCCATGGGCCCCTCCAACTTGCGCTCCTTTAGAGTTGCTGTCTACCAGGACTCAGTGTTATCAGAGCCCCTGCAAGTGGAGGATGTGGGTGTCTTGAAGCCTCCCTCTCCTTTCTTTTGCCCCAGTCCCCATCCTATTCATGCAGCAGAGGCTTTTCCAGCCCTGCAGGAGTTTAGGTTCTCCTTTTTCAAATGTAGTCATGGCACTGACTGACGGAAGCACGCTGAAATCGGGCCTCTCCCAGTCTGGGAGCTCCCTAGGGAAGCTGTTCTTCATTCACCTTTCCTTCTCTGGCTTTAGCCCAGAGTGACCCAGAATGTGCAAGCTGCCCCTGCATCATTAGTATAAGTACAAAGTACAGTCAACATGACGAAGATGGGGTACATGGGGGACAGGTCCCTAGCCAGTTCCTGCAGGCTATCAGGGAAAACAATAGCCTGGCTGTGAGACAGGGCCCAGTAATCCAAAGAGACAATGTGGGTGTTCAGAGGCCTGAGCTCAGAGCAAACAATGGCCCAGAAAGCTGAGGAAACACCCTGTCAAAGGCAAGTGAGGGGAACAGAGCCTGAACTTTGGCCCAACAGATAGGCTAAGAAGAAATCATGGAAGAGGTACCTTGGCTCATGGGAAACTTCTGTGTGAGAGGTTCTGGATGCTCTCACACCACCAGCCTGCACTTCCTGACATTCATCCTATTACAGGCCACAGTGCCAATTCCTTGTCCTCAGAGTACACAGGATGTGTATGGTAGTCCGACATAAAACATCTAAGCATGGGGCTAGAGAGATGGCTTGGTGGTTAAGAGCACTGGCTGCTCTTGCAGTGGATCCCAGTTCGAGTCCCAGCATCTGAACGGCTGCTAACCGTCGTTGGTAACTCCAGTTCCAGGGGATCCCACACTCTCTTCTGACTTATGTGAACACTGCACAACATGAGCGCACTTACATTCAGGAAATGCACTCCTACACATTAAATAAAAATATTTAATACAGTTGTTAGCTGCCATGTGGGTGCTGGAATTCGAATCTGGGTCTTCTGCAAGAACAGTCAGTGTTCTTAATCATTGAGCCATCTCTCCAGCCCGTAAACAAAATATTTTAAAAAGTATCTAAGCTGATGGACAACCCAGATTCTACAACCTTGGGGTTCTGAGACACTCTTGTATCCTTATGTTTACAATAGTAAATCCTGTTACCATCTCTCTCTTATGATGCTGGGCATGGAACCCAAGACCTTGCATGTGCTAAATAAGAGCTGTGTTCCCAATTCATCTCTTTAAAAAGATTTTGTCCCTTGTGATGGTTAATCTTGTCAACTTGACTATCTATATTTAGAATCACCATGGAAACATATCTCTGGGTATATCTATGAGAGTATTTCCAGAAAAGTTTAACTGACAGGAAAAATACACCCTGAGTGTGAGCTGCACATTCAATGGGTGTGCTGCTCCAGATTGAGTAAAAGGGAGCAAGTAGGGTTGGAGAGATGGTTTGGCAGTTAAGGGCACTGGCTGTTCTTGCAAAGGGCCTGGCTTCAGTTCCCAGCACCCACTTGGTGGCTAACAACTGTCCATAACTCCAGCTCCAGAGGATCTGACACCCTCTTCTGGCCTCTCCAGGCACTGCATACATGTAGTGCACTTACATACATGTAGGCAAAACACACATACACACACATATGATAAAAGAAATTTAAAAAAATTTTAAGGGAGAAAGTAAGCTGAGCACCAGTACTCATTTCTGGTTCATGTCTATGTACACAAAATGACCAGCTGCCTCACATCCTACACTTTGCCTGCCCCACCAGAAGGGCCTAGATCACCTGAAGTTCTTAAAATATCTGTCAGTATATACACAATAAGAAGATGGTTCAGTAGTTAAGAACACTGGCTGTTCTTTTAGAAGACCTGGACTCAAATCCTTGCACCCACATGGCAGCTAACAACTGTCTGTAACTCCAGTTCCAGTGGGATCCAACAGCCTCTTCTGACCTCCGTGAGCATTGCACAACTCAGGTGTACTTACCTGCATACAAGCAATACATGCATTC
>NW_008345290.1:2867162-2903360 GCF_000622305.1 Nannospalax galili
GTTTATAGTATTTCCTGCATGTGTGTAAGTGTACTTGTGTCGTGCAATGCACGGAGGTCAGAAGAGCATGTCAGATCCCCTGGAACTGGAGCTATGGAGGGTTGTTAGCCACCATGTGGATGGTGGGAATCAAACCCGGGTCCTCTGAGAGAGCAGTCAATGCTCTTAACACTGAGCCATCTCTCCAGGCCCCTGGATCATTTTTTAATACCACAGTTCAGCTCTGGGGACAAAATTCTTCACAACTCAGTTTTCTATGGAAGTAAATTCCACCTCTAGAGTCCTCTGACTGTCAGTGGGCGATTCCCTCACCCTGGTGTCCTGCTGGCCTAGTGCGGCCTCCATGGGCCCCTCCAACTTGCGCTCCTTTAGAGTTGCTGTCTACCAGGACTCAGTGTTATCAGAGCCCCTGCAAGTGGAGGATGTGGGTGTCTTGAAGCCTCCCTCTCCTTTCTTTTGCCCCAGTCCCCATCCTATTCATGCAGCAGAGGCTTTTCCAGCCCTGCAGGAGTTTAGGTTCTCCTTTTTCAAATGTAGTCATGGCACTGACTGACGGAAGCACGCTGAAATCGGGCCTCTCCCAGTCTGGGAGCTCCCTAGGGAAGCTGTTCTTCATTCACCTTTCCTTCTCTGGCTTTAGCCCAGAGTGACCCAGAATGTGCAAGCTGCCCCTGCATCATTAGTATAAGTACAAAGTACAGTCAACATGACGAAGATGGGGTACATGGGGGACAGGTCCCTAGCCAGTTCCTGCAGGCTATCAGGGAAAACAATAGCCTGGCTGTGAGACAGGGCCCAGTAATCCAAAGAGACAATGTGGGTGTTCAGAGGCCTGAGCTCAGAGCAAACAATGGCCCAGAAAGCTGAGGAAACACCCTGTCAAAGGCAAGTGAGGGGAACAGAGCCTGAACTTTGGCCCAACAGATAGGCTAAGAAGAAATCATGGAAGAGGTACCTTGGCTCATGGGAAACTTCTGTGTGAGAGGTTCTGGATGCTCTCACACCACCAGCCTGCACTTCCTGACATTCATCCTATTACAGGCCACAGTGCCAATTCCTTGTCCTCAGAGTACACAGGATGTGTATGGTAGTCCGACATAAAACATCTAAGCATGGGGCTAGAGAGATGGCTTGGTGGTTAAGAGCACTGGCTGCTCTTGCAGTGGATCCCAGTTCGAGTCCCAGCATCTGAACGGCTGCTAACCGTCGTTGGTAACTCCAGTTCCAGGGGATCCCACACTCTCTTCTGACTTATGTGAACACTGCACAACATGAGCGCACTTACATTCAGGAAATGCACTCCTACACATTAAATAAAAATATTTAATACAGTTGTTAGCTGCCATGTGGGTGCTGGAATTCGAATCTGGGTCTTCTGCAAGAACAGTCAGTGTTCTTAATCATTGAGCCATCTCTCCAGCCCGTAAACAAAATATTTTAAAAAGTATCTAAGCTGATGGACAACCCAGATTCTACAACCTTGGGGTTCTGAGACACTCTTGTATCCTTATGTTTACAATAGTAAATCCTGTTACCATCTCTCTCTTATGATGCTGGGCATGGAACCCAAGACCTTGCATGTGCTAAATAAGAGCTGTGTTCCCAATTCATCTCTTTAAAAAGATTTTGTCCCTTGTGATGGTTAATCTTGTCAACTTGACTATCTATATTTAGAATCACCATGGAAACATATCTCTGGGTATATCTATGAGAGTATTTCCAGAAAAGTTTAACTGACAGGAAAAATACACCCTGAGTGTGAGCTGCACATTCAATGGGTGTGCTGCTCCAGATTGAGTAAAAGGGAGCAAGTAGGGTTGGAGAGATGGTTTGGCAGTTAAGGGCACTGGCTGTTCTTGCAAAGGGCCTGGCTTCAGTTCCCAGCACCCACTTGGTGGCTAACAACTGTCCATAACTCCAGCTCCAGAGGATCTGACACCCTCTTCTGGCCTCTCCAGGCACTGCATACATGTAGTGCACTTACATACATGTAGGCAAAACACACATACACACACATATGATAAAAGAAATTTAAAAAAATTTTAAGGGAGAAAGTAAGCTGAGCACCAGTACTCATTTCTGGTTCATGTCTATGTACACAAAATGACCAGCTGCCTCACATCCTACACTTTGCCTGCCCCACCAGAAGGGCCTAGATCACCTGAAGTTCTTAAAATATCTGTCAGTATATACACAATAAGAAGATGGTTCAGTAGTTAAGAACACTGGCTGTTCTTTTAGAAGACCTGGACTCAAATCCTTGCACCCACATGGCAGCTAACAACTGTCTGTAACTCCAGTTCCAGTGGGATCCAACAGCCTCTTCTGACCTCCGTGAGCATTGCACAACTCAGGTGTACTTACCTGCATACAAGCAATACATGCATTCACATAAAAAATAAAAATAATAAAATATTTTTTAAATAAGCTGGGTTGAAATAAGTAACACTTGAACTAAGTAACACTTAAACATCAAAAGAGACTCAACTTCAACAGTATCTACCTCCCTTTGCTATAGAGAACATTTTTATGTTGTCATTGTTTTGCTTTAGTCAAGGTCTTGTTCTGTAGCCCAGCCTGGCCTCAAACACATGAGCCTCTTTTCTCAGCCTCCCCAGTTCTGAGATTACTAGCTCAAGTCTCTACCTCAGGCTAAGAAACATATTTGGCCCAAGACAGTGCTTGATGCATAAGTGGTTCAAAGGTCTTTTGTGGTCTAAAGGAGGTTTGTGGTCCACAGATTAGAAAACATAGGTGCATGCATAGAATAAGCAAAGGTCAGCTTTGATTAAACTTCCCAGTCCTAAATGTATATATATTCAGTCATTCACCATGACGAGCCAGCGGTGATGTTCAGGGTCCATTGGTGTAGTGTGGGCAATTCCAAGAGGTTTGCTCAGTCATTCTGGTTCAGTCCTTGTGCCTTTTCTTTGAGGCCTGCCTCCAACTTTTTATCCTTTCTTTATTATTAATAAATTCTGGGGCTGGAGAGATGGCTCAGCTGTTAAGAACACTGGCTGTTCTTGCAGAAGACCTGGGTTCGAATCCCAGCACCCACATGGCAGCTTACAACTGTCCGTAATTCCAGTTCCAGGGGATCTGACAGCCTCTTCTGTCATCCATGGGCATTGCACGACATAAGTGCACTTACCTACATGCAGGCAATACATGTATACACATAAAATTAAAATATTTTTTAAAATTCAAATAATTAATTAATTTGGTGTGTGTGTGTGTGTGTGTGTGTGTGTGTGTGTATGTGTGTGTGTGTGTGTATGCATGTGTGTTATGGTATGCCTGTGGAGGTCAGAGACAACTTGAGAAAGTCGCTTCTCTCCTTTTACCTTGTAAGTTGGGTGATTGAACGCAGGTTTTCAGGCTTGGCAGCAAATGCCTTTACCCAGTGAGCCAACTCTGGCTCCACTGTTCTTTTTGAAGTAGTGCCAAGGGGGCTGTCTCACATCATGTCCCAGAGTAGGCTATAGACAAATAGTAGAAGCGGTATCTTCCCACATGGGAACTTCTATGTGAGAGCTGCTGGAGTAACCTCGATCCATCAGCTTTATATTCCTAAACACTGGCGTTCAACCTACCACAGGCCCCCATGGCCACTCCAGGATAGACATTCCACGTATCACAGGCCCCTATGCCACTCCAGGCTAGACTATCTGTCCTCATAGCTGGACCTAGCAGTGAGAATGTTTGTGACTGCAGATTCTACCTTCCCACCAAGCACCAGGAAACAAATTTGGGGACCATTTGGCTTTGCTGTCTACAGAGCACACAGGACATTTGGGACACCAGTAACATAATTAAAGTTCACAATCAGAAAGGCCTTTTAGTCATGGGCCTTAGTTAATGAACAAGTCCAGATTCCAGGAAGCTGCTTTAGGCTTCAACCTTCCGTTTTAGCATTCCCACAATAGGGGTTATTAAACCATCTGATTCTGCTTTTCAAAAGCAACCAATATCTCAAAACAAAGCCCAATTCCAATCCAATGACCCAGTTCTTAAAGTATAGGGGCATTTTGTGTTTCTGAAGTCCTCTATCTGTCACTATAACAGCATTACGTAGAGCAGTATGACATGTACAAACAGGCTTTTGCGAACAGATGCTCTACCCCTGAGCTATCCCCTCATAAGCAAGCTTTTGGCAATTAATATCAAGGACACAGCACTGACAACCCTTGTCTCTGAAATTGATGGTGAGGAAATTCTGTTTGGCACCATTTCATAGTGATGGAGTATCTCCTCTTGCAGATTATTAGGCAGGGGTCAATTCAGGGGCAGAGCTTCAGCATGTCAATCAACTTAAACTCTGAAACTGTCAAAGCACTTTATGTGCCATCTTAGGAACTGTGGGAGACACAGTTTCAGATAGTTCTGAAGCCATATTCTGAAGTGTGTAGAGAAGGAGAGATCTTATAAGAGCAAACATTACACAATGGTAAAAAAAAACTGTAGAAATTTATATTAGAGTTGAGAACAGGGACTGTGTATCGGGGTTAGGTGACTGACAGAAGCAGAAGGAAACAATGCCTATTCTTGGTTTTAAAAAGTCCATTAAAAAAGGGCCCCATGGCCTCTTGAAATGTATCTTGAGTGTCTAGGCACAATGTAATTATCTGTTTCAGATGTTGCAAAGGGTTGGAGGTGGCAGAGTTCACATACTTAGGCTGTGCCTTGAGTCATATAGATTAAGCTTCCCTCCCTAGAGCCTTCCAACTGTGCTTCACAACGTTCAGCTGAGCTTCAGAATGTTCACCATTCAGAATGAGCTTCTCAATGTTTCATCTGATTTTCCTTTTGCTATCTTAGGCCTCACTCCTCTCCCAGGTCTAACACTCCACATCTTATCTCCCCCCACTTTCCTTCTCCCTTTCTCCCCTCCCCTCCCCTCCCCTCTTCTCCTCCCCTTCCCTTCCATTCCCTTCCCTTCCCTTCTTCTTTTCTCTTCTCTTTTGTCTTTTGGGGACAAGTTCTCACTATGTAGCTAGTTGCTGACCTGGAATTCACTATGTATTAAGGCTGGTCTGGAACATGCAGCTAACCACCTGCCTCAGTACACACACACACACACACACACACACACACACACACACACACAAAATCACAAAGTTCACAAAGAATAGGCCCAGCTATTTTATCTCAAATCCACAGTACCAGTGCTTTCTACAACACCATAGACACTCAGTGTCTCTAAGTTGAATGTCCCTCTCTGTCTAGCTTCAGAAACTCCTGCCACGACCCAGCTCCTTCCACACACAGATATGGAATGGTGTGCCTTTATTTAGGGGTCAGATCTAGATTTAATTCTGAATCTGCCATTTACTAAAACACGAATTCAGGCAAACCATATTTCTGAGTGTCTGAGTCTGTGTGTGCAGTGATAACACTGCAGTTTCTCAGTGAACACACACACACACACACACACACACACACGAGAAGAACAAGGACCTCTCAGCTGGTGGTCAGAATGTGATATTTCTCATAGAACCTAAAGCAATGTTTCTAATAGGACCTGACTCTTTCCAGAGGACATATGATGTCCCCTCTTCCAATCTGCAATTGCTAAGCTGCTTCTGCCTCAGGACAGCTCCGAATCCACAGCTGACACCATGTCCTCTGGCCTCTCCTTGTGCCCGGGAAGCACAAGCACAGGTCCTGAACAAAGGCCCCTTCTCCTTCCTCTACTGCCAAGATGCAACTCTTTCTTCCTTTGGGCAGTCCCACTTGCTAACTGTATGTGTGTTCCTAGTGGTCTTTTTCTGATGGATTTTATAAGAATGACTGGGCTTGAAGCATTTCCTCCCCATGAGGCCAATTCATAGTGGAATACTATACAGCCAAGCACAACATATTTCAGTCAGTGAGAATGTAACTGAGTACAATATACTAGGGCAATACTGCTTATGTAAAGGGGAAAAAGATATGAATTCCCTGATCTCTACATGTTTATAGTCTAGGAAGAATGACCACATAAGAATACAAATAACTAAGACATGAAGAAAAAATGTGGCATCAGAAGTTTGAAGTGTTGTAGAGAGATACTATATACATGCCTTCCATGAGAATATAGGGATAAAGTAGGTCTGTATGTTGCTTCCAGATGATTACAATGCCTGATCTGTGTTAGCTTAGTTTGAGTATGACATTTGCATAATGAAATTGCCAAATGTTGGCATTTTTCAGAACATATCTCCTTATGACTACCACAAAAGTTCTGTGGCATATGCAGATAATCCTTGATGATAAATATAAATAGTAACGCACCATTGGGGTGCTCACGTGGGAACAAGGAGCAGATGGCAAACATGAGAAGAAACACCAAATTCATACCTGGAGGAAAAGGAACTGAAGAGGAAAGGACAGGAAATTAAGGACAGAGGAAACAACTTTATCTGTAATTGTTTCTTTTTCTTTTGCTGTTGTTATTTTGGGGCAGGGTCTCTCTGTAGCCTCAGCTCAGCCTGGTCTTGAATTCACAGAGACCTATGCCTACCTCCCAAGTGCTGGGATTGAAGGCATGCATCACCATTCTTGGCTTATTTTTCTTATTTTTAAATGTAGCTTGGAGCAGCTATAAATATTTGGAGTGGTACCCTTAGGTGCTTATACTAGTTTCTGTATTTTATATTTTTTCCAACATTAATACTTGAAGCTATTTATTAAAAATTAAATAGTGTTCAGATGATTTTGAAATACCTACTGTGTGCTTGAAAGTGTTCTAGGATTGGGGATACTCAGGAAGTTGCTTTCTCTTAAAAAACTTAGCTTTTGCTTTCAGCTTGACCACTAAGTATAGGACTGGTCGCCTAGCATTCTCACAAAGGCAGCCTCTACACTGCTGTCCACTGCTGTAAACTTCTTCATTCAAGAGCTGTAGGTGAAGGGCTGACCTAAGAATGTATCTCAAATAAGTCATTTACACCTCTGCCTACACCCCACGCTATTTAGGATAACAGATTTTCTTCGTGGGATTTCAAATTTGTAAAAGAATCTGGAATATTTTTTAAAGAATATTTTTGACAATTTCATATATACATGCAAAGTCTCTTGATCATATCCACCCGGACTCCCCCCTCTGACTTTCCAGGACACTCCTCCAACATGTCCCCCTCCCACCTTCACGCCCTCCTCTTTTTTCATAGAACCCACTGAGTCCAGTTAGTGCTGCCAGCATACACATGGTGTGTGGCCACCCACAGGAGCATGAGAAACCCACCAGTGGCCACACCCCAGAAGATAAATGACTCCCCTTTCCCCAGCAGCCATCAACTGACAATAGCTCCTCAGCCTGTGTAGAGCCTCATGAGCCTCCGCCCTTCTCTGTCTATGTTGGAATGTTGACTAGCTTGATCTGGTTCAGGTCTTGTGCAGGTAACCATAGCTGCTGTGAGTTATGTCCAGAAGACAGCATTTCACAGCACACCTTCCCAATCATACATTCATTCTGCCCCCTGCACTATGATACTCCCTCAGCCTTGTGTGGGGTTGATATATATTCCACTTAGGGCTAAGCACTCAACATTCACTTCTCAGCACTTTGACCAGTTATGCGTTTCTGCTTTAACTGCTGCCAACTGCAAAAAGCAGCTTCTTTGACTAAGGTTGAAAACAGCACTAATCTATAAGTATAAACATAAATATTTAGAAGATGACGTTTGGCTACATGTCCAAATTAAAACAACAGTAGTAGTTTCCCCATTGGGCCCATGGCCTCCCTAGACAGGACTTTTGACCAGGTTTAGGGCACTAGGCATTAATTCCCTCCTGTGGAGCAGGCCTCAAAAGAAACTAAAGAGCAGCTGGTTAGCCCCAAAACAACCATGCATAAAAACCATTATTGCATTAGTGCCTGGCAAGTCAGTATTTTTAGCATGCATGGGTAAATCCATTGATGACTTTACTTCCCCAGTAACCTGCATTGGCACTGGTGCAGCAGTAGCACCATGAAAGCTAGCCACCAGCAGGGAAGTTTTCAGTGTCAGCTTGATTTTTCTATGGCCCGCAACCAAGGTATGTTGTGTCTTCAGCAACAGGGTATTAACATCCAGTTATAGTGGACAACCAAGAACAACAATAGCATGGGGGCGGGGGGGGGTCGTCTGGGGCCTCCTTGACAAATGACATGTAGGGAGAGTAGTATCACACACCTAACACTGAGATCTTTATTTAATCACCCATGTCATCTGGGGCAAGCAATGCCTATCCATATAGGATACCTCTAGTCAAACTCTTTATTTTTATTTATTTGTTATTTATTTATTGTGATCTAGATTTTTTTTTTTTAACATGGGAGAGGGTTGAAAAGTATGTCTTAGTTCTTGTCTATCTGACTGGGTCGATTTTTGCACACCTGAAGCGGAGAGAGAGGAGAGGGGGAGGGAGAGAGTAAGAGAGTGAGAGAGTGAGAGAATGGAGAGGGAGAGGAGAAAGGAGAGGAAGACGGGTAAGGGGAGGAGGAGAGGACAGAGGGGAGAGGGAAGAGCGGGAGAGAGAGAAGAGAGAGGAGAGAGAGAGAAAGACAGAGAGAGGGGAGGACGGAGAGAGAGGAGAGGAAGCCTACAGACATAGAGAAGTGGCCTGTGACAGTGGCCCTTTTATTCCTTAAGAACTCTCCAGCCAGCACTTCCCAGGCCCCACTTTGGTCTTGGCCCCGCCCACGTCGTGACGCAGAAGCCGCGCGCCGCTGGGCAAGTTCGCGCCTTCGGCGATGGGGCCGGGCTGGTGGTCGGTTCGGTGCTTGTGGCGATTGCTGGAGCGCAAGGCGGTCTCCCCACTAGCAGGTCCCGCGGGGGCCCCGAGGCCTAGGCTTCCTTGGCTGTCGGAGGGGCGGCGTCCGACGAGGTGCGTGGTCTGCCTGAGCCCGAGCGGGGCACGCGGCCTGCACCATGGGCCTCAGCTGGAGGAGCGGGCGCCGGGCGCCGTAGGACCGCAGCCTGGCACCGGAGGTACTCGCGGACCGCGGCCGAGGCCGCCAGCAGCTGGGCTTGACCGGGAGGCCTGGCCTTCCCTATGCGCGTCTGTAATGAGCTCCAGAACTGCTGACCCAGAGCTAGAAGGGACTTGGGGGGGTTGTTGGCGCCAACCTTCCTACTTAATAGCGGTCGGTGGTGGCTGGCCACACCGACCCTGGGCATCCTACCACCCGGTCCTCACCGAGTCACGATCTACCCAGGGTCATAGGAAATAGATTTGTTGGGCGTGTGAGGCCTGAGGATCTGGCCAGGGGTTATGTAAAAAGAGCTAACAGGAGTCGGGTCCCAGTGGAGATACTTTAATTATTGTAAAGTTTTTAGAAACGAGAAATGGTAAAAAGATCATACCTGAGAAATTATAGAATACAAAAGGATAATCTTTTGATTGCCTTAGCATCTGGGTCCTTTGAAGTCAGCGTTTGAAGTGTTACGGATTTACATGCTAATGCTCGAGGTTTTAGAACAGTATCTAAATCTGTAGCTGAAAAATGTTCATAATAGTTTTTCATCCACGTTGCTTTATAAGAAAAACATGGTTCAAATGAGAATCCCTTAAAATTTCAGCTCTTAATTTCTCTTAGGCAGCGCTAGTTTTGGTAGCCCTGTTCATCTCACACCAGGTGTGGACTTGATGTGGCAGAATATCACCCTCTCCGCAAACCCTGCTGCTGCTTTCTTTCTACAGCATTTTAGCATTTGAGGTATAGTGCTCATTTCAACATTAGTGAGAAATAGGAAGTCATTTGCTTACTGTTGGTGGTTCGTTTGGTAATAGCAAAGGATGTATAGTGGATCTATGTAATCTGAACAGCTGAACAATGCTTTATAAAACTACTGCCCAGGTTCAATTTCCAGCTTTTTTTTTTTTTTTTTTTTTTAAGTAGGAGTGATATTGGGGCCTGGACCTAGGACTTTGTACATACTAGGCAAGCATTCCACCACTGGGCTACACCCTCAGGCTTTTAACATTTTTTAAATTCAGAGACTTTGTCTAAATTGCTTAGGCTAGTCTTGAACTTGGGCCCCTCCTTCCTGGTGTTTGCCAAAGCATCTTGGACATAAACACCCTCATGGAAGAACAGTTTCACTGTTTCCTGGGAGACATGGACAGCTTCTCTAGATACATATAGGTCTGTCTTCTGCTCAGCCATCTGACACAAATATTTGTGCATTTCAGATCACACTGGTGCCAAGTTTGACATCGATCTGCTGGTTTCACTTCTGAGGCAAGAAAATGCAAGAGATATTTGTGTGATCAAGGTTCCACCAGAAATGAGATACACAGATTACTTTGTCATTGGTAGTGGAACTTCTACCCGACACTTACACGCCATGGCCTACTACACTGTGAAAATGGTTGGATGCTTTTTTTTGTTTTGAACCTTTACCAGGAGACTAATCAATGCACCAGGGTGGGGAGCAACACTTAGGATAAACCATCATCCTATGAGAGATTACATAGGGAGCCCAAATTTTCAGAATTTCCAAGAGTATATTTTATGTTCTTTGGTGAAAGGTTGCTAACAAGTATTTAGCTTTGTTGAGTCCAGCTATTTCTAAGTCTTGTGTTATGTGACCACAAGGAAAAATAAAAATAAAAAAATAGCCTGCAGCAAGCCAGAAGGCAGTATCAGGATTTCTGGTAGTCTCTAGTCACAAGTGGCTATTTAAAGAATTTTTTTTTTTATTGTTTTTACACTGGGTGGTGGCTCACACTTTTAATCCCAGCACTTGAAAGGCAGAGGTAGGCAGATCTCTGTAAGTTCAAGGCCAGCCTGATCTACATAGCCAGTTCTAGGCCAGGTGGGGCTACAGGGAGACCCTGGCTCAAAAAAACCAACAAACAGAAACTGTCCTAGTTTGTTTCTCCATTGCTGTGACAAAACACTCTGACCAATACCAACTTGGGGAGGAAAAAGTTTATTTAGCTTAAATCTCTCGGGTCACAGTTCATCCAGAAGTCCAAGGTAGGAACTCAGGGCAAAAACCTGGAGGCAGAAGCTGGAGCACAGGCCATGGAGAAACACTGCTTACTGGCTTGCTCCCCTGGCCCCTGCTCAACCTGCTTTCTTATGCAGCACAGGCCCACCTGCCCAGGGATGGCACCACCCACAGTGGGCTGGGCCCTCCCACATTACTCCACAATCAAGAAGGTGCCCCATGGACATGGACATAGGCCAATCCAATGAAAGCAATTCCCCAGTTGAGGCTCCCTCAATTCAGGTGTGTCAAGTTGACACTAAAGCTATCCAGCACAGTGTCCAAGGAAGGCAGTTAAGACCAGAATGGCTGGAGTTGCCTAGAGAAGGACTGTAAAATAAAGTCTTAAGTGCAGACCTGATGTTAGAGCAGAGCAAGGTTATTAAAAAGTAACCAGAAGGCTAGGTGTGGTCCCTAGTGGGCATATGCCTATACTAGGGATGCAAAAGCAGGCGATCTCTGAGTTTTTGGCCAGCCTGGTCTATGTAGTGAGTTCTAGGATAGCCAGGCCTACATAGTAAGACCCTGCCTCAAAAAAAAAAAAAAATATATATTTTTTTTTTAAAGTTTTGTTTGGCATTTGAGAACTGGAGCCTGGAGAATCAGGAATTCAAGGTCATCTTGAGCTCTACAGTTGGATGCCAGCTTGAGCTACATGAGAAGCTTTCTTGAAAAGCAACACACACAAAAAGTTTTTCTGTCATTTGTAGTAAAATATGTATAATTTAGGACCTAACAATTTTAACCTTTGTTTTGGTCTATTTTATTTTTTAATTTTTTGGTCTTTTTTGAGACAGGCTCTCCCTATACCCCAGCTGGCCTGCAACTTGCTTTGTAGACCATGCTGGCCTCATTCTCAGAGAGATCCACCTGCCTCGATAGTTGAGTTTCCAGGTTTCTAATTACTCCATATCCTAGCCAAAACTTTATAATTTTTGATAGTAGTCATCCTCATGGTGTGGTTTGGACTTGCATTTTGTATTGCATTTGTTAGTGATGCAACAACCACTATTTTTGTTGGCCATATGTATATATATTCTTTGGAGGAGTGTCTCTTCATGTACAAATTCACTCATTTTTAAAATCAGTTTTTTGTTGCGTTATGAGTTGTTTTCTGGATATTAATTCCTGATCAAATAAGGTGGTTTGCAATTTCTGGCCTTTTTTGTGGGTTACCATTTTACTTTGTTAGTGGTGTCCTTAGATGTATTGTGGTGCTGAGGTTCAAACCCAGGGTCTGGAACATGCCAGGCAAGCATTCTATCACTAAGATATATAACCTTAGAAGTATGTAATTCTGATGAGCAGTTTTTCTTCTGCGAGTGTTACAGCTTCAGGTCTTAGGTTTAGGTACTTTGCTTTTTAAAAAAAAACTATTTTATGCACATGAGTGTTTTGCCCACATGTATATAAGTGCACCGTTGTAAGGATTGTACTAGCTGGTTAAGGTCCCTGAGATTCCATATCCATGTTCTTCTGTTTTTTTCAAAAGACATCACTGGATTTTGATGAGTGCATTGAATTTGGAGACTGCTTTGAATAGTATTGACTTAACAGTTTTCAGTGTAGAAGTCTTTTTTAAAACAATTCTTAAAATTTCATTTATTAGCCAGGTGTGGTGGCATGTGCCTTTAATCCCAGTACTGGGGAGGTAGAGGCAGGTGTATCTCTGTGAGTTTGAGGCCAGCCTGATCTATATAATGAGTTCCAGGCCAGCTGGAGCTACAGAAAAACCCTGTCTCAATAAGACAAAAAATTTTTATTTTGTGCATATGAATGTATTGCCTGCTTGTGTGTAGGTGCACCTGTGTTGTACAGTGCCCTCAAAGGCCAGAAGAGGGTGTCAGATCCCCTGGAACTGGAGTTAACTGCCACATGGTGCAGGGGATGGAACCCAGGTCCTCTGCAAGAGCATCCAGTGCTCTTAATCACTGAACCATTTTTCCAGACCCTCAGTGTACAAACGTTTTTTATCTCCTTTGAGAAGTTTATTCCTTTTTTGATACTGTTGTCAATGAAATTCTCTTCCTTTTCAGATTGTTAGTGTATAGCAATACAACTGATTTGTCTCTGTTGATTTTGTGTCCTACAGCTTTTTTTGGTTCAACACCTAACCATTTGCGTGTGTGTGTGTGTGTGTGTGTATGTGTAATTTTACTTTCCAATTTGGAAATTTTCTTTTCTTTCTTTGGTGTAATTGCTCTGGCTAGGACTTCCAGTCTGTGAGTAGTCAGAACAGACATCCTTGTATCTGAGGACATGGCAGAGGTGTGTCTAGATGATCTAATTTTCATTTCCTACTTTTTTACAGTGTAAATGTATGCTATTGAGTTGCAGTCATTATTTTCAACATATACATTTACATCTATAAAATTTCCCTCAGCAGTGCTTTTGCTGCACCCAGAAGATAATTCATGTTTCAATGTATTTTGTTTTTCTGATTTTTCTGATACAGTTTTTTTCCAGATTTGTACATTTTTCAGTTTTCCTTCTATTGTAGTTTCATTCTATTTCAATCACTATATTTTTATGTGATTTTTTTCCTTTAAAATTTACTAAGACTTAATTTGTGGCCTAATATGATCTATCATACAGAATGTTCCACATACACTTGAGAAAAGTATATTATGAAGATCTACTCAATCTTGAGATCCTATGAAGCTGTCAATATTCTTGACTGAGTAGATCAAGATATACTCAATCATGATTGAACTCTTTACTGATCTGATCTATCCATTTTTTAAAAATATTTTATTTTTATTTTTATTTTATGTATATGTGTGCAGGTAAGTGCACCCATGTTGTGCAATGCCCTTGGAGGACAGAAGAGGCTGTCTGATCCCCTGGAACTGGAGTTACGGATAGTGGTTAGCTGCCATGTGAGTGCTGGGATTCGAACCTGGATCTTCTGCAAGAACAGTCAGTATTCTTAACCGCTGAGCCATCTCTCCAGCCCCTCTATCCATCATTGAAGTTTACTGTACTGCTACTTACCCTTTCAGGTGTCGGTCTGTTCATTTTTAACTTTATTTTCTTTCTTGGTAGTTTACCGCCCCCCCCTCCTGCCCCGGACTGTTTTTTCTTCTTTTTTTTTAAGACAGGGTATCTGCACAACACGGGTGCACTTACAGACATGCAGGCAATATACTCATATACATAAAATAAAAATAAATTAAAAAAAACAGGGTAGCCCAGGCCTTGGACTCATAGTGATCCTCTTGCCTCAGCCTCTTGGGTATAATGGCTACAGGCATAAGCCACTACATTCAGCTCATGTGGAGGCCAGAAGTCAATGTTGAGTCTCCCTCTATTGCTCTCTGCTCTCCATCGTAGTTCAGACAGGGTCTCTGAACCTGGGAACTGCCATTTCAGGTAGACTGGCTAGCCAGCAAGCCCCAGAGTCACCCGAGGTTACAGGTGCACAGTGGCTTTTTATGTGGGTGCCAGTGATCCAATCGCAGCTCCTTGTAGTTGTATAGCAAGCTCTTTACTCACTGGGCCATCTTGCTAGCCTCACCCCCTTTATAGAGTCTTGCTTTGTAGCCCCACCTGCCCTAAGAATCATGGTAGTCTTCCTGCCTCAGCCTCCCTAGTTCTGGGATTAAAGGTATGTGCTATCACACTCAGCTACCTTTGCCCTTATATAATGTCCCTTTTCTCCTGTAAGTTTTTGATTTATACTATTAGAGATGGCCTTTCTCTGTTGATGTTATTAACAGCCGAGCACTGAGATTGCTTATAGCTTTGGGGGAAATAGACAACATATTCTACATTATTATCCTGAAGCTAGAGATGAAATCGGCTCTGAGAAAGCCTAGCCTTAAATAGGAAAGTCCTGTCTTCTTCAGGGGAGCATGTTGGTTGTAACCAGAGTGTCCTCAGAGGCAACACTGGGAATGAATGAGGTGACCTTCTTAGAAAGGTTTGGACAAGATGAATCAGGAGAGCGAGAGAAGATAAAGCATTTCCTCCCTAAATCCTAAGTTATGACCATGGGTCAGAACAGTTATGAATAAGCTAGTCCCCACCATCAGTCTAAGAAAACTGCCAATGGCCCCGCAGTAGACACAGAGCCTTCCCTCTTCTCTCTTTTAAATATATTGTCTGGCTCCTTTCAGTACAAATACCTGAAATGTAAAAGTGAACCTCATGTGAAGATCGAAGGGAGGAACACTGATGACTGGCTCTGTGTGGATTTTGGTAAGTTACTTTGGCATGTTTGACAGATAAAGATTATTCTTGTTTTCAGCTGCAAAAAGATTGAAATAAAATTGGGATGTGCATTTCCATGTAAGATTTTTGTAATTTGTTTCAAGTAACAAAAGTTTTACTTAATAGCTCAGGTGGTCTTATTCACATGTAAAAGTGTTAACCTAACCAAAGTACTGAGGCAATACTTAACTGTTGGAAGACACACTGTATAGCAAACATGTAACAAGCCTCTGGGATTGGAAGGTTGTATAACAGAATGAGTAACGGTAGACATATATATTAATGTGCCGTAGTTTCAAAACATCTCCCAACCAGATATACTACAAAGAAAAACAACTGTATGCCAAGGGGGTGGGGGCACAGCATCTGAGATTTTTTTATCCTACTTGCAAGACTAACAAGTTGTCTTTCCAATTTCATGAAGAGAAGACTATTCTGGAATTAGACAAAGGACTGTTTATTTCTTAGAGAGCATGGTAAATTTTGCACTAATTCTGAGCCCCAGATCCCGTAAGGAAACCCACAGGCCAGATGATACATGTACAGAGACATGTACCAGACAAGGGTATCTTTTATAATTAGGTGAAGCAGGCCTGCCTTTGCTCTGGAGCAAGGCTGTGAAACCAGTGGTTTCTCAGCTTTGTCGCTCATGTTTTAGATCAGGTATTTTTGTTGTAGGCCTGGGGATTATCTTGTATACTTATAGAACAGGATGCTTAGTAGAATGAGCCTCTTCCCTCTTCAGTCGTGACAATCAAAAATTTATATTGTCCCTGAGAAACATTCCTATAAGCAGAGCTGTTCTTTGCCCTGGGAGTGCACTATCTGATATGGTTATTCACTTTGAAACCTTTGCTCACAAGGTGTGTATGTAGAAAAATGTTACCTTTCTCCCAAGGTATGATAAGGAAACCTGACAGGCCAACTTGTATTCCTTTGGATATGGTTAACAGCCATCAGTAATGTTACATGTTGACATCATTTGCCTCCTGTATGATGAATGTAATAAAAAGGCATGTCACTTTTGTTCCACAACTTGCCCTTCTAAAAAGTCCCAGGTAATAGATGCATTGATAACCACTGTTTTAGTTTGTAGACTTACACAATGCACAAAAAGCAAAGGAATTCTCTTTGTTGAAATTTTTAATCTGTTCCTGATAGGTAGCATGGTGATTCATCTGATGCTTCCAGAGACCAGGGAAACCTATCAATTAGAAAAATTATGGACCCTACGTTCTTATGATGACCAGTTAGCCCAGATACCAGCTGAGACATTACCTGAAGATTTCATTCTTGGAACAGAAGATGATACTTCATCCGTGACTCCAGTGGAGTTCAAATGTGAATAAAAGGAAACTAAGACTGGTTTTTATTATTTCAGATTTGATTGAGTCACTTGGAATATACAGGTCCTAGATCTCACCTCCTCGACTTGGTCTCTGTAAGTCCTGCCTACTTCTTGGGCACTCATGCTGACCACTTTGGGAGACTGTATAGATAAATGAACTAATATGTCAAGAATCAGTACAGTCAACCCCAAACTAAGGTATATTGTCCCAATAGGAGTTCCTGGGGTAGCACTGATTCCTGAGATTAACTCAGACTCTCTGCTCAGAATATTAATTTTGTTTAAATACAAATCTTTAATTTTTTTGATGTGTATGAGTGTATTGCCTGCATGTAGATAAGTGTACCTATGTTGTGCAATGCCCAGAGGTCAAGAGAGTGTTGAATCCCTTGGAACTGGAGTTATAGATAGCCGTTAGCTGCCTGGGTGCTAGGAACTGAACCTGGGTCCTCTGCAAGGGCAGCCAGTACTCTTAACCCCTAAGCCATCTCTCCAGGCCCTAAATACAAATCTTATTTACCATGAACGGCCAATGGAATGGCTTTTGAAAATAGCACAAAAAGGACTGAAGAGATGGCTCAGTGGTTAGCTGCTGAGCACTGGCTGCTTTTCCAGAGGACCCAGGTTTGGTTCCCCGTATCCACCTTTCAGCTAACAACTCTAACTCTGGGACATGTGATGGCCTCTTCTGGCCTCTGTGGGCATTGCATGACACAGCTGTGTTTACATACATGCAGGCAAAATACATCAGGCCCACTACTCAGTCCTATTGCTCTGATTTAGGGCAATGTTAAGTATCAAGGTATTTTTCTAAGGTAGAACTTATATAACCCTTCTAGAATGGCAGAAGTAGTAGGAAAAATTGTGCAACTGTAGTTCTTAATTCATATTCAGCAATATAGTCAAGGTTCACATTAATATACCAGGGGGCAGGAAAATGTGATTTCCTGATAGATATTAGCACTTAGAATGAATTTTTATTACTAAAATCTGTGCAAGTTTGTAGAAAAAAAATCAAGTACACGTATCTGAATACATACTACACAAGCTCCAACTAATGATGAAAAATTTTATTCTGCATCAAGGTATCTGGAAAATGAAGCTGCATTTGGGGCACATGGCAGATGAGAACTGATCCATATATAGTGAATACAAAAACTCAATTAGAGAATTATTCTCAGTACCAGATACTTGAGATCACCAATTCTTAAGTGAAAGTAAAACATGACTTGCCACACTACAAGGCTAGAAGTGAAATATGGCAGAATTGAAACTAGCAGATATAAATGTAGCACCTGTTTTTTTAAAAAAAACAACAAAAAAACACTGGAAAAATCAAATATTGGTGAATACAAAAACTCAATTAGAGAATTATTCTCAGTACCAGATACTTGAGATCACCAATTCTTAAGTGAAAGTAAAACATGACTTGCCACACTACAAGGCTAGAAGTGAAATATGGCAGAATTGAAACTAGCAGATATAAATGTAGCACCTGTTTTTTTAAAAAAAACAACAAAAAAACACTGGAAAAATCAAATATTGAGGAAGAGCTCTGGCTTTAAACACACCTCACCTGAAATCCAAGTGGAAAAACAGTTCATGATATTTTTTAGGTATCTTAAATTCATTGTATGAAAAAATACGAAAGCTAGATGAACTCGGTGGTTTAAAAAAAGGGCACTTTTTGGCTAAAACTACAAAATAAACTGGTTTTCTGAAAATATTTAGGGAAACATTTCAAATCATTTTCAAAATGTCTCAATTACATGCTGATTTTCAGAAACACTTAAGTTTGTGTAGAAATTAATCTTGAAATACAAATGAGGCAACATGATTTTTTTTTCAGGGTCCTATAATGCCCTCTGATCAATGTAATATGACTGTGATCACCTTGTGAACAAAGGCAACAGAAACAATCCAGAGAGCAGCATGGCCTGAAGGACCACCCACACCCAAATACTGAGCCATGCTGGGCTTTGCCACCAAGTTAAGGAAGGCAGAGTTCAGTATCAAGTCAGATGTTTTCACAGTCATTCAAAGTATACTCCCCAAACCATTTCTTGCATTCCCTACCTTTTGACTTACTGTCAAATAACTGTTTGCTGGGTAGACAGAAATCCTGCTACATTCTATGTAATTCATCCGTTGCTTAAAAATCTTCAAAATAGCTTAGTGAAGCTCATAAAAGTGCCAGGCACAAAGAGATGTCACTTTCTGTTGCCTTGAAACACTTGTCACCATCTGACTGTACCCCTGGTCTTCATAAAGCAACTGTAATTCTTTAGGAGTCTGCTCAGAGTGTTAACCAACTGGTCTAAAGTCTACTGGCACTAAGCTCCTGTAAGACAAATTCAAGCCTGCTTTTTTGTTTAAATCCTGCATTTCTTTACTGATGTGCTTTCTTTAGGTAGTGACAGTCAAAAGCACAAAACATTTATGCAATCAAGCACACAGTTAAACAAAAATCTCCAAGTCTTCTGAAGGCTTTTTTTATACTAGCCATTCCAAAACTTCCTGCCACCCCTGTTCTGTTAGTACCATCAAAAACCTTCCCAACTACAAAGGAACAAATAGTATTGCTGCTCTCCAAATATAGGCACTGCTCTATATCTTTGAACATTTACTGAATTTTCCAACTATTCACTGTCAAAAGCCTCAAAAAATGCAAAATTAATTTTCCAGCTTTACAGTGTCACCAGCCAGAAGTAAAATTCCTTTCTCAATTACTTGCCTATTAGCTGATCGCTGTTACATTTATTTTTTTAAAAACGGTTGGATTTTCTTTATAAAGTATATAAAACTTTCAAAAAAGGAACAATTTTGCTTTTCACTGTATTACTGAATGCCTGAGGTAGTTGAGTAAATATGCACGTGTAATACCCCTGCCAACACCAGTCAGCGCTTCCCTTAGTTATCATGTTAGTGTTAGATAAAAATACAAGTTTCTTTACTCTAATGGCTTAGCATTTAAGTTCCTATGATAATTCTATTCTGATCCAATCTCAACAATTGGATTCAGGAACAATCTATTTTTTAATTTATTTGATGAATTTAGTGAATGCGCCATTTAAGCCAATTTCTGGCATTATGGGGGACTATTAAGCAAAATTAGAATATCTGTTATACTTTGATATCACAACACAGGAAGTGCAGAGCCCTTCTCTTTCTCTCCCTCCCTTCCCCCTAATTTTTTTTAAAGCTGGGTGTCATACATTTCAGAGAGCATAAAGTATACATTCTCACAGAGACAGGAGTTCAAAAGTTGCCTGGTCCTCAGAAACAACTGGCTAGGTAAAAACTTGTGCATGTTATTCTGGATAGGGTCAGCACCCATCTGTTGGTTAAGCAAATCTGTCTTTGGTTTGGCATCTGCCTCTGTGGTGGCTGTTTCCTGAGCCTTTACTTCCGCCTTGACTGAGGTGGTCCACTTTGCAGAGCCTTCTGCTGTTGGTGCTGCTTTACCTGAGTCAGAATTTCCTGAATTTTTCTCTGGGCAACCTACAAAAAGACAGAGCTTTAAAGAATCTGTATGATCCAAATTTACTACAAGATACTTTTTACTCTTCCATTTTAATACCATCAAATAGAAATCCATGAGCTATATACTTATCAGTGTATACCAGTAGTTTGATCAGCTGCTCAAAGGGATACCAGTCAGGCAGTTAGTCCCAGCTACATCAGAAGCTGGAGGCCAGCCTGGGCCATCTAGCAGGACCCCCACAAACACTTTCATTGCTAGGCATCCAATAGCCTTACATATTTATAGAGAGTAGGAACACCTATAAGAGGATTGCTTTCATCTGAGACAGAAGCCAGAGAACTTATTTTAGAAGCCACTTGCCTGGCAAGCATAGAAGTGGCCAGTTATTTTGACAACAACTTGGTCGTTTTCGTCAGGTGTCTGGTCACGGGGGACAACAACTTCAGCACTTGATAAATTCTGGAGTTCATTCACCTGAAATTGATAAAGAAACACCATATTAAATGGCACTAAAAATATTTCCTGAGCATTTACTATATGCCAAACAGTTTTGGCTTTACAAATTTCATTTACTCCACTACTAATTTTATGAATTATTGTCCCATTTTAAGATAATTAGAACTAAAGGCTCAGACAAAGCAATGCATTTGTCCACTTACAGATGTGAAAGGCAAAGCCAGACTCAGGTCCTGATGGTCTGCTTTCTGTGTGCGTACTACATTACTTCAAGGTTATAAATAAATCTAGAAATGACTCAGTCATTTAAGAAAGACTGGAAATTACTTTTTCAGTTAAATATTTTCAATTTTCAGTTCCTGTCTCTTAGGGTTTATATAATAAAAAATTTAAAGTTAACGTGAGCAGGAGAGTGCTGAATGCCCCTTACAAATTTGGTCTTAAATATGCAGCAAGTTTTACTAGCAGCTGAGGTCAACAAGGAAATCTTTAAACCTTGGTCAAGATGATCCTGCCCTTTTTAAAAAAATATTTATTATTTTTATTTTATGTATATGAGTGTATTGCCTGCATGTATGTGAGTGTACCCGTGTTGTGCAATGCCCCAGAGGTCAGAAGAGGGCTTCAGATTCCCCTGGAACTGGAGTTGAGGACGGTTAGTAGCCACCATGTATAAATTAGCCAAATCCGAGGACTCGGAACTCATAAGTCCCTTCAGTGCTTCCCCTCCCATACCACTGCACAGATTTTGCTTGAGTACTTGCCGTTTTGCCTCCTTTCCCAATAACTCTGCCAGCAGCAAAGGATGGGACTCTGATATGCGCTTCAAGTTTTACCTCTTCTTTAGGACTGACGAAGTTTTCTTCTTTAATTTTTCCATAAATTCTTCCCTGAGCCTATACAATATATCCTATTAGTATTCATATGTGAAACAAAAGTCAATTCATCTTAAAGACAACTTAAATCAGCCTGGAATATCCATTGCAGCCTTTGGAAGACTTGACAACAGCATCAGAGACAGTAGCTAGGAGCTCTGGAGAGAGTGACAATCACTGTGTGTTATAAAAGGCAAAGGATAAACCAAAGAGCAACATTCTATGATATATAACAAAATACCAGTAAACCAACTAAGAAAAAAAAAAGAATGAGCCATATTCTGCTGAAAATAAAGGTAATTAACAGTAAGACTAACTAAAATAAATTTTATGGAAGCTGGAAAGATGGCTCAGTGGTTTAAGAGCATTGACTGCTCTTGCAGAGGATTCAGGTTCGATTCCCAGCACCCACATGGCAGTTAACAACCATCCATAACTCCAATGCCTAGGGTATCCAACACCTGATCTCTGTAGGCATTGCACAAAACGGGTGCACTTACATACATGCAGGTAATATACTCATATACATAAAATGAAAAAAAGCCTCTTCTTTGGCAATGAGAAATGACTGCATTTTCCTTGAACTAAAGAATCTAAGAACTACATAGCCAATGATGCTGGACTCGTGAGGGCCAAGCTCATGTCAAAATGGGCTGACATCTGCCAAGAAGAATGTTTTCTATGTATTTGGGGGGGGTCCTTTATTGAGCCAGTGTTTCCCCTGTAGCCCCAGCAGGCCTAGAACTTGCTATAGACCAGGCTGGCCTCGATCTCACAGAGATCCACCTGCCTCGGCCTCCCAAGTGCTGGGGTCAAAGGCATGAGCCACCATAGCTGGTGTGTTTTCTATGTATTAAAAATTTTTTTTGTCTGTGTACGAATGTATTGCCTGCATGTATATAAGTACACCCATGTCATGTAGTGCCCATAGAGGTCAGAAGAGGGTGTTTGATCCCCTGGAACTAGAGTCAGTTGCTAGTCACTCTGTGGGTGCTGGGAACTGAACCTGGGTCCTCTGTAAGAGCAGCGAGTGCTCTTAACCACTGAGCCATCTAGATAGAGTCTCTAGCCCCATGTTTTCTATTTAAACAGCTCTTTTAGCTAGGTGATTTTCGCTGTAGAGAGGCTAAAATGTTAAGTCTAACAATTTACATCTGTAAGCCTAGAGCACTTCGGAGGCTGAGACAGGAGGAGTGCTACAAGTTTGAGGCCAGCTTTGGCTACATAGTGAGATCTTATCTAAAAATAAAAAGTGGGACACACTCAGGAGGCAGAAGCAAATAGGGGAGATTTGTGAGATAGGGGCCAGCCTGATTTACACAGCAAATTCCAGGCCAGCTGGGGCTACTGGGAGATCCCATTTCCTAAAACAGCCCAAACCAAAAAAAAAAGACTACAGAAATCAGCAGAAATTCAGATATTTACAACTGTGTACAACTAGATATTATGTATAAGAAATCTATTATTACCATTAATTTGTTCTCATACACACTAAAGAAGATAAAAGTTTGAGAATTGGGCAGTTGAGCTACTCTGATAAGCTGCCATTACAAAGCATAAAAACCAAAATAGCCATATTTTCATTGATGCAGAACTGCTAAGCTCATCCTAGGGGATTAGAGAAAAGACAAACTTCATCTCTCCACTCTGTTGCATTCATTTTTAATGTCTCAGGCTACAGATGGAGGCATTACTTTTACCCGGACAAAGGACAGTAGAGATGTACACTGTCCCCTAAAACAAAAGCTCCTGCTTGTGTGAAAAAACATGAGTTAGGTGATTAATTATTCCTAGGACCTCTAAAACATCCATTTGGAATTATAAATTAACCATTAAAACTTACTTGGCTTTAGTGATACAATGATAAAACATGGGAATCAGAAATTACAGAGAATGGGGCTGGAGAGATGGCTCAGCAGGTAAAAGCACTTCCTGCTCTTTTAGAGGACCCGAGCACCCACACTGAGTGGCTCCTCCAGGGAATCCAATGCCCTCTTCTGGCTTCTTCTCTTTTGAGCTCATGTGTACATCCCCTCCCCCATAATTAGAAATATTTTCTTTAAAGAGACCACAGAGAAATAACACTGCATTTTCTATCATACAAACATAGCAGATGAAAGGCACTAATTCTAATTATCAATGAGTTACTGAGCCCCAAGGAGGAACAAGCAAGAACAGAGGTTTGGCCGGGCATGGCAGTACATGCTTTTAATCCCAGGAGGCAGAGAGAGGCAGAGGGAGAGAGAGAGGGAAAGAGAGAGGGAGGGAGGGACGGATGGACAGACAGACAGACCGACCTGAGTCCCAGGCCAGCCAGGCCTTCATACCAAGTTCCAGGTCAGCCAGGCAATCATAGGAAGACTCTCTCAACCCAAAACCAGAAAGATAAACCCCCCCCCCCCCATGTTTGTATTTACCATTTAAGAGTTCAAAGTATGGAGATCTTTCTCTGGAAATTGTTATTGAGTATGTTAAAGCTGTAATGAAATGCTTCTTCTAAAAGAATAATAATTAATAAATTGAGAAGCAAAAAAAAAAAGTTCAAAGTGAGTCATGGTGAAGATTCAGCATAGGAAACACTTTTGAGCAATACCTTTAACAACTTTTTGTGTGTATGCCTGTGCTGCATGTCAGACCCATGGTCTCTCACATGCTAGACAGGAGCTATACCATACCCATTGTCTAATTTTTAACATTTCAACTTGTGATGTGAACTGCTGGACGGGGATTACGTTCTCCACCTTGATTAGGTCTAGGGAGTTGCATCCACATATGAACGGACTTGTGTCCTTTCTGTAAATGAAGTAAAAGCATCTTTCGATTTTTCACTGGCCCAAATAAAACAGTTTTGTTTTGTTTTTAAGGGGGGGAGGGTGGCATGTCTAGGATATAGCTTAATGGTAGAGTACTTCTTAGCAAGGTCCTAGGTTCTCCCTCAAAAAAAAAAAAGTGATTGGGGTGAACTGTAGGCAGTATTGTGGTATGTGCACACATGCAGGCACACAGCAAAGGAAATTAAAATTTAAGGTTAAATCGTTGCTCTTTTAATATAGCTGTTTAGTGGCACGTAAGACCAAGATGTAGGTGTTGGGCTACTGCGACAGCTCAGGTAAAAGTACTTGCTGCCAAGCTTGACCTGAGTTCCACATGGTTCAGAGGAGTGTCTCACACAAGTTATCTACTGACCTTCAGAAGCATGCCATAGTGCACCCACACACATATGAATGAATGAATGAAATTTTTTAAAAAAGATGTGTTGGATAAATGAATAGAATTTAGTAGTGGCCTTTTTACCTAAGACAAGATGTTCCACACTGAATTTCATGGTTGAAACCATCCACTAAAAGGAATGCACCTGTGAATTCAGAGTGGTTTTGGTGCCCTCAGAGGTGGCTGAATATTGCTATGAGCAGCACACTGATGTGCTGTGTATGTTTCAGGCTCTATTCTAGGCATTTTATATATTGTTTAGACTTTACAGCTACCTAGGGTATACGCAGTCTTGTCTCCATTTTGTAGGTGAGGAGATGGCTAGAGAAGAATACCTTGTCCAAGGTCACACAGCTGGAAAATGGCTCAATTGGGATTTGAAACAGGAGCTGGGCTGCCAGGTTGTTTCCATCACCCATACACAGATTTTCCACCCCTGAAGGCCATAAAAGTTCACACCAGGTCAAATGTCATTGGAGCTCCTGCCTTCCTGACTCTAAAATCCCAGGAGTGTGGTGCTTTGTGGAGAAGGGGAAAAAGACCATTGCAACTCAAGGTTAGAACATCTCCAAGACTGAGGGGAAAATCTGGAAACAGGTTTACAAGGCTATTAAGGTAGGTTTCCATGTTAAGGTTTCATCATAAATGGTAATAGTGCATTAGCAAATTCCCCTTTGGATGATGGGCAAAAACCCAACAACCCGTATAGAACTCGAAACTAAAGGCTTTTGGTTTACATTTGAAATGTAATTCTGGCATGGTTCCTCTCTAATCTCAGCACTGAATTTCTACTGGTTCTATTGAGTGCTAGGTGCTTCTATGTGTCAGATTATGGAGTTCCAAGAGGGCATGCTCCCTCTTATTTGCTACCTGTACCTACCCTCCAGAGCACATACCTTGAACTGAGCCTCTGGTGGTCCAGTGATAATCACCATCCTTACTTTAGCATCTGGTGCTTCAGCTGGAGCAATCTGTAACAGACCCATCACCAACTGATTATGATACTTCCTTGGTGTCATTGCCAGCCTGACATTTGCACATGACTGATTGAGATGCAAAATTAAAAACCTTCTGGGAAGGAATTATGGAGAAGCTGTGATTAATATAGGCTAATCAGTTACAGTTCCCACTACATACTATGTCCTTACATGGTGCCTGGCTCTAATGTAAAATTGCATGTGAAATCCCTGAGTCAACCCACACCACATTTTGATGAAGTGTCTCCACGTTTCAAATGGGAATGCAGAAGACTAAAGGGGTTGAGGGACCTGACTCATAGTCACATAGCTTACAGAGCCAGAGGAAGAGCTGGGCGTGTTCTCTGCCCGCATTCCTAGTCATTACACCAGTGGTATGTGTAATATGGTCCTTAGCCCATGTTTACTGAACATAACATGTCAGGAGACTCTGGACTCTCTTTGAGGCTACTGCACCCATGGCTTTTCCTAACTTTCAGAGGAAAGGGTAATGCTTTAAATACTGTTTAGGCTGCTGCACTCCTTATACTTAACTGAGAAAGAAAGCTCCGAGTTTCTTGAACTATTTGTATACATTTTTGCTAAGTATACAAACCAAAGACTTAGTAAATTGCCCCCAAGTATGCTCATTAGAAGAACATATGAAATAAACTAATACTGAGCAGAAGAAAGGTAAACTCTAGCTTGTCTATCTCATAGAGTCTATGCATCTCACAAAAGCTCAGGCTGGGGAAATGGTACAGAAAACTTGTAGGGAAAGAAAACCTGTATCCCCACAGTCAACAGAAAAAAAGGACTTTTCTGACTCAGCTGGTAGGAGTGATTTTTAAAGAAATTTGGGCTGAAGAGATGGCTCAGGAAAGTGCCTCCTGTGCAAATGTAAGGACTGCAGTTTGGATACCCAGAACGCACATAAATCCCAAGTGGGTGTAGTGGTCCACCTGTAATCCCAGGGCTTGGAAGGCAGAGAAGGGTTTTCCAGATCAAACCAGTTAGATAGCCTTATGGGTGAGCTCTGGGTTGAACTGAAAGATCCAGAATAAGGCGGAAAGCAATCAAGGAAGATTCCTGATGTCATCCTCCATAAGTAAGGCCTCTATAAGCAGATACTTATACATGTACCTGCACACATTTAAATGTGTACCCATATGTGCATGTATACCACACATATAGGAGGGGGAAAATTGCTGCACATTTGCTATGCAAATAAAACCCAATTCTTACAATGTAAAATAAAATTAAATATCATTACTGCCTAAGAATAAGAAGCAACAATACAAGTCAGCTCAAATTCCACACTGAAGATGATCACTGCTGATTACTTGATGCAGTCCTCTCGAAAAAGACTAGTTTTAATGAAGTTTTGCATTCTCCTTCCTTCAAAGTAAAGCCAACATTTCTGTCACCTAGAGCCAAACTGATAACTAGACCTACTTTATAGAGGGTACTGACACTTCTGGGTCTGAAAAACAAATATTTACTTGCTTTAAAAAAGTTCAAGCTCTTGGGATTATTCACAGGAAACCACTGTAAAGAAGATACTCATCAGCATGCCAGCTATTTTTTCAAAATACTTTTATCAATGAGAGAGGGCTGAGGCTAAGGATACTCACAGTTGAGTTAGCAGTATAAATTGCTACTGTCTGTGGAAGCATGGAAAAGCGTGTGTTCTTTTACTAACCAAGTCTACTTGTATAAGCTTCTGTTAAAGAAATAAGGTTATATATTTATCACTGCATTGTGTGTGGAGGATAAATAGGAATAACCTAAATGTCAAATAAGTGAACACAAATGATTATGATTTGATGACAGCAAATAATATCTCAGTGGTATCAGACGATGGCTCTCTGGTTGAGTTCTGCAGGCATGAGGACCTGAGTATGAATCCCTAGCACCGTGTGAAAAGCTGGGCATGGCTACACTGCCTGTACTCCAGCCCTTGGCATTGGAGACAGATCCCAAGACACTGCTGGCCAGCCAGTGGCCTAGCTGAAACACAAGCTTACGGTTCAGTGAAAGATCCTGTCCCAAGGCAATAAGCAGAGAGTGAGAGAGGAAGACAGCTCATGTCCAGCACAGACAGGCACAAGCACAAAAACAGTATCTGCATAATAGAAGTAGCACATATGGAAACTTAACCACTATCACACATTGAAAGTGGCAGTGAATCAGGTTATGTGCTACAGACTTTGTGGAACATGCATTTTTCAGTCTCAATAGAGAAGACCTCCATGAAGACCAAGAAGAAGTGAGCCTGGAATACTTAGTCATGAAGTCCTCAACACAGTTTTTCCACCAAGTTCTTTTTGTATGTGTGAGAATGTGTCAGTCAGAATGTTAAAAGTCTGGAAACGAGGAAGACAGTAAAGACAGTTTACCATTTGATCTCTTCTCATACCTTTTCCCTTACCCACATTTGTTTTAGCTAGATTTCCTATTCTGGGTTTTGTTGCCTCTTCTACAAAGTATATAAGGGGCTGTTTCTCTGTGTTTTTATTTTAATTACTTAATTAACATATAGTAAAATTTAAAAAAATTATTTTTATTTTAAATGCGTGTTTTGAGTGTACGTATGTAAGTACACCTGTGTGTACAATAAATACCCAGAAGCCAGAAGAGGGCACGGGATCCCTTGTGACCGACCCACTGTGTGGGTGCTGGGAGCCAAACTCGGGTCCTCTACAAGAGTAGCCAGTGCTCTTAACTGCTGAGTCATCTCTAGCTCCAAATTTACTTTTCTGCTGTCCAGTTTTAGGAGGTGACAAATGCATACTCATGCTAACTACCATCACAGTGATAACAGAGAGCAGTTGCATCGCCTACCCCCTAATCCTCTGGAAGTCTATGTTTGACCCCTCCCACGTCAATGCTTAGCAACCAGATTTCTTCGCTGTCCTTTCAGCTATGTCTTTTCCAGAGTCATCATATAAATGAACTCATATAGTATGTGGGCTTCTGAGTCTGACTTTTAGCATAATACATGAAATTTCTTTCAAACTGCTTTATCAATAGTTGGTTCCTTTTCATACCGAATAATATCTACTGTATAGATGGACCATTTTATCCATTCACCACTTGAACATTTGGAGTAATTATCAACAAAAATGCTGCAAACATTCTGGTTGATTTGGGAGGGGGTGTTATATATACATGTGTTGTTTCACTTCTCTTGAATATCCAGAAATGGAATTTATGGGTCGTATGGTAAGTATATTATGTTCTTTTAAATTAATTTTTTTTAAGTTTACAAAACAAGATAAATCCTCTCGTAGATGAATGCATTCTGAAGAAAGTAATGAATATATCAAGTCTGTCTATTTTTGTTTTTAAATGAATTCGAGGCTGGGAAAATGGTTCAGTTGACATTGTTTGCCATGCAAGCATGAAGACCCCAACACCCAAGTGAAAAGGCCAGTACCAGGAGGGGAGGCAGTAGGATCCCTGTAGCTCACTGGCCATGGCCAGCCCAGCTGGATTGGTGAGTTCCTGGTTCACTGAGAGACTCTGTTTCAGAACATGAGGTGAGAGAGTGATAAAGATACCCCATATCAATCTCTAGCTTCCACGTGCACTTTGATAACCACCTATACATAAAAACACATACCTACTACACATACGAAAAACAAAATCCATTTTGTGTAATATTGAATTGCTTCACCACATCAAATACAGAAGCTTCAGAGCACATACTGATCTGTGGCAGACAATACTAGTCAACCTGATACCTGTCATCTTGCCATCTACATAACAACACTAACCTAGATTTCCCAGCTGCTGCTTCAGCTTTGGCCGAGTTCTAAGAATGGGATATAGGTAGAAATATCCCATAGCAGCTAACGGGAAACTTTCTTATGAGACAGGTTTTGCTATGTCCCCTGGTCCTTACTGGCTAGACAACAGACCTGACTCTTAGAGCATGGAGTAAGAAACACTGGGGAAGAAGAGCTAGAAGAACTCAAAGCCTAAGGCTTTGGCGGAGTGAGACATAGTTCAGCCCAAGTTAGCTTATCTACAGACTGACTGTTCTGGACAGAGTAAGACCATGTTTATGCCACATTGTAGGATTTTCTGTTATACCTGTATGTAAGCCTAATATAGCCTGCCACTTTCATCTTCCTGTAATTTGTCTACATAACCAGGAGAACCACAAAGAGTAGAAGTACCTTAATCGAAGCTCCTGCAAAACGAGAAAGTTGTTTGATGTGTTGGCCCTGCTTGCCAATAATGGCGCCGACAGATAGGGCTGGGATAAACAGGTGCACAGTCTCTGTTTCCGATTGCTGTTAGAAAAGAAAGCCAGGACATGACTGCTTATTTACTACCAAATAATCTGAGGCATCACCTTTGGGATACACACATTGTCACACAGTAGGAATACCAGGTAAGTTACAGGAAACTATAATAAATTGACAAGAGTTAACCTATCAAGTAAATAGATCATTTCCTTCTGAAAGCATTTGAATTTAAAATTCCACTTGTGTCCACATAGTCTCCTAAACATCAAAATATAACTGCATTACATATTTTTTTTTCTTTTTAGCATATATTTAAAACGTAGACACTATGAAAATTAAACATTAAATAGAAGGACAAGATTACATTAAAAACTAAGCTCTTAGCCGGGAGTGGTGGCGCATGCCTTTGATCTCAGCACTCGGGAGGCTGGGGCAGGTGAATCTCTGTGAGTTCGAGGCCAGCCTGGTCCACATAGTGAGTTCTAGGACAGCTGGGGCTATAGGGAGACCCTGTCTGAAAAAGACCAAAATAAAACAAACAAAAAAAAACCCTAAGCTCTTTGAATCACTGTATCCAAGGTGGCTTCTGCTACACATCAACTACACAGCATTCAAGGGTACAAACTCCATACTTCAGGCTTCTACTTAATAAACACATAGAGAGCAAACTATTTTCTAAGATAAAAACTCCAGAATCACAGCATATATGAACAAATCCATATACCAGCATTCCACTCTTACACGTAAGCACAAGACAGGATTAAGAGAACCGGGTTTATTTTTGTAATAAGATACTGTAAGATCCCCCCCCCCTTGCAACTCTTTGCCCTTCCTTTGCATTTTACATACAAATAAACCAGAAACCATTTGGAGGCTAACTACCAAAAGGTTATGTGTAAATGGATTTTTTTTTTGAGATTTATTCATTCTCTATGTTGTGTGTCTGAGTAAGTTTATGTGCACCTTGTGCATGCAAGAGTCCAAGGAGGACAGAAGAGGGCATCAGATCCCCTGGAACTGGAGTTATAGGTAGCTATGAGCTGCTATGTGGATCCTGGAAATTGAATCCAGGTTTTTTGCAAGGGCAGCAAACACTGAGCCATCTCAGCACCCATGTAAAAGCACATGCATGCCTATAATCCTGCCTTTAATCCCAGTGCTCAGAAGCAGAGATGATAGGAATGTCGGGGCTTGCTGGTCAGCCAGTCTAGCCAATCAGTGGACTGCAGGTTCAATGAATGTCCCTGTTTCAAAATTTGAGGTAGAAAGTAACTGAGGAAACACCTGATATCAATCTTTGGCCACATGTACACTGAGAGAGCCAGCGAACAAAAGGGAACTGCTGGGTCAAAGGGCCAGACTATTTTATTACCTTTTTCTAATCTATATATTTATTTAGAGACAGGATCTTGCTATGTAGCTCAGGCTAGTCTTCACCTTGTCACCCTCCTTCCTCAGGCTCCTGAATGCTAGGACTCTAGGTGTGTGCCACCATGCCTACCTTAAAAGAACTCCTGTGATAGCAACACACACACGTGTCAATCAATTATGCTGCACTACTGGGGATCAATCTCAGGACCTTGAACATGCTAGACAAGCACTCTACTATTTGAGCTACACCCCTAACTCAGTTTCCAATCTGTCAGTAATTCATACACTAATGTAAGCAAATGTTTAATTTTTATTATTATGTGTGGTGCATGTGTGCGCATAGGCCTGCGTGTGGAGGGCAAAGGACAACTTTTGGGAATCTGTTTTCTTTCAGCCATGTGGAACCAGGGAATCAAACTCAGGTTGTCAGGCTAGACAGCAAGTGCTGAGTCATCTCACCAGCTTGCAATCAAATATTTAAACATTGATCTTCACACGCTTGTATAAATACTGCTAAGTATTTATATGGAGAACTACTGGGTCAAAAAGCCACATTTTAAACTGCCAGACATTTAGAAATTATCATCCAATTAAATTTATCTTATTAATTTATTAAATCATTCTAGCACAAACATCATCTTTCATTTTTATGAAAAATAATAGCAGTATGACTCTACTCTGTGCCTAATTTCCTACAAATAGAAAATAAAATACATGTAATCTAGAAAGATAAAACACTGGAGGTAAAAAAATAAGATTAGAGGGACCAGAACTGTAAAACTAGATGTAAACACTGTTCTATTTCACTTCCCTTTATTTCACCCCCACAACATCATATTCGTCAGTGTTAACCCAAAATTCAGCTTCAGAAAAGCTCCCTGGCTCACCAGCCCTCATTGCTAGATGTTGTTTCTTCAGCATATGGATAAAGAAATGCACTAAATTTAATCATTCTCTGTAACCTGATACATTTCCTTGGTGCTGTGCTTGTTTCCAGGTCAGTGTGACATCAAAGGCATTAACACAATGTCAACAGCATGGAGTACCTCCCGTAGCTCACCAAGCAGAGAATTCACACCAGAAAAGGCTCTGCCTCCCCACTAAGCTCCCAGCAATGCAGATATGTGAGTGGATTGGTCCTGCTCTGATCACTTCTGTTGTTCTTCAGTAGCAAAAGATACCAAACACAGCTGTTAATTCAGTACTTCCAAAGGCAGACAACCTCCAGTATGCCACTTGAGCATTTTCTGTTCTTTAAAGTGTTTCTGACTTATATCTGGCCACACCAATGGAATTTAATGCTGATACTGATCATAACTGTGCTCCATGTAAGCATTATTTTGTCATTCTGGTCTTTACATCAAGGACATTAAGTTAATCCTGACCCTTAAAAACAAGGGAGGGAGGAATGGAAACCTTACTTCTTAAGGATATACTGAATTCTTCTAAATAGCACAGGTATCCAGTTTGTTGGATTCACGATGGTAAAAAATTTTAAATATTTATTATTTTTATTTTATGTGTATGCGTGTATTGCCTGCATGTAGCTAAGTGCACCCGTGTTGTGCAATGCCTGTGGAGGTCAGAAAAGGCTATTGGATCACCTGGAACTGGAGTTACAGACAGTTGTTAGCTGCCATGTGGGTACTGGGAACCAAACCTAGGTTCTCTGCAAGAGTAGCCAGTACTCTTAACTGCTGAGTCATCTCTCCAGCCCCTCGAAGAAGTTTTTGGCTATTGGATCACCTGGAACTGGAGTTACAGACAGTTGTTAGCTGCCATGTGGGTACTGGGATTCAAACCCAGGTCTTCTGCGAGAACAGCCAGTGTTCTTAACTGCTGAGCCATCTCTCCAGCCCAATAAAAATCTTTTCAATGGCTGGACTGAACATACAGTGTGACTAGCTTAGCTCTACTCTAAGAGTATTTCATCACAAATATGAAAATTATTTGTTTCTTGGGCCCCAGTTAAGAAAGATTTTATGCTGATGATAAAATACATGGAATCTAGAAAGATGAAACAATACTGGGTGAAAATTTAAGACTATAGGGACTTGAACTATAAAGATATGAAGAAGAAGAAAAAAGAAAAACTGTTACTTTACCAATCTGTCACTGAGCTTTCTAAAGCTGCAAACAAACAAAATGGACTAGTGAGATGGTTCAGCAATCCTGACAACCCGACAACTTGGAACCCACATAAAGGTAGAAAGAGAGAACTGAGTCCACAAAGTTGTCCTCTGATGCCACACGTGTGTGTGCACATTCACACTATTACTAAATTTTTAAAACTCAGTTGCTGAGTCTAAAAGAGAAAAACTACCCATTTAAGTAGTAATTTTACTTCTTTTCCTGATACTGATCCTATAGAGAAACTTCTGAATCTTCTTAGAGGTCAGGAATTTACCATCTGTCATACTCAAGAACATCCATAAAACAGTCCCAGAGACTTAAAAGCGTTGCTATAGCAAGTGTCTCAACCTCTAAGATACCGAAGACAGATACCATGAGAATGCTTGGAGGGAGAAGCTGCTGCAACAAAACTAGGTTGCGAAAAGTAAAATCATCTTCCTGACACACTGATAAAAGGCTACCATGGTGTTGAATGATGGGAAGGGGTTGAAGTAGCAAACCCAATAGAAAAGACTAAGCTACGGTATAAGAGCTGGGCACAAGGGTACATGCCTGTAACTCCAGCACTTGGCAGGCTGAGGAAGGAGGATTGCTGTTATTTTGAGCCCAAGCTGGGCTACAGAGTAAGACTTTGTTTTTAAAAAATAAGAAACTGGGCCATAAGATGGCTCAGTAGCCTAATATAAGTTTTATCCCCAGGATCCACATGACTCCGGTAAGTTGTCCTCTGAGCTCCATATGTGTGCCATGTTGTGCACGTATACACATATCACATGCTAAAAAAGAATAAAGGGATGAAGAATGTGTCAAGCTCTGGGAAAGGAACTGTCTAGGGGATGGGAGAGACGGCTTAGCGGTTAAGAACACTGGTTGTTCTTGCAGAAGACCTGGGTTTGAACCCACATGGCAGCTAACAACTGTCCATAACTCCAGTTCCAGGGGATCCGACAGCCTCTTCTGAGCAATGCGGGCGTTGCAAGACATGGGTGCACTTACCTACATGTAGGCAATACATGCATACACATAAAATAAAAATAATAAAATTTTTTAAAAAAGAAAGAAAATGAACTGTCTGCAGAGAGGGATGGAAATGACCACGATTTAACGGCAGGAAAGGGCAAGTGTATAAAGTGCCCTACAGGAGGATGGAAAGAGAAGCAACCTGGTGTTTTTCATACCAGCAGACGGTGCTACAGACCGATGGGCAGTCATGTGCATTATTGGCAAGAGTGTCTTAAAGAAAGTGACTCATCATTGTCTGAAGCTGGTGAGAGTGGTTCTACACCCAGAGCAGCTCCCCTGCTCCAACTTCATTCCCACCAGTCATCTCCCTGCCATAAATTATTTAGCAAGGAAATTTTCCTCCCAAGACACAGCCAGTTCATGGAAACATCTCGTCCACTTGACTGTCTGGTACAGTGTGTTCCCATATGGAATTCAGCATAAGCAGCCATGTTCTCAGGATCTGCCCCAGATAAGCAATCAATTTCATTTTGACTTGCAGACCTAAGCAGACAGAACAATGGATATGGGAAGCCTAGTCTACCTAAGAATTTAATTAAGTCTCTGAGATTGAAGGAAAACCCCCTCGACATCAACCCTTCCTTTTGATATATTCCTTACTTTTAAGTTCATGTTCAGATGCACTGTCCTGAATACTTCTGAGACCCTTTTCTTGATACATTCTTGAGGGTGAAGGATATTCACAGGACGCAAGCTGCTTCCCAGTGGCTTGCTGCCAGAATCCTATGGCAAAACTTCCTGTGGACTTCTTGGCAAGCTCTGTGCTATGGCTTGAAATAACGAGAACAAAGCAGCTCAACTGAACGCTTGCATAACTGGTCAAGTCTGCCAGTGAGTAATTCCTAATCATCCGCTATCGAGAAGAGATACAAGCTATAGCAAACAGTGAGGTTAAGTGTATTTACTTTGTGGGGAACAAAATCTCAGGCATCACAAAGCCATGGCGACATGCCTGCCAGCCAGGGAGATCAGCCCCAAGAACCTGGAAGGATGCCAGTGTTTTCCCTTGGCGTGTAAAATAGGTATGTCGGGGAGGAGGAGATTGTTTTTAAAGCAGATTTTGGTCTGGAACTGAAACTAAGTTTATTCAACTCCATGACCTGAACAAAATAAGTATAAAAAATAAAAAAGCTGAAGTATTTCCCCAGAACAAAGTGACCAAGCCCTCATAAGGTCCAGTTACTTAGAGACTGCTGACAAAGAAGGTGCACCCATGATGACAGAACTTAAGGACTACAAGATGGCTACCTGATCTAAAAATTGAATAGCAACTCAAAAGTATTCTGTTTCTCAAAGAGTACCTCAGTGAGACCTACAAAGAAGCACTCGTCTTTCTCATCTGTCATACAGGAAGTTGGCCACCTTAAGGTTACACTACCACCCTGGAGTCTACTGAGAAGACTCTAAGGAAGTATAGAATTACGAAGACAGTGGCCACAGGCTCACTCCTGCCAACCCAACTGCAAGCTGCCAACACAGCCAGTTAAGGCAGTGTGCGCCATGCCAGCTCCAGCTCTTGCCCAAGCCTCTCTAGCTGCCAATTCCCCCTTCCCTGCTGTTTGAGCGCTTCTGAAAGGAGCATTTCCTGTCATTTATAAACGAAGACTTTGCCAATTAAATACTGAGCCAACTGCCAAGCAGGAACTAGAGACTTTCTGAAGTCTGTTAGAAGATCCAACCGTTTTTGCTATATTGGAAAAATCAACTTTGCAGGTTCTGGGAGAAAGTGTATTATGGAAAGATGAGTTGGGCAATGTTCAGGAATGGAACAGAGGCAGGAAGTTTATCCACAGATAGGAAACAGCATTCTGGCTCCCATGTTACAAAGTAGAAACGAATAAACCTGAGACAGAAATGCAACAATTCTAAATAGTCCATAAACACAGCCACGGGGGGGGGGGGGGGGGGGGGGA
>NW_008345290.1:2903373-2945821 GCF_000622305.1 Nannospalax galili
GGCGGGGACAATTACCCATCAAAACCTACTTCTTGAGGCTGGGGAGATGCTCAGTGAAGTGCTTGCTATGCAAACATGAGAACATGAGTTTGGATTCCCAGCATCCATGTAAAAGCCAGGCACAGTGGCATGTACCTATAATCCCAGAGCCAGGAGGTGAAGACAGGTGGATCCTAGGGATCGGCAAGCCAGCCTAACCAAATTGATAGGTTTCAGGTTCAGTGAAAGACTGTATAAAAAAAAAAACAAGGTCGAGGGCTGGAGAGACAGCTCAGTGGGTAGAAGTGGTTGCTGTGCAAGTTAGGAGGACCTGAGTTCGAATCCCAAGAATCCACATAAAGCTGGGTGGCTATCTCAAACAAGATGGAAGTCGAAGTCTGACACCAAAGGTTATGCTCTGACCTCCACGTGAGCCATGTTGTGCATACATCCATACATGTGCGCACATACACAGGTATGCAAATACAAAAACATAACCGAAAAAATAAGGTAGAGCGCAATTGAGGCAGATACCCAATGTTGACCTCTGGCAGCAATATGCACTTGAAATAAAGCAGAGATTCTACAGAACATGAAGGATAAGATCATTTTAATAAGTAATCTGATTTCTCTGAGATCATTTCTAAGGAATACTAAGATTCTCTTTTCTTTCTGGTGCTACGCACCAAACTTGGGGCTTTGCATACGCTAGGCAAAAGCTCTACCACTAAGCTACCTTCTCTAGCCCAGAATAGAAAGTTTGTAGCCACAAGGAGATGCCTGAATGCAGTAGAGATGTACCTTAAAAATGATAGAGAAGTGACTGGAAACCATTGATTTTCTTGTCCAGTTTTAAAATAGTGACACTAGTCAGGCGTGGTGGCTCATGTCTTTAAGCCCAGCACTCTGGAGGCAGAGGCAGGTGAATTTCTGAGAGACCAAGGTCAGCCTAGTCTACATAGCGAATTTCAGGCCAGCTAGGGCTACAGGGAGACCCTGTCTAAAACAAACTAACAAAAAAAAAAACCCAAACAACAAATTAAATAAATAAAAAGTGGCATCACAGACCCACAGCATCATATTCTTCAGCAAGAAGAAAAGTAAAACAGAAATGAACATAAGAGACACTATGGTTGGGGAGGAGCTTAGCTGTGCTTAGAGTGCTCGCTTAGCATTCACTAAGCCGAGTTCAATCCCTAGGACCTGAGTTACAGACAGGAAACCAGAAGTTCAGGGTCATCCTTGACTACATAGTGAGTTCAAGCTAGCCTGGGCTACAGGTCTTAAACAAAAAAGGTAACGATAAGCAAAGAAATTGATACGACCTTGAAAATTTTTAATTATTGCCTTTAAGAATAATATTTAGAATTCTAAAAGTAGTGACCACCAGGTACAAATAATAGCTAAGTTCAGTAGTCCCAGCCTTCAAGACACCCCCCCATGCCTAAGACCACTGATGGTTCCAAATGCTATATATAATGTGATTTTCCTATATACACCTGGAATAAAATTTAATTCAGAAATTAGGTATAGCTGGAGTAATGATAATTAATAGTGCAATTACAGAGTGAAACAAAGGCTATATAAAGAAGGTTTCTCTCTTTGTCAAGAAAATATTTTTGGACAGTGGTTGATTGTGAGTTAACTGAAATGGTGGACAGTGGAACTGGAGCTGGGGGCTGTTGAGTCAGTAATTTGAATTCAGAAATTAAGGCAGAAAATTATATGACAGCTATCTGAGAAATTTAGGATCCATAGTCACAAAATAATTCTCAAAGACCTGTGCCTACGCTCTGTGGTTGAAAAGAACCTGTAGAAGGGGAAACTTAAACATGAAATCTTCCCTCCTAGAATTTAGATTGTCCCTTTCTTCTTGAAAGAACTTAACAGCTTTCTTTCTTTCTCTAGTCTTTTAACAGGAGACAAGGCTAAGTCCAGCAAAAGACACAATCAGTTGTCCCAACATGTAGTTTCCTATCTCTGTATAATGGACACATTGCTGTCCCCTGGAGAGACTTTCTCAGCTTCTCTTGCAGCTAGATAAGGCTGTGTTTTCAACCAACACCATGCCAATCGAAGAGTTAAATACTTCCTCTTTGGGCACTGCCATTAGATGACACTGCCACCATTTTCCCCCCCCTCCTTTATGCTTCTTACTGGCTGAACTGAAAGCAGATGTCTGGAGTCTGAGTAATTACCCTGGGCTGGACAATGGCATGATAAGCAGATACCAGTCATAATAGGTACAGTACTTTCTATCCTTGAATTCTTCTCATGAAGAAGGAAATACTTAAGCTACCTCCCCGCCTCTCATCAGATACTGGTGAACATAATCTTAAACCAAGCATGGCCAAGCAGATTCAAAGGACTGAAAACAGACACATGGCAGTGCCCCACAAGTTTCTGGCTTGATGGGTGCCTAAGAGTTGGAATGACATGATCTAAAGATAAAATGGTGAAGGATGTATTTTTGTGTTTTTAACCATTCATTAAAATAAAACAGAACAAGGTAGAAAGAGGGACATATTAGTAGTGGGTATTTATGTTTACTTCAATCTTTTCTCGCTGGTGTGAAAAGAAAATATTCTTTCCAACATTTAAGTCCTCTCTCCTGACTAGTAAGCATTCCTTGTAGAATAGCTCCTGACAATGAATGAGTAGCAAAAGACTCCTGTCAACATCGACAAAAGTCAGCAGTCTGCAAGCACCTGCTCTTTCCCACTGAGATTTTGATTCATGAAAGTGGGGCACAGGTTTTCTCCCAGTTACAACACAGGGCAGCTGTGCCAGTTTCAGCTACACACTGAAGTCACGGGAGCTTTCGGAAGACAGGCTGTGCCTAGCCCTTCCCCTCGGGAGGGTAATCAGCCAGACTGGGGCAATTACAATGCAACTAACTACAGAAAAAGTTTCCCCTTAAGGCAGGGAGATACTGATACCATATTGTAGGCTGCTAATGAATGAGTGAGGAAGGAGGAGAGGAGGGAGACCAAGAGACAGGATAGAATGGAAGACAGGGAGACTGAGGTAGGGAGGAGAAAGCAGCCCGCACCCTGGGAGCTAGTCTGAATTTCTTGCTGAGAGTCAAGAAACCTCAGCACAACTGATAAAACCAAGACTGCCTGCCTATGGAAATAATACTCATTTTCTTAAAGGCATCTCAAACAAGGATATTCAAAGCAAAAAACTAAACTATGCTTACTAAGGCCAGAGCGCTTGTGGCCTTCTTTTCTCATGTCTAAATCTAAACAATACATCTCATAAAATCACCATACAATTTAATTTACAAAAGGTAATTCTTTAAGAAAAATATGTAATCAACTTATATATTGTTTTAATTTAAAAACTCTGCTTCATCTTTAAGCTATGTCTGTAAATTATATCTTTAGAGTAATTTAAAAGACCACAGAATCATATATACACATAGCCATTGTAAAGCCCCTAAGTGCAGCTGTATCTTGAGAAGCCCTTGTCCTTATCTCGAATGTGTACTATCTTTCCTAGGTGTCTCTCTAAATACACAGGCTTAAATCTAAAGTGTGTATTTTCCTCTACTTGATAAACATGCTAACTGAATCTCTTTTCTGTGACTAGTCAAGGATCTGGCTTTACTAGAGCTGAGGTCCCTATGGGGAAAGGGAAAGGAATGCCTGAGGCTACTGGTGGCAACACTGGGTGGAGTCTCCCTGTCACCAAAGATTGTATCAAGTACCAGAAACAGGTTTGAGACTTGAGAAGACTATTAAAGACATAACACATTATTCTCAAATTACTACTGATTATTCATCACAAATAAGGAAAGCTGAAAAACACTCCCTTAATCATATGATTAACATGACCAATGAAACATTGATTTACTGAACCCATATGCTGAGGAAGTATTCCTGCCCCACTCCCCAGGACATGATCTGAACATAACCATGGGAGGCAGACAAACCCAAATCAGAAGGGCAGTCTACAACCCACCAGCTGAGATTTTGTTTTTTAAATATCAATGTCATAAAGGGGAGAGAGAGAGAGAATGAGAATGAGAATGAGACTGGACTACTGTTAGATTTTAAAAAACAGCTGACCTGAACAGGAATAGAATGCGCGGTCCTTGGCAGACTGTTCACTGACATACACAACTATAAAGGGCATTAGCGAATTTAAATGTGGATGCCATACCAAATAACACTGTGTCAAATTTCCCAAGAATGATGATGACACTATGGTTCTATCGTGATTACTCTTCAGGGAAAAAGTTCAGAATAGAACCATGTTCCCGTTTATAATGATACATTATTTTAAAAGTACTGTGAATATATACGAAATATTCAAGAAAGGATTATCCACCTGTGCTTTTATACAAGGGAAAGGTACTTTTGAGCACACATTTGTAATCCACAAAAGCAAAGATTTCTTCCATTTGGGAGGAAAAACCAGAAAGGAGACATGCCTCCTTCCCACTTTTTCAATGGATAATTCCTGCCACATTCTTAGAGGACTAGTGGGAACAGAGAGGTGAAGCCGTAGTTCACCCTGTAGAGGTTATCCATCTTCAGCAACACACGACTCATCAAGCAGGCAGCCAGTCAGATGACAGAACTGCTTCTCTTCATCTTTAACATTTTCAGTGGCATCTCCCATGATTTAGGGAAAGGGCCACATGAAAACGTGAGGATTTTATCAAGGATAAGTAGAGTAAAATGTCTAGCAGCATCCTATCAACACAAGTGGGTGAGATGGCCATGCTTCACTCCTGAGGGAAAGAGTGCTTCCTTCGCTTGTCCTTGGAGCAGGCCCTCTGGTGTCCTCAGCTCCTGCTCTGCAGCAGTATCTTTCCCTTCACTTGCAGCAGCTTTGGGGTCTTCTGCATGCATGTATGTGTGCGTGATACTGAGGACTGCTAGGCCAGTGCGCTACTTCTGAGTAAGTATATTCTCTAGGCCTCATTGGCTGGTTCTAATTGCATCCAATTTGACTGCATGTAAATATCTCAGGAGAAGCAAAGGGCCTCATTCCTGTGAGGTCTTCTCATACTTACTCTTGACTCACTTTTAGCAAAGTAAACATCTCTGGCCTCTTCAATTCTTAAAACTGGCTATGTGTGTAAGGCACTCAGATATCTAAGACTGCAAAAGGGCTTCAGAAACATAGACTGAGGATCATAGTATGATCTCACTTCTCCCAAAACATTTGTCTAACGAACCCCAGGAATATGATGTCTAGAAACATACTATTATATCAGAAAAATAACTAAATCTAGACAGTAGTTATCTTTTCTCTATTTTTTTTTTAATTTTATGTGTATGAGTGTATTGCCTGTATATATGTAATTGCACCTGTGTCATGCAATGCCTGAGGAAGTTACAAGAGAGCATCGGATTACGTTGGAACTGGAGTTACGGACGGTTGTTAGCCACCACGTGGGTGCGGGGACCCGAACCTGGGTCCTCTGCAAGAACAGCCAGTGCTCCTAATTGCTGAGCCATCTCTCCAGCCCCAATTTTTCTATTTTTAAAGCAACTGCCTAGCAATTTACTTCTAGAATTTTTTTGCTACCAAAGCTTCTATGAAAGCGCAAAAGACAGATGTTCAAATGTTTTAGTAGGCTACCACCTAAATGAGAGGCTGTACCATAGATAGAATAGAAGAAGTTAAAGACGCACCTCAGCTTACAAACCAGGGGCCAGAGCAACAGAACTGCTAAGTGACATGCCCAAAGAGAAAGCTGGTGTAGGTCTGCTCCACACGTGTCCTTTACATGTGGCCTGAACTAGCAGTTACTTCACATCATCAGCAGACTGTAAGTTTTAGAAAATGTTGCTTAACTGAAGTAATGGGATGCATCTGCTATACACATAATCCTAATGACAAATACGTCCATTCATAATAAACTAGTGGGCATACGAGAATTAAACATTTCCAATCTAAATGTACTCTCAAACTTCTATCTTAGGTCTTCCACCCTGATGCCAATTTTCCTATTATTGAATTCTGTAGACAGAAGAAATATTTGGCTTCAAAGTCTTCAGAGATCATTCATCTAACCCAGGGCCTTCCTCAACCCCCATTTGCTTTCGAGACAAGTTTTACTCTGTAGCCTAGGTTGGCCTGGAACTCATAGCAATCTCTTACTTCAGCTTCTTGAGGCTGGGATTATGAGTCATCACATTCAGAGTAAAGGAGCCCTTCAGTGACACAAATTCATGACAGAGCTAGGCTAGACCTGGGGTGACTTCAAGCCTCCTTTACTATCAGGGCACAAACCTGCTCACTGCTTCACACTGCCTTTAGTTGTGCTGGAAAGCTTCAGATGATGTGCAATGAATCTAGCCATATTTGATATTTGTTCAACATTGTGTGTGCCATTTTGAAGACAAGGGTTCTCTAGGTTGTCCAGGCTGATCCTGAAATTGTTAGTTCAAGCAATCTTCATACCTCAGCCTCCCAAGTAGCTGACACTACAGGCCTATGAGCCCATACCAAGGCATATATTTAGTTAACACTGTGAAAGCTATCCTCAGATTTGTTATATAATCTTCAGGCTCAAACAAACTAGAAATGACAGGTGAGTTGCAGGGGAAGATGCAGATGCCATTGACAGTGAAGGCAGAAACACACACCAGAGGAAGACAGATCATCGCATCTATCAGCCTAGTAAACTCAAGGGCAGAAAAAGGAAATTCTCACTCCTAAGGAGTCAGAGCATGAAGTCTAGTCAATGGTGTCCCCTGCAGCATTGGACATCTCCCTGAGCGGCAGAGAAGCCACCTTCCTCATAGTAAGAGCACCAAACAAGAATGTAAAAACCAATTTGTCATGGAAAACCCTAGAATGCTGAGTACTGAGGACGCAAATGGAATGCACACTACTTTCCTATTACAATGCTACTTAAAGAACAGGTAGGAAAATAAGATTTTTGACAAACACAGCGGCTCACAGCGCTGGGGAGGCAGAAGCAGTAAGATAGAATTGTTTGAGGCCAGCTGGGCTATAACCTTGATCCCCAGTATTGCATCAAAAAGCAAAACAGAACAGCAAAACAAACCCACCAAAACCAACGTCTTCTCAAATTTTTATTTTAAAAAACACATTAGCCGGGTGTGGTGGTGTATGCCTTTAATCCCAGCAGTTGGGAGGCAGAGGTAGGCTGATCACTATGAGATCGAGGCCAGCCTAGTACATAGTGAGTTCCAGGACAGATGGGGCTTCAGAGAGACTTTGTCTCAAAAAGACAAAAATGTTAATTAATTAAAAATCAAAAACAAAACAAAAATGAGAAACACCACATATTCTCATAGCTCAAACCTCAAAACAACTCATGTTTATGACTTTGGTGTTGAATTAAGTTTCTACTGGCAAGTGTATTGATTCCAAGATGAGACACCACATATTCCACTTTTAGCATCAGTTCATCCATTAAACGGTGCCATGTTCAGCTGGAACATTTTTCCCACTTAGCACTCAGTGTGCCACTCCTGAAGGGCAGTAAAGTCTGACTGCACCCCACTCAACTGTAAAGAAGGACCAGTGATCTTACCTCAAACTGTGGGTAGGGAGGAGTCATGGCAGAAGGGGGCCCTGAGGTGGGAGGTGGCATCCCTGAAGTGGGTGGAAACAGACCCAAGGCATTCAAATTTAATCCAGGAATTAAATGTGCTTGAAGCTGCAAAGGTAAAAAGGTCCCTTAATTTGCAATTAAAAGAATCAAGAAAAAGTGAGCATTTCTAAGTCCGGATTGTGACCTCCTGCCTAATAAAGAAAAATGTATCACATTAAGACTCCAATTTTAGCACAAACCTTTAATCCCAGCACTTGGGGAGGCAGAGGCAGGTGAATCTCTGTGAGATCCAGGCAGCCTGATCCATAAGAAGTTCCAGGGTAGCTAGGGCTACAGGGAGAACCCATCTCAGAGAAAAAAAAAAAAAAGAGGAAAGGAGGGAGGAGACAGAGAGAGAGAAAAAGAAGTGCAATTTTAGGGGCTGGAGAGATGGTTCAATGGTCAAGAGTACTGGCTGCTTTCTCAGAGAACCTGAGTTAAGTTCCCAGCACCCACACGGGGGCTTAACATCATCCTAACTCCAGTTCTAGGAGTTCTGATGCCTTCTTCTGGTCTCTGTGGGCACTGCATGTCTGTGGTGCCCTTACATAGATGCAGGTGAAACACTCATATACTCATATAAAAAATTTTTTTTAATTATAAAAAAACTTGCCGGGCATGGTGGCGCACACCTTTAATCCCAGCACTCGGGAGGCAGAGGCAGGTGGATCTCTGTGAGTTCAAAGCCAGCCTGGTCTACATAGTGAGTTCCAGGGCAGCTGGGGCTACAGGGAAACCCTGTCTCAAAAAGACCAAGAAAAAACAAAAAAAAACAACAACAACAACAAAAAACCCTCAACTTTTAGAACAAAGCAGATGTTCCCAATGAACTGTACTTAAGTAGGTATCTGTTCACATCTCTTGGTGTTAAATGTGAGGGCTGGTTTGCTCTGCCTTGATCCTTATCTGCACTGGGTGATCCAAGGGGCAGCACTGTCCTTACCCTCATCACCAGCTCACAGAACTATGTTCTGCATATCATGCACTCCATAAACATACCCTGAAAGTCTTGCATTAGCTGAATGGTAAGATTTGCCCTCTCAAATTACCCCAAGGTACACAGAACCAGCTGTGTGCAAAGAGCTTCATTTCATGAGCCTGTGAGCCAAGGCCAAAATCAAGCCCTTTAAAAACTCAGGTCCCCCCGACACACATAAGCACTACAAATAATTGTGCCGTGCGATGGGTACAGGAGCCATGAAGGGACACTTTCTGGTTTAATTTTATGAGCTGAAAAGGTGGAGAGTAGAACTGAACTGCAATATATCTAACACTACTCATAAGTCCAATTCTGAAATAATATCTGGACATGCAGCCAGAGGGTGAAAGTAAGTAGGCCATCGCATGGGGTAAAACTCAGCATTCCAGACTCTTCTCTCGACAGACACTGCCACACTCCCTTCTCAGGTTTACTATTCATATGACAGGCCTAACCGAAGAATTTTTAAAGATTTTATTTATTTTCATTTTTTTGTGTGTGAATGTTGTGTCTGCATTTAAGTGTGTAACATGTATACAAAGACTGCAGAGGCCAGAAGAGGGCATCGAATCCCCTAGAACTGGAGTTAAGACAGGTGCTAGTGGCCATGTGGGTGCTGGGAACCACACCCCAATCCTCTGCAGGAGCAGCCAGTGCTCTTAACTGCTGAGCCATGTCTCCAGACCCCAACTAAAGAATTTTGTTGAATCATTTAATCCAAAACTTCAAATGCACCTTTTTTTATTTAAGATAGAATTTTTGAAGTGTTCTATGTTCAGCACCAGCCCATCCATTGAAGAGTATCAGCAGTCTGCTTTCAAAGCCTTGGGTATAATTGCCATTGGAAATTCTCATGTCACCAAGGTTATATATAGTAAGTAAATTTCAAACCTGTATTTCTACCTTATTTATTTTGCAGTACAGGAGCTGATGTATGCTAGGTAAGCACTCTACAACTGAGCTTCTAGCCTCTAAACCTGTATTATCTTATATCTTACATTTGAGACATGATCCTGCTAAATTACTCAGGGTGGCCTTGAACTTGTAATCTACCCACCTCAGCCTTCCAAGGAGCTGAGATTGCTCCACTATGGCTGGCTCTTAAATCTATGTTTTTAACAGTAATTTTTACATGCATGCTAGTTATTGTAATTCTGATAAGCATGAAAAATAGAAAGTGGCTCCCATTTTACAGAGAAGATGGCTGCAGCTTAAAAACAGCAGAGCTAGGACTCAAACCTCATTCACGTGTCATTGCTCACACCTTTCCTATACTATGGTCCCTTTGGTTGCAGGTGTTCATCTTTTCTTACACATCAAGAAGCCAAGGCTGAAAAGCTAAATAATTTGCTAAAAATGAAAGAGAGCCAAACCTGATGCCAAATGTTCCCTATGATCCCAGGCCACTTGGTATGATGCTAAAATCAATTTGTATCACTTCTCAGGATAGCACCAATAAAGGATTCAGATCAATGTAATGAAAAGCATTTTTTAGCTCGTCATCAAAATGAAGAGCCCCCTCTTTCCCCACATCAACACTAACATTCATGGACGCGATATCATTTTCATAAGACTCCCTGATCTTCTTCATTATCTCTTCCTCAGCTTTGGCACATGTCTCAACATTGCCTTTAACTGTAATGGTGCGTTCCGGGTTATACAGCGTCAGTTCCTGCAATCTGCAGATGGAAGGGGGAAAGAAAAAGAATGGCAATTATAGGAGGAAGACAGTTAATAGTAATTCAGCCCCAGATGGCAACTAAAACAAAACTGCGGAGCCTAGCATTAAGTAAAAGTGGGTGGTCAAACACGACAGGAAATGACCAAGCCCCTCAAACTTGAATCCAAGAACTGTAAAGCTGCAGAAAAAATATTTCCTAGCCTCCCGTTCTTTCAATAAAAATGACTGGGTGCACACAGATTAGTTAAGTCCATGTTTTAAACATAGCCCACTTGTTTTTTTTGTTGTTGTTTTGGTCTCTGCACCCCCCCCCCACCTTTTTGAGACAGGGTCTCCCTGTAGCCCCAGCTGTCCTGGAACTCACTGTGTAGACCAGGCTGGCCTTGAACTCAACAGAGTTCTGCCTCCTGAGTGCTGGGACAAAAGGTGTGCACCTGACTCAGAGTTTACTACCTGACCACTCCTCACTGAACCATTTTCACAATGTGACAGGAGTCTGAAGAGAAATGATTACAAAGGCAATCCATGTAGTCAGAATGTGCCTAATCTGACCAATTAATTGGCTTTCTTGTGCAATTTCATTTTCTGGGTCAATAAGCCAAGAAATCACAGGGAAATACTCCCTAAATGAAAATCAAAATTTGTGTGCTTAAACTTAGTTTCTGCCAGTCATTTCAGAATTTAGTTTAAGATAGCCTGAGGAAATAACATAAACCAATCCATCTTGACTAAATCTCAAAATGAGCCATTGACAATCATTTTGATTCCAAACTGTTCAATGCAGGTCCTGCTGAAGAGAGAAGTCATAAGCGATCCTATCAGAGCGTACCAGGGCTGAAAGGGTGTGGTGGGTCCAGCTCGTCTTCATATCCTCAGAGTTAAATACCCACTTTCACTGCTAGGAAAGTGTTGGAGACTAACCTTGAGCCAGATAGATGGGGTATTATTTTTTAACTTTTTCTCATAATTGTTTAAAATGTAAATATATAATGAAGAAATGAATCCTATAACGTGAAGTCTAATTGTCTTATAGTACTTAAACAAGTATGTATTCTAATCACCACTCTCAAGCCACCCTGTCAAGCATTTTGTACTGTACTTTATCATTTGTTTCCAGCTCATCAGCCTCTTCCTGTCTTCTGGGGTTCTATGATAGAAACCAAGGATAGTCATCCCCAGAAGAAAAAGCTTTCCATATGATTTCACAGCATGTATGCACTCTAGGTATGCCAGCCCACCTCCAAAATGATACACCTCTCCAAGTGTTTTGTAATCCCTGTACACATCAAAGTGGGCTGATTTGTAATAGACCATACTAGGAAAATATTAAGAGTATGCGTTTTGAGATTTCATCATAAAGACAATGCAGCGTCCACGTCCTATTTCTTGGCTTGCACCCTTTGGGAGAGGGCAGTTCTCCGCCATGAAGATATTCAAGAAGCTCTGGGGACAGGCCCATGTGCTGAGGAGTTAACTTGAAGAACTGAGCTGCTCCTCAATTTCTGCCCCACAGGAACAACATGATGGAATGATTTGTTAAACAGCAAAAGAAAATAAATTAGGTTATACATTCCAACTTTGGAAAAAAATGGCAAACAATACCATGAAGACTTCAGCAAGAAAATATGAATGCCAAGTGTTAAACTCTTCCTGCTCCTTTTGTGAGCATGTGCAGTACTTTCAAGACAAGTTGGAAACAGATCAGGCAGTAGACTAGAGTTTGAGAAACAGCATCACAGTGTGACAGAAGAGCTGGCACAACTGTAAAGGGGGAATGAAGTATAAAGCACACCACTTCAAAAGAGTTTGAAAGCTTTCTAATTCACAAGCAAGGCAGCACTTACGGAGATATAGTGATTTTAGTGTCTGTGTCTTGCTCAATTTTTTTAAGGTTTCTTCCTTCTTTACCAATAAGACGGCCTACAAAGTTATTGTGGGCTAAAATCTTCAAGGGGATCTCTTCTGTGCTGTAGATACAAATGATCACAAAGTCAAGGAGAATAAACCATTCTGGGTAACAAGACATTTACTTCCCACCTACTGCATGGGAAACATTATCCTATGCCAGGTTTAAACTGAGCCGACAATGACGACATTCACGCAAATCATGGTCAGAGTTGGCAGAAGTCATAGGCATTTAGAAAGGACTTAACTCTTTTTTTGGGGGGGGTGTCTTTTTGAGACAGGGTCTCCCTGTAGCCCCAGCTGGCCTATAACTCACTATGTAGCCCAGGCTGGCCTTGAACTTAAGAGATCCGCCTGCCTCTGCCTCCCAAGTGCTGGGACCAAAGGTTTGCGCCCCACATCCAGCCTGGTCTAACTCTTTTAGTTTTTCTCTCATTCACATCAAGGAGTATCTACATTCAGTGATGGATTCTTTTAGTCAAATGCATATATTCCTAAATTGCTAATATCAGAACATATTGTACAAATATAAAACAGTGTAGTACTAAGATAAATTTTAAAACAAATACCTAGAGATACACGCATTATTTACAGAAACATAAACTCAGTAGAGGTTACACTTGAGAGGATGATATAAGCAGGAAGTGGGGTTTTCACCTTGCATTCTGTACCTTTTAGAACCTCATGTGTGTGTGTATACATGCACATGTGAGTGGGTACACTCACTCACGCTTGCACATGTGTAGACCAGAGATCGAAGCCTCTATCACTTCCCACATTATCCTTTGAGGCAGTCTCTTTCACTGAACTGGGAACTCACAGTAAAGAGCCAGAGCTTGCCTGTAAATCCCAGGTTACTTCTTGGCCCCTGGTTGGCTTTCTGTGTCCCCCAGCCACCTTCTTCTATGGCTGTACCTCTCTTCCTCATTATCACTACTAGCTCCATATCCAAACACAAATGAAAACAAAGTATTTCCATATTTGAGAAACTTACTGTTCCATAAAAAATCAACAGTGCCAGACACTAGTACATCAGGCTGGCATTTTCCTCTCCTTGTTGGCAATTCCTAGGAACCCTGTCTACAATAAAAGCCCAGAACCCTCTTTTGCAGGGTAGACCTCTTTACTCACAATTTTATATCTTGCGCTTCCTTATGCATAATCTCCAGAATAGACTTACAAGCTGCAGAGGTGCCTTCGGGGGTAGAGAGGATAGTAATCGACTTCTCGGCAGCCCCTGCATTCTCTTTACGATGGACATCGATTCTGACAGTGGGCACAAGGAGAAGAAAAGGAGAACTATAAGCCACATATTCACCACAAGGAGTCTGTAATTACCACCTGCAAATCCCAGGACTTCCAGAACCGTGGATGACTCATTTCAAGAACAGAAACTCTTGAGCTGTCAACAGTGTTACATTACAGACTTTTAAGAAAATGATTAATTTATTTTTATTTGTACAAGTGTTGCTGGTATGTTTACTGTATTTGTATAGTGCCTGAAAAGGCAAGAAGAGGGCAACAGAGGCGCCATGTGGTACTGGAAGTCAAACCTGGGTCTTCTGGAAAAACAGTAAGTGTGCTTAACTCCTGAGCCACCTTTCCAATGGGGTGCCCCCCCCCCTTTTATTTTAAAAGACAGAGTCTCAAGTATCCCAGGCTAACCTTAAACTTGCTATATAGTGGAAAATGACCCTGAACTTCTCTGATCCTCCTACCTCCACCTTCAGAGTGCTGAGACCATGAATATGTGGCAGCATGCCCAGTTCATACAGTGCTGGGGTTGAGCCCCGGGCTTCTTTGTGCACACTAGCTGTGGTGGTTAATCTTCAATGTCAACTTGATGGGATTTAGAATCACCTTGGAGACAGGTCTCCAGGCATATCTGAGAGTTTTATAGATTGGGAGAGACACACCCTAGATTTGAAAAGTGCCTTTTCATGGTCTTGGGGTCCTGGACAATATTAAAAGGAGACAGCAAACAGAACACAAACATCCATCTCTCCCTGCTCCCTGACCATGGATGCAACATGCCCAGAAGCCTCCTGCTGCCTTCACTGCTGTCGGACTGCATATCCTGGAACTGTAAGCCAAAACAAACCCCTTCCTTCTTTCCTTAAATTGCTTTTGTCAGGTATTGTTGCAGGAATGAGACATGTAACTAACATACCAGACAAGCTCAGCCCACAAGTTTTAATTCCAGGAATGCGCTCCTCTTTACTCAAACCAACCAAGCAAGGATCTTTTCATCCTGTCTAAGCTGGTTGTGCTTAACGCTTTCTTTTATAAGGAATCAGGTAATATCAAAGAGCCTGAGGTTCAAGAAAAGGCTTTCTTCTGTCCAACCTAAACATGAGCTACAGTGCACACCAAGAGAGCCATAGCTGGAGTCCCACCACCAGGCTGAACTCTGGTCCTGCACAGAAATCCACTAGTCCTCAAATAAGCAGGTTTTACTCATCTGTCTTTCTTTTGCAAGGTTCTTCCTAAATGTTTGAAGGAAAGCTTGAAGATTTTCCCTAGAATTAAAATATATAACTCAAAATAAAAATAATGTAGATATGAAACAAGTAAGTTATCCAAATATAACTAATAAAAACTTTGTGACAGAACAGTTCCCATCTCAGGGACCAACTTCTACTAACTTGGCCGTGGCCCCTCCTTTGGTATACCTCCACCCCTTCACTATGCTGAGGGTTATAAAACTGATCCTAAGAAGGTAATGTTGCTCTAGTGATTAGCGTGGCCTCTGGGACTATTCCAGAAACAGAGATTCTAGTAATGATTAGGTACAGTGGCAAGAATTAATTAAATTCACAGCAGACCTCTGCAACCAATCATCAGATAGGATATAACCCACTCCTTTTCTACCCTCCATCTTCTGCCTTAAGTAAAACAAACAGTTCAAGACACAGCCCTTTTATCTGACAAGGAAGTGAGCAGCTTGAAAAGGAAGGACTCAGATCTGCCCCAGGACAAAGAGAAATCATGCACTAATCCTGCAGGCAATGGACTGAGGAGGAGAGAAGCTCATGTTTTCTGATGAAAGCCAGGCAAAGTGATCCATATCCCCATATTTTGGCTTCTTAAAGTGTGGGTCATAACTTATATAGGATCCTGTTACCTAAGACAAGGACTGTGAAAAATTTAGCAAAAGAAAAGATTCCTGAACACGAGATACTCAAAATTTATTTCAAAATCTCAGATGGAATGAATCTGTGTGTCTGGCAGCAAACAGGCTGTGTCCTGTGACATCACTGCAGCCTTGTTCTGAACATACAATAGGTGCCCTGTGCACTGCACATGCAGCTACGCTAGGCAACATTAAGAACACTATCTCCAATACCTGTTCAGAATCAAGATCATTATGTTAGGAGCTATAGTGGTTTTACTGTATAAACAGTTTCTGCTCTTAGAGAACAGGATGGTTTAATTAAGAAAAACAAAGATTTTCCTACCATTTTTCTCAACATGTATCAAACTGTCGTATCTTTAGATTGGATTGTGCTAGAATGTTTGGTTTTAGAAACTAATGTTTGAGTTGCTGAGTTGAGTTCATTTTTAAAGAGTCATTAAATGAATTACGCCTTTGGCATTAGAACAGAATTTTAAACAATTTATAAAATAGCCCTAAATATACTTCTATTTTGTACTATATATTTATATGAAACAGTGTTCTTAGCCCTTAAGGCTACAAATCAAAACATCAATCCACTCTGAAAAACACTGATGTGCTACGTCCTGCAGTATCAACTAGGTGACCAAGCTTTCTTTATGCAGAAACAAACAAGGCATCTGTCTCATTACTATGCAAATTTGCTTTCATCTTTAATAGATGGTAAAATTACATGTATGCCAAAGAATTACTTCAAAAATAATTTCTTGATGAAATTCATATACAGTCATTTTGCTCATTTGCCAATGCAAGGGCTTCTGGTGTATAAGGCTGCGGTCTCCAGCTCTGGGGCGATGGTGACAAATGAAAGCCAGCAGCTCCTGCTTTGCTCCTGCCACCAGCTCTGATGTTTGAACAGGGTTTTCTAATCCTTTAAAGCCAAATAAAACTATCAACTATCTTCAACGAAAAGCCATTCCAACCTCATGGCTCAATCACAGACAAATTTAGACCCTAAGATAAATTTTTTTTAATTTATTAATATTATTGTGTATGTGGGTGACATGGGTGATGATGCATGTGCATATGGGTACATGTAGAGATAGAGGACAACTTTCAGGAGTCAGTTCTCTTTCTACCAGGGCTCTAATTTAGGTGTACAGCCTGCCCAGCAACTGCTTTTCTGTGCTGAGCCATCTTGCTGGTCCTTTTGTTTTCTTGGAACACACTTATGTAGTCCCACGGATCCTCAAACTCACTATAAAGCTAAGGTCTTTAGACTCCTGACTCTCCTGTCTCTACCTCCTGTAGCACGTGTGGGCCACCACGGGTGGCTCGTCAATTCTTCAATGAAGTGAAACCTGGCTCCAACAGTTTCTACATCGATGCCAAGATAAAATAGGTGGAACCCAGAAAACAACTTTCTTAGGGAACTGAAGGCTGGCAGGAACAGGGAGGCAGCAAGCAACCTTCAGGCTGCCCTTTGGTCTGGTGGGCCCTTTCCCTTCACAAGGGAATCAGGTATCATATGTCTTCCCTTCACAGGAGAAAACCTGAGATTCCCCTTTGAGGTTTTATACAATAAACCACGATCACATGACAAGGCTCCTTTACCCCTATTCCAAGTATTAAGAGAGCTCCTAACCCTGTTCAGAAAGACACCAAGTTCTGAACACAGAACCCTTCTACTAAAACGCCAAGGAGAAGGCTGGAAAGTCATCATGTTCCTGCAGTACTCACTTGGACTGGGTCTGCTTGGTGATATTCCGAATGGTGGCACCTTCTTTTCCTATAATGGCTCCAACGAACTGTGTGGGAACCAGCAGGCGCAGAGGCAGGTCACAGGGTTTCTGCTTGGACACCGATCCTGGAGACGCCTGCCTGGATGAGCCCCGATGCCCTGGCCCCCTGCGCCCTCGAAGCTGCGGTGAGGGATTCTGCTGGGCAGCTGTTTCATCAGGGATGTAAGCGACCTTCAATGTGAAGTTCTCTAACTGGAATCCATTCAGTTTGTCTAAGGCTCTGAAATACACAAGAGGCAGAGGGCAGGAAGGGAAAGTGAAAGACAGGATCTTTAGCCAGGCAGCACTCAGTTTTTCTACTCAGAATTATCAGTTCCAAACGGAATAAAGTCACTGCACAAGGAGGGATCCCACCACACACGCACATTCATCTAACAAGGAGGAATCCCACCACACACGCACATTCATCTAACAAGGAGGAATCCCACCACACACGCATTCATCTTACAAGGTGGAATCCCACCACACACGCATTCATCTTACAAGGAGGAATCCCACCACACACACATGCATCTTACAAGGAGGAATCCCAACACACACATGCATCTTACAAGGAGGGATCCCACCACACACGCACATTCATCTTACAACGAGGGATCCCACCACACACAAACATTCATCTAACAAGGAGGGATCCCACCACACATGCATTCATCTTACAAGGAGGGATCCCACCACACACAAACATTCATCTTACAAGGAGGAATCCCACCACACACAGATTCATCTTACAAGGAGGGAACCCACCACACATGCACATTCATCTAACAAGGAGGGATCTCACCACACATGCATTCATCTTACAAGGAGGGATCCTACCACACACACATGCATCTTACATGTGGATCCCACCACACACGCACATTCATCTTACAAGGAGGAATCCCACCACACACGCACATTCATCTTACAAGGAGGGATCCCACCACACACACATGCATCTCACAAGGAGGGATCCCACCACTCACATTCATCTTTTGCAGTCTACATCTGAGAAAGGCCAATCGGTTCCAAAGGGCATATCATTTCAATCTTTGACCAAAAAAGCATTTTTTGGCCAAATTTTTTATTTAAAAAATTGAATCAAGATATTAATAATAGTTTAGAAATACACAAAAGCAGACTGGAGAGATGGTTCAGCATTGGCTACTCTTGTAGAGGGTCCAGCACCCACATAGTAACTTGCCTTTAACCCCAGTCAGGGAATCCAAAGCCCTCTTCTGGCCTCTACAGGCACCTGTACACACACAGTGCACATATATATACTCAGGCACACATATACACATAAAATAAATCTTAAAAAAACAGCAAATACTCAAAGAAAATAACTAGACTCTCAGCAAACGGACCAGTCCTTTGCACATTCCACAAATGTGTAGGCAAGTTCAGAGGCCTCTCCAAAAGTCCAGTGGAAGTCATGATATACCCTGTTCTATGTCTGATCTTTTTGCAAATACTGTATGTCTTGGGATATTTCCACATAACTGTATGGTCAGAGGGCGTTCTTACACAAGCACCAGAGGATGGCAACAGTCACATACTTGCCACCAATGCCCTGTCAAAGAACCTTAACATACTTTGCTTTCCTTTTGTTACCTTTTCTCTTAAGGGCTCTAAAATCTCTTGCATATTTCCAAAGAGTCAACAACTAAGACGTTTTAATTAATACCTAGATTCATATTTACTATAGAAAGTCAGTTTTTGAACAAATCAGTGATTCAAAGTAACTTTAAGCCATTTTGAAGGCCAGAAGAAATCATTAAAAGTTCTTTCAAAAGGCTAAACTCAGTCGGGCATTGTAGTGCACACCTTTAATCCCAGCACTCAGGAGGCAGAGGCAGGTGGATCTCTACAAGATCAAGGCCAACTGGTGCTACAGGGAGACCCTGTCAAAACAAAACAAGATAAAAATCTAAACTCAATGAAGCAATCATCTCCACATGTAAACATGACAGTGGAGAGTGCTACACCCTTTCTCATTACAAAACTGAGCACTGCTTCCCAAGAGATTAATTAGTACTACAGAGTGAAGCCAACACTGATACAAAAATGGTAAATAACTTCTTTCCTGAGATAGACATCCTTCTCCATCAGGATAAATAGATGTTTCATGGTCTTCTGGAACAATCTAAACAAAGACACGTGTATCCTAAGAAACTTTTTTAAAAAATATTTTATTTCTTTTTTTATGTGTATGAGTTTACTGCCTGCATACATGTAAGTGCACCCCTGTCCTGCAATGGCCACAGAGGTCAGAAGGGGGATCAGATTCCCCTGGAACTGGAGTCACAGATGGTTGTTAGCTGCCATGTGGTGCCGGAATGGAACCCAGGTCCTCTGCAAGAGCTGAACCATCTCAGCCAAAAACTATGACTTCTTCATTCCACTGTGCTGCTTTAAACAGTGTTTCTTTGAAGGAAAAACATTCTCCCAGTTATGAACTCAGAAGGTGCAAAGTTGTGGTACCTGGTTCAGTTTGGGCCCCACTGGGCTTCCAACTCAGGCAGCTCCAGACAGCAAGAAGATAGTCCTTAGAACATGTACCCAGCACTGTGACGCCAGCTGAGTTCCCAACCTCAAATCAGTGATCTAAACTTGGCCAGAGCTGAGAGTGTGTTGGTGTTACCTGGCAGAAGACCCTCAGTTTATGAATTTTAAATCAACTGCTAAAACCTTCCGATGTGTAAAGTTCGAAACTTGGCTATGTCATGTTGTTCAAGTTCATGAAAAAAAGCGGTAATGTTTTCAGCAAATCTAACATGTCTGCAGAGATGAGCAGCTATCACAAGCATTCAAAATCTAAGTGTTGAGTTCTACAGGACTCAGGAACCCTATCTAACATGGAAATTACTCTGATCCTGCTTGTCATCACTCAAGGGTTCTGATGCTATTTTAAGTCAGTCAAAAGATGTTGAGAGGGCTGGTAAGATGACTCAGCAGTGGATAAAAGCAATTGCTACCTCCTATGTAAGCCTGACAACCTGAGTTTGATCCCTAGGAACCCTTGGTAAAAAGAACTATGAAAGCTGTCCTCTGACCTCCACACGTTCCCCACCCCCCCGTGTTCGTGAGCACATAGACACACAAAAACAAATTAATTAAAAATGTTCTAAATAGGACATTTATATTACACCCTCCTTCCCAAGGCTCAGGGATCATCAGGGAAAAGTGGGCAGAAAGGGTGTATAGCCAGAAGTGGTAGAGACATACAAGGAAGCGGTGGAAACCATGTCGACTGGATACTACAAGGTAGTTGCACATATGAATACACAGCACTCATGACAGCATGAACAAGACCTGTGCAAACCCAAGCCAGACAAAAGCCCAGCATGGATGGGGGAGGTGGACAGGGAGTCCCAGCCCTAGCAATAGGATAGCTGCTGGAGAGGGACAGTCAGTTTTCCTTAAGGGTATGCCTGGTAAGTTGAGCCACACTTAAGAGCATTTGAGGAACACAAATTAGACTCAATATGCCTTAAAAAAAAAAAAAAAAAAAAGAGTACATGAAAGGTGGGAGGCATTAAGGGGATGCAGATAGGGGAGGGGATCTGAATGTGATCAAAATACATTGTTTTAAATTCTCAAAAATTCAATAAAAAAGTTTTTTAATAAACCTCCTGTCTTCTGCATTGACTAGCAAGAGAAAAAAACAGACACGAAGCTGGGGGGGGGTAGTAGAGTGGGGGTAAAGGCAGGGTAATGGCTCTGAATATGATCTAAATGCATTCTATGAATTCTCAAAGAAATCAGTAAAATAATTTTTAAATAAATGTGGAAGCCACGCATGGTGGTGCATGCCTTTAATCCCAGCAGTCAGGAGGCAGAGGCAGATGGATCTCTGTGAGATCAAGGCCAACCTGGTCTACAAGTTCCAGGCCAGCTGGTGCTATAGGGAGACCCTGTCTCAACCCCCGCCCCCCAAAGTGGCGTACTTTTGCTGGTTCACAACACTTTAAATTATACTAAGTTTATTGGAATAGCAAAAATGTCTCTCTAGAGCACAGGAAGTTCAACTTATGCAGGGGTCCACACACAGAGAACTGAATAACAGAAGAATATGAATGGTTTCCAACTAGCAATCTCATCAGGCCTGAACAGTTACATAACCATGCTATACTGGAAAGACCATTTTCCTGTTTCAGGTTAGCTATCCTACATACAAAACTAAAGATTACACTGATGACATCTTTCAGCCCTAAAATTCCACATCTGAAAGTCGCTGTCTTTATCTGGGGACTAAACCCAAGGTCATGTGCCTGCTAAGTACATGTTTAACCAAGTTCACTCACAATCTCATAAAGTTCCCTTTTTCTTGTTTCCTGACATCACTGCTGTCTATCAAGTAGGTCCTAAGATCAGGTTTAACCATTACTGAAAAGTCATAAATTCAATTTTCTCCTTGTACTATGATATAGTTTCAATGTCTGCAACAAAACCCGTGCTGAATTTTATTTTGCACTCTGAAGCATTAAGAGAGTAGAAACCACCTAAGGTATTTGGAGATGGGACCTTTATGGGGCATGAAGGCGAGCCCTATTCCAACAGAACTATGGCTTTATGAGAGGAGGAAAGACCTGAGCCTGGACTTGGCAGTTCCGTCCCACTTCAGGACTCTGCAGAGTCCACACTATGAGAAGAATCTTATCAGATGTAGTCACTGACCTTGACCTTTCCAGCCTTAAAACTCTGGGTCAAATAAACCTTTATTCTTTGTAAATTACTGCTTGTAGCACTCAGTGACGGCTAAAGGAAACAGAGGAAGGCATAACAAGAATTAAAGGTCGGTTGATAGTGTAACTAAGAAGTAACAAAATCTTAGTGATACTACTGTATGGATGCATCTTAACTATGGACAAAGTCTGCCTACCTATAGAGAACTTCATGACTAAAAGTGGTTCTAAAAGCAAAACAAAATTGGCACTGATAGCTGAGGGGGTGGCTCAGTCAGGAAAGTGCTTATATGTAAACATGACAAGCTCAGTTTGATCCTCAGCACTCCCACAAAAAGCCAGGTATGGTGGCATGTACTTACAATCTCGGCACTGAGGAGGCAGAGACAAGTGGATCCCTGGGGCTCACTGGCTAGCTGGTCTAGCCTAATCAGTGAGTCCCAAGTCCTAGCACAAGACTGTTTCTAAATACATATACATACATACATACATACATACATACATACATACATACATATGCCAATGAGTTGGGCCACCAAGATGGCTACCAAGTGTTTGCTACCAAGCCTGATGACTTGAGTTTGATCTCCAGGATTCACATGGTGAAGAGAATTGACTCCCAAAAGTGCCCTCTGACCTTTACTCACACACTGTGCCCCTCACCCCATGCACACACTCACTCACCCACCCAAATAATAAATGAATAAATGTAATACCAAGGTGGGTGGATCCTGAGGAATGACACCCAAGGCTGGCTTCCACACATGCTCCCACCCCAAGTGTCTCCATGTGCACGTTCACACCAAACACTGATGGAACATCACACACACACACACACACACACACACACACCAAGCATCCAAATGCACAACCTAGGGCTGGCTGTGTAGCTCAGGTTCAGACACTACTGAACCCCCCCCCCAAACCACACACAAAAGCAAATGAAACGGCTACAGAACAAGAACATATCCTAGAAGCATAAAATAAATAATTCTAAGATTGAAGTATCATGTAAAGAATATACACAATGTAAATGTATTTAATGAAAAAACCCACAGGCCAGTGCAATGGTTCAATGGCTAAAGGTACCTTCTAAGAAGCCTGATGATCTGAATTCAACCCCTGGGACCCACACAGCAGGAGAACTGACTCCCTTGAACTGTCCTCTGACCTCCACATGCGAGCTGCAGAATGTGCACGTGCACACACACAATAAATGTAATTTTAAAAAGCTTTGAAGCAAAACTTTGTAATTTTGAAAGCTATAGTGCAAAGTCTATGAATCTAGCAAAGTTAACAGTGTTTGTTTTTGAACAACAAGGTTTCCCCGTAGCCCCAGCTGGCCTGGAACTCGCTATAGAAACCAGGCTAGCCACCATGCTCAGCTTTGATTTCTGTTATTTTTGTTTTTAATCTAGTCCAGTTCCTGTTATATACATAGCCCAGGCTGACCTTGAACTCTCGACTCTCCTGCCTCAGCCTTTTAAGGGCTGGGATTGCATTTCTTTCTCCCAAATAAATCTACTTACATAATTCTTAAAGTCTAATTGGGATTTTCCTCTCTGTAGCTAAGATGCTTCAAACATTTGCAACCATAACTTCATGAGCCTGATATTGATCCTCATGCTGATACAAAGAGACCTGCAAGACAGCTTCACAGTTGTCACTTTTGTTTTCTTGTTGTTCCTAGACAGGGTCTCATGTAGAGTGGCCTTCCCAATTGCTAGGTAGCCAAGGATGATCCTGAACTCTTGCCTCTACCTCCAAGTACTGGTATTGTGTGTGTGTGTGTGTGTGTGTGTGTGTGTGTGTGTGTGTGTGTACACCACCACACCAGTTTATGGGGATCAAACCCCAAGCACTCTACCAACTGGGCTACATCTTCAGCCAGCTATGATTTCTAATAAAAAGACAACAGAATAACCTAAGTAAAAGAAAGTATGGGAACAAAATGTCTAACACTCTAAAGGGTTCTTTTTCACACAAAGCTTCCAAAGAGCAGCCTGTTCAACAGCTTTATCTCAGTACCCCTCAAAATGTGAAGGTAACAGGTGAGTCAGAAACTTAAGCCTCTCTTGTACTGGGCAGATCCCCAAACACTTCTCTTTTTAATGATTTTTAACATTTTTATTTGAACAATCTGGTAATCCAACCATAAGCTTAAATCATGTATTTCTGATAGGTATGCTGTGTACTTCGATTTTTTAGCCACAAGGTGGCAGGAATTTCCAAGGTAGATTCTATCTTAGAGACATAGCTATCTATATCTAAGGAATCCTTGGTCCAGGTGGCTGGGCATTGTCTGAGGGCAGCAGAAGGTGTTACTGATAGTGACAGGTATTTCCTGAAAATGCAGGGGAAAAGCGTAAGGATGCTGACTGCTGTGCTCTTACCACTTTCTAGCTAACATACTAGTTGTTTCAGGAGGATTAGCTTAGTTCCTCTTAATAGCCTTATGAGATAACATCTACAGTGATTCCCATTTTAGGCTGGAAATAGTTTGGGGATGTAGCTCAGTTGATAGTGTTTGCCTAGAATATATGAAGCCCTGGGTTTGGTTCTCAGCAGTCCATAAACCAGGTGTGGTGTCATATGCCTGAAATCCCAGCACTTGAGGATCCAAAGTTCAAGGTCATCCTCATGAGTCTGAGGTTACATGAGGCCTAAGAGAAGGAAAGAGATACAGGGATGACCCATGACAGATGAACTTGACCAAATCAAAGAAAATTAGTGGCAGACAGTCCAGTCCATGAAGCTGTACTCAGGAATGTGTCCTGTGAGCTCCAAGTTCCACTCATACCTTCACAGGTACACCTCAGTCAGGCTTTCCAGGCAGCAGATGCCAAGGAGAAAAAGGAGTGCTGAGACCATCAATGCAGGCACAGTGACCTGAGGTTCTGAGCTTGGTGTGGCCTGCCAGGGAAAGCATGGAGGACCGACAACATTGAGTTAGGCTTTGGCAGTCATGGGGAAGCTTGCAGGGCTCATGCAGCAAGTTCTGCCTAGCTCAGACAGCCCAGAGCCAGTGGTTTTCCCAGGAGCTAATATTTCTTGGACTGCTGTGTGCCAGGTCTTCAGATAAGCCTGTTTTCTATAATATGTATAATATGCATCAATGTTTCCTTTTGATCCTAATACATAAAATTATGTTTTTTATGTTTGTATGCCTATATGAGTTGATGTGCACCATGTGTGTGCACGTGTCCTTGGAGGCCAGAAGGCATAGGCTCTTCTTCAACTGGAGCTACAGGCAGTTGTAAGCTGCCTGATGTGGGTGCTGGTACAGAACCTGGACCCTCTGCAAGAGCAGTAAGTGTTCTTAACCACTGAGTCATCTCTCCAGTTCCCTTGATCCTCATTTTAAAGGTGATTAAACTAAAGCTCAGGGGTCAAGGTGGCAAGGTTAAGGCCTCCCTTAACTTCACAGTCCACACCATCTCCATTACATCCAATATCTTTTAAATAAAATACAATCTATATTAAAAAAAAAAACTTACTAGACAGCTTTACCAAATAATAATTTCCATAAGACTGTCACAAAACTGAGTTTCTTCCAGCTCTTTTAACTTTCTCTAAATATCCTATTTTATCTGTGAAATTATTAAGAATGGACAATATTCTTAAAAAGCAACTTGACCCCACGGGAGCTCAATTTGGGTGGTCTGTCTCTAAATACCCTCAGTCTAGAAGCACATCATTGAGGTCAGGGACTTTGCCTTTTATGACAAATTGTGGTTAATATTTAATAAAAACTGACTGAACAATAGAATAAAGACTACTACGACTACTTCCTTATTGAAATGCCAAATTTATTTGCTTAAGTTAGCTAATTACCTAAATTATGCAATTTCTACCAGCCTTTCTCCTATCAATCTTGATAACAACTAGACTCTGTTCATCTCTAGCAGCCATAATGCCTCCATATTCAACTTGCTGTCATGTTAAAATTACTTGCAGCAATAATTCTGTCTTGACGAGCCAGTCTATCATTCCCGTGCATGCATAAATATGCACATATACACATGTACATGTGTACACACACACACACACACAGTAGTAGGGATGGAATCTGGAAGGTGCTTTGTCATGGAACCATATTACTAGCCCTCTTTTTACTTTTTGAAACAAGGTCTCACTAAGTTGCCCAGACTGGTCTTAAACTTACTCTGTAGTACAGGCAGGACTTGAACTTGCTGTTCTCCTGCCTCAGCCTCCAGAGTAGCTAGGACTACAGGCCTGTGCCACAAGAATAGCTTTGCACTTGCTGTGGGATTTTTAAAATTCAGATAGAGGGAGCTAAATGTTGATTATCTTGTCCTCTACGAAAGTTCTTCTTAAGCTACTTCAGTGCTCTGTAGGCTGTGTCCAACAGATGAGCTCCCACTCCACTGCTGAATTAAGCATTTCTTCCTTTATCTTGCTAGTATCAAGTAAGTTTACATGGTGCGATATTACATAAGGATATTTTCATTCCATATTACATAGTTCCATGACAAAGGCAACAAGTTGGGGACACCTGTAATCCAAGCACTCAGAAGGCTGAAGTAGTAAGATCAAGAATTTGAGGCCAGCCTGGGCTACAGAATAGGACACTGCCAAGAACAGGGGTGGTGGGGGGGGAGGGAAGGAGGGAGGGAGAGAGGGAGGGAGGGAGGGAGGGAGGAAGGAAGGAAGGAAGGAAGGAAGGAAGGAAGCTATTAAGCTAACTAGGCACCTGAAAATTTCCAAATATTCTTGAGTTTATCCCATATTTTCCATCCAACAAGACCTTGGTTCTATCTATTAGTCAATACAGATCACTGGCAACATCAACATGTGAAACACCTTTTGACTGCCCTTACTTTTTTCTCCCTGTTCACTGGGGGTTAAAGTGTGTCTAGCCTGTGGTCCATGGGCCATGTTTCTGAGGACAGCTATGATACAGTTCAACCCATCTGTAGACAATGGCATGTCACAATGTAAAAGGCTGGACAGCTCTGGTTTAAGGGGTGGCATTTTCTTACTATGTTTGTGGGGCACAGTTGAAGAAAACGTTTGTAAAACATTGATTAAATGCTTATACTACAATGACCATAATGCCCAGAGGCTCAGATAAATGTTTAATTTTTAAAAAATAAAGAGCACAAATACAAGTAAGTTTAAACATAAGAATGATGAAAAATAACATGATCATGACACTTTCACCTGCTGGACTGGCAACGTTTGTCAAAGTCCCGTATCAGGGAGAATGTTGATTACAGACACACAATACAAACTACTTCATATTCTACAAAGAAACAACTGAAAAGGTAAGTTCTGGGTTGTCAACATGGCTCAGTCTGATCTCAGGATCAGTTCGATCCTGAGATCACATATAAAGATGGAAGGAGGTAAGTGACTCCACATAGCTGTCATCCAACCTCCACACGTGCATGCATATGTGCACATACACAGAGTAATAAACTTTTTAAAAGAAAATTGTAAATATAAATTCTAATTCTACAAATTCATCCTGTAGATACATTCACACATACACAAAAAAATTATACCCAAAAAGAACATTCTGTACACTGTTCATAGTTTAAAAAAAAAAAAAAAAGAAGCAATTTAAATATCCAGTGTGGAATTAGCCAAGTCAGTCGTTATAGACCCTTACAATCACTCTATGCATTCATAAATATACTTACAGAATACATTTAAATATATAAAATGCACAGTTGTTATAGTACCACTTGTAGGAGAAGGAGCAAACCACATGGATCTTTCATCCCTGAGCTTTGGCCGAGTTCACTGTGGCCAACCTGGAAGGTGCATATCATCAGTTTTAACAGAGTTAAAGTTCCAACTGTGTTACACAAATTTACCCCTTCTTCCCTGGCCTGTCTTTCCACAGTCACTCATAACTATATTGCCTTTGGCCCTAGATGAACTCCCATTCTTCTTTGAAAACATTTTAAAGTATATATATATTTTTTTTTCAGCATTTCATCTATTAAATTTTTTTTCAAAATGTGTTGATTTTTGAATTTTTTTAACATGGTGCCATATTACATAAGGATATTTTCATGCAAGTTTATGTTGTAGGTTGAGCTTATTTTCCCCATGCTGCCCTCTCCTCCCCTATCTCACTCATCCTGTTAATCCCCTTTCATGCCGTAGACAATTTTACTTCTCATATCATGTCATAGGTGCATGCACAATGTTAAGTATCTGTAGAAAACCTAGGAACCACAAATGAGAAAAAATACTTGCCTTTCTGAATCTGGTTTAATTTGCTTTTGATGATCTCTAGTTATACCTTTTTTGCTACAAACGATACAACCTGGTTGTTTTAGAGTTATAAAACATTGTGCATAGATATATTGTCCTTGAGCAGTCCATTGTTTCTCATTGCATAACCTATTACAAATAAAGCTGGGGCTGGAGAGATGGCTCAGTGGTTAAGAGCACTGGCTGCTCTTGCAGAGGACCTGGGTTCAATTTCCAATACCCACATGGCAACTAATAATCGTCTGTAACTCCAGTTTCAGAGGATCCAACACCCTCTTCTGACCTCCTCAGGCACTGCATGACCTACATACATGCTGGCAGTACATCCATACACAAAAAAATAAAATCTTTTAAAAATACAAATAGTGCTGGGATAAGCATTTGTGTTCAAGTATGGTGGTGCATGCCTGTAATCCCTGCATCAGGAGGCAGAGGCAGGTGGATCTCTGAGAGCTCCAGGCCACTGAGCTTGAGATCCTGTCTCAAAACCACACACACACACACACACACGTACATTATCTGTGTGATATGCTCACTTGGGTAAATACCCAAGACTTGTACAGTTGTACATCTGGGTCGTATGGAAGCTCTATCTTTAGTCTCTTGTGGACCGCCATACTGATTTTCACAGTGGCTGAACTAGTTTCTTTTTCCACCAGCAGTACAGAAGCCTTCCCTTTTGTCCATAACCTCGCCAGCATTTTCTTTTTTAAATAAAACAACTGCCATTCTGACTGGGGGGGGGGTGTGTGGAATTTCAATGTAGTTTTATTTACACTGCTAGTAAGTTGAATTTTTTTTCATGTTTATTAGCCAAATATATATATATATATATGTATGATATATACATAGATATATAGAAATGTATGATATATACATATTATATATATATATATATAGATATATATGATGTGTATGAGAGAGACAGACAGACACAGTATGTAATTCTAGCTGTCCTGGAACTCATTATGCAGACCAGGCTGCCCCAAATCAGAGATTCTCCTGCCTGAGTCTTCCAAGTGCTGGGATTAAAGGTGTGTGCCACCATGCACAGCTAATATTTTATCTTTTAAGTGTGCTCTGTTCATTTCATAAGATCATTTATTGACTGCGCTGTTTGACTTCTTGGTTTATTTCTTTTGTATATGCTAAATATTAATCTTTTGTCAGCTGTATAGCCAGCAACGAATCTCTTCCCATCCCGCATGCTATCTCTTCACTCGACTAGCTGTTTCTCTTGTTGCGCAGAAGCATTTATGTCTCATGAGGTCCATTTGTCCATTGTTGACATCACTCTCATATTCAGTCTTTGCCTATGCTTGTCAGGTACACTGATGTCTCCAGCATTATTCTTTTGCTTAGGCTTACTTTGTTTATACAGGGTCTTTAGTGGTTCCATATGAATTTTGATGGAGGCTGCACTCAAGCTGTAGATTTCTTTTGATAGAATAGTCATTTTCACAGTATCAGTTCATCCAGCCCATGAGCACAGGAAGTCTTTCCATTTTTTACTGTCTTCAATTTCTATGGGTAAAGTTTTCATTACAGAGGTTTCTCACTTCCTTGGTTAGGGTTAATCCAAGGTAATTTTAGGATGGGATTCTTTTCTTGAGTTCTTCCTCAGTGTATCTGTCATTAGTAGATGATTTTATCAGCATATGTAGATGTTATATGGTTTTAGTATATATGATTTTAACGTTAATTTTGTATCCTGCTACTTAGCTGAAATTGTCTATGAGCTCTAAGAGTTTTCTGGAGGAATTTTCAGTGCTCCATATATAGAATAATATCATCTACAGGTAAGGATAGTTTGACTTCTTTCCTATTTCATCTTTTATTCTCCTGTCTTAATGCTCTACTAAACCTTCAAGCACTATACTGAGTAAGAGGAAAGAAGCTCGACACTTTCACTTGTCCATGGTTTTAGTGAAAATGCTCTCATTCTCTACTTGGCGTGATGTTGGCTACAGTCTGTCAGACAAAGCCTCTATTATATTAAGATATGTTCCTTCAATTCCTAGTGTCTTCAGGTCTTTTCTCATGAAGGGATGTTGGGTTTGGTCAAAAGCCTTTCCTAATGTATCAAGATGATCATGGGCCTCTGTCCTTGAGTCTATTTATGTAATATATGATTACATTTATTGATTTGCATATGTTGAAGCAGTGATGCATCTCTGAAATGAAGCCAACTGCATGATAGAAGATCATTTTGATGTGTTATTTAGCTTTCAAGTATTTTACAACTATGTTCAACAAGGAGACTCATCTATAATTTTCTCTGTTGTCTCTATCTAGCTTTGGTATAAGGGTAATATTGACTTTGTCAAAAGTTTGGTAGTGTTCCTTCATTTCTATTTTAAGGAATAGTTCTAGAACTACTAGTATTCGTTCTTTGAAGGTCTGGTAGAATTCAGTAGTGAAGCCATCTGGGCCTGGACTTTTTCAGTTGGGAGCTTTTTTAAGTTATTGTTTCAATCTTACTGCTATTATAGAACTATTTAAATGATTTGTCTCATCTTGGTTTAATTTTTATAGGTCACAGACATCTAGAAATTTGCCCATCCTTTAGATTTTCCAATTTAGTGGAATATGTTATTTAAAAATAATAAATCATAATGACTTTCTGAACTTCAGTGTACCTGCTGTAAGGCATCTCCTTTCATCTGTAATTTAGGCTTTCTTTTTCTAGTTAGTTTAGCTAAGGGCTTGTCAATCTTGACTCTCAGTTCCACTGATTCTTTGCATTGTTTGCAGTTCCATTCCATCTGTTACTGCCCTGGTCTTATTATTTCTTTATATCTGATGATTTGGGATTCAGCTTCTCTGTGTTTCCAAGGGCCTAAGACAAACCATTATTTGAGAACTTTGTGGGTGTAGCCCCAGCTGTCCTGGAACTCACTAGATAGACCAGGCTGGCCTTGAACTCACAGAGATCCACCTGACTTTGCCTCCCAGTGCTGGGGTTAAAGGCGTGCGCCACTACGCCTTGGCTTGTGGTTTTGTTTTTTAAATGCAGGTACCTGTAGCTATAAATGTCCCTCCTTAGGCTGTTTTGTGTTCCACAGGTTTTGATATGGTGTGTTTTCATTTTCATTTAATTCTAGGAATTTAAAAAAGTTCCGTCCTGACTTCTTTGATGATCCATCCATCATTCAATAGTGTTGTTCCCTCTCAAAGGCTTGTGCATCGTCTATAGATTCTCTTGATTTCTAGTTTTACTCCTTTGTGGTCAGATAGAATACAATAAATTACCTCAATTTCTGTATCTGCTTAGACTTGCTTTATATCCTAATATGTGATTTATTTTAGAAAAAAGCTCCACGGGCTGCTGTAGTGTTTCTATGTATTGTTCTATAGACGTCTGTGAAGTTCAATGATCTGTTTTCTAACTTAGCTGTTTCTCTAATTTTGTTGGGATAACCTATCTATTGATGACAGTGGGGTGCTGCAGTCACCAACTATTGCTATGTTAGGGTTAAGCTTATCTTTACATTTGATAGTATTTGTTTTAAAAACTGAATATGCCCATGTCTAGTGCATATATTTAAAACTGCAATGTCTTCAGGCAAGAGAGGTGGCTCAGTAGTCAAGAGCACCAGCTGTTCTTGCAGAGAACCCAAGTTTGGTTCCCAGAACCTACATGGCAGCTAACTCCAATTTCGGGGAATCCAATGCCTTCTTTTGGCCTCCTCGGGCATTGCATGTACATGGTGTACTTACACGCAGGCAAAACACCCATACACATAAAAAATAAAACAAAAAGAAAAAAAAAAAACTTGTAAATGTCTCCTTGATGGGACTGGTCCCTTAATCAGTATGAATCTCTTCCGATTAATTCTGGTTTGAAGTATATCTTGTCAGAGATTAGAACAGTGACGTCTGTTTGCTTCCTACCTCCATTTGCCTGGAATACCATTTTCCATCCTTTCACCCTAAGGGGTGCGTGACTTTGACGGTGAGGTATGATATTTGGAGGCAAGAAACAGATGGATTCTGGTTTGTTGTTTTGTTTTTAAGACAGGGTCTCCCTTTGTTGCCCCAACTGTCCTGGCAGACTACCCTTGATCTCACAGAGATCTGCCTGCCTCTAGCTCCTGAGGCTGGGATTAAAGGCATTAAGTCATCATGCCCAGTCCTGGATCCTGTTTTTTAATCCAATATGCTTGTCTTCCTTTTGATTCAGTATTAACAGTCTCAATTCCCCAAAATTATTAAGGCGTGTATTAATTCCTGTCATTCTGTTGATTTTATAGCGCTTGGTATTCTCTATCTTCAACTGCTTACCTATATTATATTTAATTTTATTTTATGTGTACAAGTGTACTGTCTGCATGTATGTGACTGCACCCATGTCATGTACTGCTGCAGAGGTCAGAAAAGGGCATCAGATTCCCCAGGAACTGGAGTTAAGGACGGTTTTAGTCACCATGCGTGTGCTGGGAATTGAACCCAGGTCCTCTGCAAACGCAGTCGGTGCTCTTAACCACCGAGCCATCTCTCCAGCCCTGCTTACCTACTTTTTGAAACATTTTTTATTTTTTCTTGTAGCCTCATCAATATGTTTATCTTTCTCTTCAGTCCAAAGGAGTTCCTTCAAGTATCTTATGCAGAGCTGGCTTAATAGTCATGGATTCCTTCACCTGTCTTTATCGTGGCAAGCTTTTCTTTCTCCTTTAATTACAACAAATAATTTTGCTGGGCATGATAGTCTGCACTGGCAGTTTTCTTTCAGAGGTTGAAATATAGCTTCCAAGCCCTTTATGCTTTTAAAGTTTCTGGTGAAAAATCTGCTGTTGCTGTGATGGGCCTGCCTTTATATATAACTTAGTGGTGCTCTCCTGCACCTTTTTTATTTTTTATGTGTGTGAGTGTTTTGCCTGCATGTGTTCTAAGTGCACCCATGTCATGCATGCCTGGCAGGCCAGAAGAGGGTGTTGTATCCCCTGGAACTGGAGTTACACACAGTTGCTAGCTGCCATGTGGGTCCTGGAAATTGAACCCAGATCCTCTGCAAGAGCAGCCAGTGCTCTTACTTACATGTATGTAAGTCATCTGTGTCATGCAGTGCCTGTGGCGTCAGAAGAGGAAGTCAGATCCCCTGGAACTGGAGTTACAGACAGTTGTTAGCCACCACGTGGGTGTTGGGAATCAATGCTGGGTCCTCTGGAAGAGCAGCCAGAGCTCTTAACCGCTGAGCCACCTTCCCACCTCTCTCACACCTTTCATTACTCACTCTTCATTCTATATAATGTTGCGACTATGACATGACATGTGGAGGTTCTTTTCTGGTCTTGTACATCTCTTTCCTTGTATTTGGAAACTTTCTACTATAATTTTATTGGAAATGCTTTCAGTGTGAAATTCCCTCTTTTATGCCCATGATTTTGTAAGCTTTGTCTTTTCATAGTGCTCCATGAATCTTGTTCTGTTTGTACTTTCTAATTTATCTTTGTCATTGTCTGAATTCTCCAAATCCTCTCTCTACCTCCAAGCTATGAGAGTCTACCCTCCCTCCTCGATCTGTCCTATTGGTGAGGCTTTCCATAGAGTTTAATTTACTTTTTCTTTTCCAGTGTTTCAGTTTGGTTTTCTTCTCAGTATTACTGAATTCCACTTTCGTATTTTGCATTGACTTCCTTATTTCATTCAACTTTTTAATTCTTTAGTTTCATCTAATTCAGCCTTTTTGAAGATCATTATGCTGGGATTAATAATTTTGAGGCATTGGGTGCTAGAGAAAAAAAGAGAAAGCAGGTGAGCTGGTTTGGGAAAGGAACAGACACAAAATTGCTCTTCAAGGAGTTTTATTGGAGAAAGACCCTCAGGATCACGGGAGCCATGATTAGGCCTTGGGGTAGGAGAACATTAAAATGAAGAGTATGCTGTATCAGAGACAACATGAATGGGCTTCTAAGGAAGGGGAGGATTCCTTACAAAACCTGAAAAGGAGCTTCATTAAGAGTGATAGCTTAGGCTGAGCATGGCCCAGCACTCAGGAGGCAGAGGCTGGCAGATGTCTGTGAGTTCGAGGCCAGCCTGGTCTACATAGTGAGTTCTAGGCCAGCTGGGGCTACAGGGAGACCCAGTCTGAGTGATAGCTTCAAGTAAAGAGAGAGACTGTGGTGATGGTCAATGTGATGTAGGGAGGCCCAGAGGAAAGCCATGAAAAATCTCTCAAAGGAAAATATCTGACTTTCATATCATTGTAGAGAGTGGCCAGAAGTTCCATACTATGTGATTTAAGTCTGGGATAGCCAACATGATAGGGAACATGTAACCAGGTACTTGGTAGCTTTTGTTTTTCGTGTTGGAAGGTGTGCATCTGGGTTAGGTCACAGTGTTTTTTATAAATCACTCTTATTCAGTGGAAGTGTTTTCAATGTTTAAGTAGGACTAAGTAAGTTGTGGTAGAGTTGGCATGTCTTTTTCTTCTACTACACTGGTTTTCAAAGCATCATCCTCAATTTTTAGTATTCCCCAGAAAATAGAATAATGTCTGAAAAATTAATCTCCATCACTCACTACGAAAATACAGCAATAGTCAAAGGAAAAAAAGAAAACAATTACTTGGGGGCTGGAGAGATGGTTCAGTAAGTTATGTGCACTTGCCGCTCTTGCAGAGGACCTGAGTTCAGTTCCCAGCACCCATATGGCAGCTTACAACTGTCTGTAACTCCAGTTCTGGGGGATCCAACACTCTTTACTGGCCTCTGCAGGCACCTGCATACACATGGCATACATACATACACACAGGCAAACACATAAAATCTTTGAAAATAAAGAAATAAAATTTTGAATAAAAAAAAAAATCAAGTGCCAATCCTTTCCAGAAGTAAAGAAACACTGATAGCCCTGTGTACACTGAGACACTAACTGCTGTGGGGAGGAGTGGGAAGGAGAGAGACAGAGGAAGACCGGTGATTACTACTAAATTGACAGAAAAGAAAGAGGGGAAAGTAAACAAAACACACAGGGATGGGGTGAGGGAGGTGAAGCAGTTTTAACTAAAGTTAGAATGAAAAGAGGTAAAGAAATACAATCAGACAATCTAACATAGTCCCAGCTCTCAGGAAGCTGAGACTCCTATAAATAGGAAAAGAATAGAGGAAGAGGAGGAAGGGGAAAACAAAAATGGAAAAACTAAAGAGGAGAAAGAACAGAGCAGGACAGAGCTGGCCTGTGAAACTAAACAAAGGAAAAGTAAGTATCAGGAGGAGAGCTGGGTGGCAGAGTGACTAAGCCTCTTCGTGTTCCTTCCCAGGCTCCCAGATGCCTTTCACACCTCTGAGTGGACCTCTGCAAGGTCAGGTCACAGATGCTAGTGCCCTCAGTGCGTCACCCTCCATAGGTCAAATCGCAAATGCTATTCACACCTGCAGGAACTGGTTGCTGAATGCCATTCTTGGCCCTGAGCAGATCATTGCCAAGTCAAGTCATGGGTACTCTCTTCTTGGGTCAGGCTGGGTGGCAAATGCTGGCCCTAAATCTGTACAGTTCTTCCCAGGCTCCCAGTTGCCAATCACACCCGTGGATTGTTGAGTCACAGATACTAGTCACTCATCAGCTGAGTTGGAAATGCCCGCCGTGCTCCTGGGAATTCCTTCCTGATACCTGGCAGATCCTTTGGAACAAGAGTCTATACTTCCCTGCAGACTCGCTCTGATCAGGTCCCCCATGGCTAAATACTGCCTGGTTCTGACACAAAGTTTATTCCCTGAAATCTAGAAGAAACCTGTTGGCCAGGTTTCAGCATGCAGTCCCAGAACACCTGCTCTGAGTTTCTGGAGAGTGCCATTTACCTAGGGTCTGTGGTCATCAAGCAGCCAGCTTGGCAGGGGTCTTTTTAAAAATCTGTTTCTCTAGCTGAAGATTAACTGTCCAGGCTGTGCTTTCACAGTGCTAGAGGCCTGGGCTGTGGGGTTCCCACAGGCTGCCAGGCCTCACATCGCCCAAGCAGACAGGCAGTGCCCAGTGTAGGTGTTCTTCGAGGATCTGGATGTGGATCCTTCTCTCCTCTGGCTGGCTGCCCCTCCAGGTCTACCTGAATTCTCACTGTTAAAAATCATTGCCTCATTAGGGCTTAAGAGATTGTCAGGGCAATCCTCCTTTCACCTGCCCCACAGAATGGCCAGTCTGTTCCTAACTCTGTCTGGAGGTGGATGAGACTTCCAGTCAGCCCAAGTGCTGGATGATGAGTATTCTATGGCATTCCTGTGTTTGTGTTCTGGGCAGAGCTATCAAAGGCAGTATCTATGGGTCCCTCTTTTTTCTCTACTAATTCTGTTAGTTCTTAACTTATTCAAAGCCTACAAAATTATCATAGATTGATCTGAAAAGTCGCTAATTGCACTGGAACATACACTTTTTGTAAAGCTAAAAAGCAAGTCACATTGGTTCAATGTCTGCTCATTCTTCAATTATTATGAGAGAATTTAGGAAGAAAACTAATATTTAACTATTGTTAGTTTAATGCATAGTCAACTTACCAGCTTCAGCTAAAATAGTATTAAAGTGTCACAGTAGTTAAGGGGAAAGAAATCATGTAATTTGAAAATATTCAGGCCCAGGGCATTTTGCAAATATAATGCAGTTTAGTTTCATATATCACTCTGCAAATGGTATTAAAGATATATTAAAAATGGAACAAACCTTAAACCAATACTCATGCGAACTTAAAAAGACATAATTGCAGAGTCAAACCATAAAAAATAAAGTTTCCTTTTGCTCCCCACCAGTTCTCCTTCAATTTAGAGTCCACAAAATGTAAGTTACTGAACATAACCTAGTTATTACATAGAGACGAGAAGTTTCAAACTGCTTACTGTCTGGCTTGGTCCTTACTGGAATAGGTTACATTTACGACTGCAGTTTCGGAGTCAGTGTTCACTAGAGGAAGAGAAAAACAGAAAGAAAGTTAGTTATCTTTCTACTTCCTTCCTTTTACAAATTTGAAAGCAATTCAGAAGAGAGGTACCTTGCTCACAGCTCTCCACCACTCCATACTGGACTAGTAAACTATCCAGCACCTAGCAGGAGGGGGAGAAAAAATCATACATTTTTGAGTTTCCCAAGATATTAACCAGGGCAGGAATATGTTTTCAAATCACTAAGTAACCATGATCGAAAAGAGCCAAGGAATCAACAGGGGCTTTGCACTACAGAACCAAAGGAAAACACCACGGGGAGCACATTCGAGGCGTCTCTCTGCTGACCAGCCCCATCCCAGTCTTAACCTCTTTCTGATGGGTAACCAAGCAGCGGGGCAGCTGCTGAGGCTGCTCCTCAGCGGTGCTCCCGGCAGCTGCCTGGCTCCAGACGGGAAGCAAAGCTGTGCATACTTCTCATACATACACAAACACATCATCTCACTTCCTCCTGTATTCAAAGCCATGAGACAGGGCCTAAATTGAGTTTTATCTGTAAAAAAATGTTCCTTTTCAAAGAACTTCCTTTTATAGCTCTACTGAGTGTAGCATGAAAAAAACTCAAAGCACACAGCAAAATAAAGCACACTTGATACTCGAGTCTTCAAAACTACTCTCTCTAAGTGTGCCGGGCGTGGTGGCGCACGTCTTTAATCCCAGCACTCGGGAGGCAGACGCAGGTGGATCTCTGTGAGTTCAAGGCCAGCCTGGTCGCCATGGTGAATCCAGGACAGCTGGGGCTACAGGGAGACCCTGTCTCAAAAAAAAAAAAAAACAAAAAAACAAAAAAAAAACACCCCCCAATACTACTCTAAGTAGTTATCTGCATGTAGCTGCTCATGAAGGTGTAAAATGCATGTTTCTAAATCTGAGTGAGGCTGTATTACCTGAGCTGTACTTATTCTAAAGGGGAGACTATTAAAGCAGTAATAATAGGTTCATTATAATATGAACTGTGGGTGTGTCTCACCATGTAAACCAACTTCATCTGCCCTTAGCATCCAAGGGCTGAAACATTTTTTTCTTGAAAAGTATAAGCTGATAGTTGGGCATAGTGGCACACATGCCTTTAATCGCAGCACTCTCTTGGTGAGTTCAAGGTCAGCCTGGCCTACATAGTGAGTTCCAGCTGGGGCTACAGGGAGACCCCATCTCTCAAAAAGATCAGACAGACAGACAGACGGACAGAGGACGATAGATAGATGATAGGTAGATAGATAGATAGATAGATAGATAGATAGATAGATGGATGGATGGATGGATGGATGGATGGATGGACGGACGGATGGATGATAGATGGGAAACTAAGTTTCTATGAACTTATAGCAAACTACTACTTTAACTGAAAAATAAGAAAGGCAATCCCTGAAAATGTTTTCTAGTCCCAGGACACATAAAAACTGTTAAGAAACATGTTACATTTCTATGGTAATTTCTATTTAATTTTGGTACCCTTTTTTTGTGTGTGTGCTTACTTTCTTAAACCCCCTCTTCAAAGGATATGTGTCTTTTATGCCTTTGTCTACTAACTGCAGTTTGAAATCTACTAGGATTTGTCTTAGGGATGTGTTTTCTTTTAAGTAAGGTTCATTCTGAACTTGTTGATGGAATGCCCCTCCCCTGGATTTTTTTTTTTTTTTTGAGATACGGTCTCATAACCCAGGCTGGCCTCAAGCTTGCTATGTAGCTAGCTGTAACTTGGATATGATGATGAGAGACAGAGGTGGTAAGGCTGGTAAAAGAGGTGCATGCCATAGGGGATAATTATCTATTTAATATGTTTACTTAAATGATCACTCTTAATTCTTCCTAAAAGCAATTTGTTCAGTAATTAAATATATTTAGCTTCTATGGCTTCACCGATGCTGCCTCAACTTTATTGCTCCAGAGACATCACAAAGTCAAACACCTGTGATCTATGAAGAGTGTTGGCCAAACCTAAAGTAATAAAGCTAATGGAACTCACATTCTTCAAAAGCTCCACTAGCAAAGGGGACAGGTTTCACATTTGTACAAAGTACACGAATGTGCAGACACATTCATGTTTAGGAAATATATATTTATCAAAATTTTCACTGCATATATTATAGGAAGTTTAACATATTCAAAACAAAATTGCTTGTATAAACATCTTATTTCTAGGAATAAATAAATGCTACTAGTACACTATATGAAATCACTACAGAGGTAACTAAAAACTGCCATCTAGTATGCTAAAAATAGTAAAATTCATGGTATATAAATCATAAATAAATGATTCTAAAACCAAACTGAACCCCCCCCAAACCCCAAAACAACTGCAATCTTTAAAGAAATGGGTCTAGCATCAATCTTGTTGTAAACAAATTAACAACGCAACTTGGCATAACATGGGAAGCTTAAATCCACACTAGGGATGGATTTCAGCAAATCCTGGATGCCTTACTCAAAACTTTATACATGAATTTGGGGGATAATCATAACTCACAAGAATGGGGGAGAGGGCTGCCAATGGCCTAATCAAGATACTCAAATCTGCATCTGGCATGGCAGCACACATCACTAACCCCAGCAGTAGGGAGGGAGAAGAAAGTGGATCTCTGAGTTCAAGGGCAGTCTGGTCTATATAGCAAGTTCCAAGCCAGCCAAAGCTACATAGTGAGACTTGGTCTCTGAAAATAAAAATAGGGGTTGGAGAGATGGCTCAGCAGTTAAGAGCACTGGATGCTTTTACAGAGGACATGGGGTCCATTCCCAGCACCCACATGGTGGTTAACAACCATCCATAACTCCAGTTCCAGGGGATCTAACATCTTCTCTAGCATCTGTGAGCTTTGTATGCACGGGCACATTTAGATGCAGGCAAAACACTCATACACATAAAATAAAAATAAATAAATCAAAATTTGGGAGGCAGAGGCAGGCAGATCTCTGTGAGTTCAAGGACAGCCTGGTCTACATAGTGAGTTCCAGGGCAGCTGGGACTACAGGGAGACCCTGCTTCAAAAAGACCCCCCCCAAAATTTAAAAGATTATAGTAATAGTAAAAATAAAAAATTCAAGTCCTAAAAGGATTTCCAATCCCTACAACTGAACCAGTTTCCCTTCCGCCTCTTTTGGAGGCTAACAGGACTTTTCTGAATATGTTCTTTCAGGTCAGTCAGGGCTGCCACGTTGAACCCTGTCCCCGCCAGCCACTGACCTCCCAGAGTACAAGAACCTCCTACTAAGTTCTGATGTTTTAGCTCATCCAACATTAGATAGGAAATATGCCCAGCCCTGGTATCGGACACATGTGCTGCCTAACCCCAGGTCTTATGTCTCACAGCTCTACTCTGCCATTCAATCTCGTTTAATGATCCTTCTGCTTCTCCTCAAAAATATCCGTTACGGGCTGGAGAGATGGCTCAGCAGTTAAGAACACTGGTTGTTCTTGCAGAAGACCTGGGTTCGAATCCCAGCACCCACATGGCAGCTAACAACTGTCCGTAACTCCAGTTCCGGGGGATCTGATAGCTTCTTCTGTCCTCCGAGATCATTGCATGACACGGGTGCACTTACCTACATGCAGGCAATACACATATACACATAAAATAAAAATTTTTTAAAATATCCTTTGCATATTTTCAATATTCCCACAAATCTCCCACAAACCATTTCCAACTTAAATGAATTTTTCACTCAAGCTAGAATGGAAATACTTCTGTATACTTAGCTAAGAGGTACCAAAGCAAGGGAAAACCTCAGAGAAAAGTATCTTGGTAAAAATTTCCCTTGTAGGTACTAAGGACTTGAAATTTCCCACATGTAGGGGCCTTGTTTTAAGTTGTTCATCCAAAAGTGGTATACAGAATAGTACAGAAAGTATAGCCTAGCCTACAAACAGTGTAGAAAGAGCCACATGGCAAGTGCAAAGATTATCACTTTCCTGAACATAGTGGCAAAGAATTAGGTTCCTCATAACAGCCTGAAGAAGAAACAACTGAGGAATGATGGACAAAATACAGTGTCTGCCTATAATGCAGTATTATCTGGCTATAAAAAAGAAGTGTTTATACATGATACAACAAAAATGAACCTTGAAATCTGCTAAATGCAGTCAGTCCTAGAAGACCTTGCATTGTAGATTCCATTAGTAAGAAATGTCTAGAACACTGAACAGCACAAGATGGAGCAGTGCTTGCTTAGAGACGGGGAGAACAAAAAGTGGAGGCAATAGCTAAAGAATGCTCTTTGAGATTATAAAAATCTTCCAAAGTTGTAGTGGTGATTGGAAATAACATACTAAAAACCATTGCAGAAAACATGTCAAATATTGATTGCAGGGGATGTAAATCATATCTCAATTTTACTATTTTAAAAAAATCACTAAGATCAACATTACCAGGTAAAGGCACGGGTGTTTTTAAAACTCAAGTATTATCAAAATCAATAAACACAAAATTTGTTATATTTTGCTGCTCTGAACACACTCAACAAGCTACAGAATCAAGGCAGCATCCCTTCCTCGGTCTCTCTGCAGTCTAGCAGTATTGTTTGTTCGTATCTATCTTTGATTATTTCAATATAGATTAAAAATATCCACATGGCCCCAGTTTGGTCAGGTTTCCTCTGCTACACCAGCTCTACCCTGACAAAACCAGATAGATGTATGTCAGCCAATTCAGCAGGGGCAAGAAAGCACACAGTGCTGGACTAGTACACTTGTATCCGGGTTACTCAGTGCTTCTTGTCATCTAACCCTGTGCTTCTTCCTCCCAGTCCACCAGTCTTCCTGCCAGCAGTTACACAACCCTTCGGTGGCTTCAAATCACTGATGTGCACTGTCTATATTTCAGTGTGGCTAGGAGGCCAGCAGTGAGTTCCCTGGTTCTGCCTAGAATGCCCATATACTCAGTACACTTCTCACCACTATGCTTCAGCCACACTGCCAAGGCTGATAAAGTGTCTCTCTCCAGCTTCACTAACCCCCATCATTTTATCATCTCTTCTTTATCTACTCGTCCACTAGGCTGATGTGATTATCAAGTATGTCATAGTAACCTGTTCTTTACCATCACACTGGCTTCCATGTTAAAGCTGACAGGTAATTCCTGATACACACACACACACGGCCTAGTCTTCTTCATACACTTCATTTGACTTTCGCTTATTTTTTAATCATTATTTATTCTTTGTAATTTTTAATAACTACACGATTAGAAGACACATTTCATTACAGCTTTAACATATTCAGTAACATACTCCAGCGCAAGAGTACATTATCTTTCACAAGCAGCTATAAGTTTCTAGGTTCATAGTTGAATTAATACAGCTATACAATATTGAACTCAGTATAAGCCCTGTAAGATATAAAATTGAATGACATTTAACCTTTAAAAAATAAGCGAAAGTCAAATGAAGTAACAACATTACCATTGAAATGCACCTGATGACTTTATATTCATGCTCAGATGCCAAGGAGCTCAGAGAAAGTAACTCACTGTCATTAGTTATAATCAGACATATAGAGATTAGAAACGCATGTGCAAACTTCTTAATGTCAATTGCATTGAAAATGAAATTTTCTGTATGATACTG
>NW_008345290.1:2946085-2948718 GCF_000622305.1 Nannospalax galili
ATCTAGTCAGCCTATCTAGAGGTCTTTGTTTTAGGAGGTTCAGCTGTTCCTCATTTAGCAGTAATCAGTTGTCAATATTCCTTTAGATAAGATTGGGGTCTGCTGTTCATTTTCCCAGTTCTATGCTGGGTTACTATCTGGGAGTCCCTTTGGCCACCTGGCCAACAACTCAAAAGAAGGTATCTCCTATCTGGCATTGTTGCTTGTTATGTAGCCTTTAGCTATGCATATGGACTCTTAAGAAATTATATTGGCCCCTTTAATCTTTGGTTATACTTTCCTTTAGGGTGTTAAAGGCCATACAGATGGCTCAGATAAACCAATTTATTTTTACTCTTAAGGTCGTTTGATGACCTGTTTCTGAGGGGTCACATGGGCTGGGGAGGAGCCCCTGGCTCCTTTCTTTTGCCAGTTTTGGTTATGTAATGGTAAGTTAAAGGTCCCGCACAACCATGGCTGGCTTCACTTGGAAGCATGGAGGAAATGTTTCCTCTGTGTTGACCTTCCTCTCTGGAGACTGGACACTGGATCAAGTCCATCTGGTGGGGTCTCCTCAGCCTCCTTGATCAAGAGGATGGGTGACCCACCACAATTACAGTACATTTTGAGAGATGCTCATAGTTCCCTGGAACTAGACAACCTAGGAGGGCAAGGAGCAAAAACTGTCCTTTATGTCCCTCTGACCAAATTATTATAGGTCTCAAAGTACTTCTGTTAAACATCCAAGAAGGTTAGTTCCACCAGTCTGGTATTTTTAATTACTGTGTGTCATGTAGATAAATCTTGGGCAAAGACCTATTGTTCTCAGATAAACCTTACCTAGACAAATATTTCTTGATCTGCTATGTATAATTTGTCAGTAGGCTGTTGGAGTAATATGGTTCCCTCTTGTTTTTAAAACTAGCTAGGCATTATTTATCTCTTGCATTGTCTCACCCCTCCATTATGGATTTCCCACCTAAGGTTCCCCCAGTTCCCCCCTTTCTCCTTTAATACCTTCTCCTACAGTCCTACCTCTCTTGAGCTCCTTCTTTCCCTTTATCCCCTAGGTTCCTGGTATACCCTTCCCTCCCTCCTCCCTTACACTAACCCAATTTTTATCCATATCTCCCTTATTAAGGCCTGTTTCTTACTGTTCTTCTCTTTCAGGTTCTTTCTTTTCCTTTGCCTCCCTGTTTCCTTTCCATTATCCTGGTTCCTATAGTTATGTCTGGATACATACTCACTTATCAGGGTTTGGTTCTGCATCTATTTATGATAGAGAACATATGTTGAATTTTTTTTTCTGAGCCTGTGTTACTTCACTTAGTATAACAGTTTCTAGTTCTATCCATTTACCTGCAAATTTCATGATTTCATCTTTCTTTACTGCTGAGTAAAACTCCATCGTATAAATGAACCACATTTTCATTATTCACTCAATTGAGGGACACTTAGGTTGCTTCCATCTCTTAGCTACTTCCATCTCTTAGCAACAAACATGGATGTACAAGTGTCTCTGCAATAGGACGAGTTCTTTGGGTATATGTCAAGGAGTGGTATAACTGGGTCAAATGGTAGGTTCATTTGTAGTTTTTTAAGAGTTCTCTACACTGCTTTCCATAGGGGCTGAACCAGTTTGCAGCCCCACCAGCAGTGGATGAGTGTTCCCCTTTCCCCACATCCTCTCCAACATTTGGTATCATTTGTTCTCTTGATCTTAGCCAGTCTGACTGGGGTAACATGAAATCCTAAAGTGGTTTTAATTTGCATTTCCCTAATTATAACTGATGTTGAACATCTTTTAAGATGCTTCATAGCCATCTTTACTACTTCTTTTGTTTTGTTTCAATTTTGATTTTATGTGTATGAGTGTATTGCCTGAATGTGAGTGCACCTACAATGCTGCGGAGGTCAGAAGAGGGCTTCGGATTCCCCTGGAGCTGAAGTTAAGGATGCTGCCATGTGGGTGCTGAGAATTGAACCCAGGTCCTCTGCAAGAGCACTCAGTGCTCTTAACTGCTGAGCCATCTCTCCAGCCCCCTTTACTTCTTCTTTTGAGAACTCTCTGTTCAGCTCCTTAGCCCATCTTTTAATTGGGTTACTTGCTTTCTTGATATTTGTTTTTTGAGTTCGTTATATATTCTGGATATTAAACCTCTAAGATTTTCTCCCATTGTGTGGGTTTTCTGTTCACTTCCCTGGTTCCCTGCTTTGATGTACAGAAGCTTTTTAGTTTAATGAGGTCCCATTCTTGCATTTGTTTCCTGAACAATTGATATTCAGTTTAGAAAATCCTTTCCTACATATCTTCCTACTAACCTGTATCTTGAAGGTTTTTCCCCAATGTTTTCTTCTAACAGTTTCAGAGTTTCAGGCTTTACATTGAGGTCTTTGAGACATTTGGAATTGACTTCTGTGCAGGGTGAAAGATAGGGGTTTAGCTTCATTCTTCTACAAGTGGAGATCCAGTTTTGCCAGCACCATTTGCTGAACATGCTGTCTTTCCTCCAGTTAATGTTCTTGGGCCCTTTGTCAAATATCAGGTGGCTAAAATTGGAATTACTCATATTTGGGTCTTCAATTTTGTTCCATTGGTCTATGGGTCTATTTTTATGCCAGTACCATATTGTTTTTATGACTATAGCTCTGTA
>NW_008345290.1:2949172-2949462 GCF_000622305.1 Nannospalax galili
GAAGGGGAGTGTTTCCATGTACTCTTTCTCTGATTGATGTTATTGGTATATAGAAAGGCTACCGACTTTTGTAGGTCAATTTTGTAGCCTGCCACTTCACTGAACTTGTTAATAATATCTAGGAGTTTTCTGGTGGAATTTTTTCAATCTTTTTGTATTTGTTGAGGTTTGTTTTGTGCCCCAGTATATGGTCGATATTGGAGACGGTTCCATGGGGTACTGAGTAGAAAGTATGTCCTTTGGTGCTTGGGTGGAATACTCAGTCAATGTCTGTTAAGTCCATTTGATAT
>NW_008345290.1:2950647-2961700 GCF_000622305.1 Nannospalax galili
TTCAGAAGTTTATCCCTATCTTCCTTCAGTTCTTTCATTTCTTTGTTTCTGTGTTCTTTAAATTCACCAAATTCTTTTATCATGTTTATAATTGTTCTTCTAAGTTCCATGTCCTGCATTATCTCTAGGTGGTTCTCATTTTACTCCTCTAGAGGACTATTGGTATTTGGTGGGGATATGTTGTTTTAGTTTTTTATATTATTATTTTTTCTGTCTGTGATGGTGACGTGAATTTCTTTTGTAGTTTCTGATTCTTGTGCGAGACTCACACCTTCAAGTTTAGGTCTGCTTCTTTTTGTAAACTTTATGTGTCTTTGTGGTTTAATTTTTGGGAATGAAAGGCTGGTTCTTCAAAGCTTCCGGTTCCCTCTTTTGATTTTATATTGGAGTGGCCAGATTGCTATTGTCTTCAGGAGTTCCCACAGAGGCCCAAGTCAGATGAGGATCAGATGCTCTCAGGCTTTCCCCTAAGGTCTTGATCCCTCCAGGAAAGATTTTGGCCTCAGGAATTTGGACTGGCCTGGGAGCTGGGCCCAGGAAAGATGCTGGTCTAGGGCAGCTGGTGGCCGTGCCACCCAGAGATGCAAAGGAAGATGGGGGCAGGAAGCATCCCTAAGGGCTCCTGGGGACTGCACTGAGGAGGTGGGTTGGTCAGGGAGAGAGGCCTGTGGGTCGGAGAGCAACTTTCACTTTTTACAAGATGAGAGCAGCACTGGGCATTACAGCTTCCACACTAACCCTTATATGGCAGTTCCCCTCTATCCCTTTTCCACGCAGTTGCACTGACCTCCAGCTCTCTGAGAAAAGAGCACACATCTTATGTTCGCTTACTCAATGCTTAGCTCTGGTGGCACATCCCTGTAATCCCAGCACTCAAGAGGCTAAGGCAGGAGGATTGTCAAGAGTTTAAGACCAACCTATACTATATCTATATATAACAAAACCCTGTCTTTAAAAAAATTTTTTTTAATGCTTTTGTCTTAAGTACAAGGAAAGCTAATCTTAGGTTCCTTATAAGTCCATAGTAGGGGCCAGGCATGGTGGCACATGTCTTTTATCCCAGCACTCAGGAGACAGAGGCAGGAGGCCCTCTGAGATCAAGGTCAGCCTGGTCTCAAGAACAAGTTCTGGGCCAGCTGTAGCTACAAGGAGACCCAGTCACAAAAAAACACAAAACAAAACCAAAAAAGCAACAACAACAGTCCATAGCAGGGGCTGGAGAGGTGGCTCAGTGGTTAAAAGCACATACTGCTCTTGCAGAGGACCCAAGTTCTGTTCCCCACAACCACCTGCAACTCCAGCTCCAGAGGACCTGGCACCCCCTTCTGCCCTCTGTAGGTAACTGCACCCCACACAGATACACATAATTAGAAACAAATCTTTTAAACAATCTTTTATTTTTTTAATATTTTATTATTTTTATTTTATGTGTATTCGTGTATTGCCTGCATGTAAGTAAGTGCACCTGTGCAATGCTGGTGGAAGACAGATGAGGCTGTTGGATCCCCTGGAACTGGAGTTACAGACAGTTGTTAGCTGCTATGTTTTTATTTATTATTTTTATGTTATGTGTATGAGTGTTTTCCTGCATGTATGTAAGTGCACCCGTGTCATGCAATGCCCGTAGAGGACAGAAGAGGCTGTCGGATTCCCTGGAACTGGAGTTACAGACAGTCATTAGCTGCTATGTGGGTGCTGGGATTCGAACCTGGGTCTTCTGCAAGAACAACCAGTGTTCTTAACCACTGAGCCATCTCTCCAGCCACTTAAAAACGATCTTCTAAAAATTCCATAGATGAATAACTGCACCCCACACAAATACACATAATTAGAAACAAATCTTTTAAATGATCTTTTAAAAAATCCATAGTATGGGGGCTGGAAAGATGGCTCGGCAGTTAAGAATACTGATGACTGCTCTTGCAGAGGACCTGGGTTTAATTCCTAGCACCCATATGGCGGCTACAAACCATCCTTAACTCCAGTTCCAGGGCAATCCAAAGCTCCACAGCATTGCATGACATGGGTTCACTCATATACACGCAGGCAATACACTCATACACATAAAATAAAATAAATAAAACATTTTTTAATTCCATAGTAATTTAAGCCAACAGTTATGTTTTCTAGATTTATATAAAAAGATACACACCCAGCACAAATACCACAGTGAAAATAAAACTCATTGTCTACTAACTCCACCACAAACCTTCGCTAAACACACCCATCTACCCTGTAACCTATACCAAAACCAATCTTAGACACTGGGGAAGGCTAACCACAGAAGACACTTTGACTATTCTCCATGTCAAGAGGAGGCAGGAACCATGTGCACAGAAATCACTTTGTAGAGCGAGGGACCTGGAGATGAGGGAGGGAACCACTCTGTCAAATCCAGGTAAATGAGCCCAGAAGCTTTGCTCTTCTGTGTTTCTGGGGAAAGACTAACTGCATAGCAAACAGCAGTCCTGTCCTGCATGTTCTAGAAATCATTTCTAGTAACACTGGGCCCAAACTCAAATATAAAACAGGAGATATCATCTTATTATTTCTCTAAAATAACACCAACATAATAATTTGGATAATACTCAAACCATTCACTTACAGCAAAGTAAAGGTAAGAAGGTTTGAACACACAGGGCAGACTGTTGGCAGCACATGGGTGGCATCACTGGGAAGCCCTCATTCGAGGGTCTAGTATCACATCAAACAAATGTAGTTAAGAATGTCAGACCATCAAAATGCACCTTTTGGTAAAACTGATTTTAAAATACACTAGTAAGTTAGAGAGATGGCTCAGTGGCTAAGAGCACTATCTGCTCTGAGTACAGACAACCTGGGTTCAGTTCCCAGCCACCACATGGCAGCTAATAACCTTTTGTTCCAGGGGATCCAATGCCTTCTTCTGCCTCCACAGGCAACTGTACACACAGATGCACTTACATACATGCAAGCAAAACACTCATAAAAATAAGTAAAATAAAAAATAGGGGCTGGAGAGATGGCTAAGCAGTTAAGAACACTGGTTGTTCTTGCAGAAAACCCAGGTTTGAATCCCAGCACCCACACGGCAGCTAACAACTGTCCTAACTCCAGTTCCAGGGGATCTGACAGCCTCTTCTGTCCTCCACGGGCACTGTACGACACGGGTGCACTTACGTACATGCAGGCAATACACAAATACACAAAAATAAAAATAGTAAATAAAATATTTTTAAAAAAATAAAAAGGCAAAGAAATCTAATAGGGCCAAATGATCTTAGCTTTTAGAGCCAGCATGCCACACTATCTGAACAGCGGAAGAAGCATTAGAAATGCTTCAAGCTGGGCATTGTGGCTCAGGTCTGTCATCCTAGCACTTAGAAGGCTGAGGCAAGAGAATTGCTATGAGTTCAATGGCTAGCCTGGACTACAGAGTGAGACTTTCTCTAAAGCAACTTAATTAAAAACAAAACAAAGGGTTAGAGAGATGGCTCAGCAGTTAAAGAACATTTGATGTTCTTCTGGAGGACCTGGGTTCAATTCTCAGCACCCACATGGTGGCGAACAACTGTCTGTAACTCTAGTTCCAGGGGATCCAACACCCTCTTCTGGACTCTCTGGAACACTGCACACATGTAGTGCACTTACATACACGCAGGCAATACACTCAAACACCTAAAATGAAAATAATAAAATATATTTTTTTAAAAGCCAGACACATGGTGGTGCACATCTGTTATCCCAGTGGTCAGGAGGCTGAGGGAGGCAAATAGAAGGTTTGAGACCAGCCTGGGAAAATGGAGAGGCCATTTTAGAGGAGGCAGGGAGAAGCCATTCTTTATCCTTGAAGCACTAACTTCATTTGTTTAATTAACAACAACAAAAAAAAAAAAACACCTGTGATGTGAGTGAAAATTTATGCACAGATATATTCAGTGCTATGTTCATTTCTGGACTGAAACTAAAAATAACTTCCAAAGCCAGTAATGTTGAAGGGGTAAGAAAATTACAAACCACACATAAAATGGAATTCTTAAGTGTTTAAAATGATTGCTAATTCTCAGTATTCTTATTTTTTTTCTTTTTCTAAGTACATTCTTAAAGAAGTTATGCAAATGTTGCACATGCACATGAATGACTGCCAGTCATTAAGGTCATGTAAAACAAAACCATAATGACAGGACGTTGTCTCCCCTAGGCATTTCTCACTAAAAAGTCAGACAGCAAGGGTAATAGTGAGAACAGAAGACAGAACCAGTCAGGCAGAGCAGGGACCCCAATGCAGCATTTGGAGAATGTCCTTACTAGAGGCCAGGAATGCTAGAAGACAGTTCTGGTTCCTGGTTCCGTATCACTCACCCCTGCCTGGAGGCTGTACATGACTAAATGACTGAAATTGAGCAGAGACATCTGGGCACCTCTGATTGGGACAACTGGACAGCTCACACTTCTCCCCACGCCTCACCCAAGTCTCTACTGGAAGTCCTTTCAGACACCTCCACACTAGCAGCTAAGTGGTGCCCAGTTCATGGGTGGCCCCTGGCTATACAGGACTCTGCTTTCCTGTGTTCTCTTATAACTCCTTTTTACACTCACCCTCTTGTGATCTGTGAATCTCACTCTTCAAATTGGTGACAAAAGAACCCAGAAGCCACTGACAAAGCGAAAGCTGTACGTCACCATCAGCATCCTGCACCTTAACTTCTGAGCCAAAGCTCACCCAAGGCAAGAGGAAAGATCCCTGCCAAACTCAGACACCCCAGATTTTCCCATATCACTCATATGCTGCAAGCAGGAATGTCAAACAGAGTAGCCATTTTGGAAAACAGTCTGGCAGTTCCCCCAAAGCTACCATGTGACTCACCAACTCCACTCCTCAGGTGACCTTGGAAACCTGGAAACCACTATCTACCAAAAACTGTGCCATGTTCCTAGCAACAGCACTTGCACTAGCTGAATGACCATTAGCTGACCAATGGATAAGCAGCATGTGCTGTATTCACATAATATTTTCTAGCCATAAAAAGCTGTGCGTTACATATGAACATACAGCTGCACCTTGAGAATATTATGCTGAAAGATGCCACTGTAAGCATGGTGGCACACCTGTAAGGGTAGTACTCCTTACAAAGGCTGAGGCTGAAGGACTGCAGATTCCAAACCATCCTAGCTACACAGTGGGATCTCAAAAAAAAAAAAAAAAAAACCACCAAAACCCAAACAATAAATAATACAGCCATGGGTTGTTTGGGGGCCAATGAAAATGTTCTATTGTGAGGTGATAGTCTCTAACCTTGTGAGCATACAAAAAGCAAACACCTATTGTGTCCTCTTTTTTAAAACATAAAAATGTTTGAAACATAACAGCATAAAATTATACATATATGATCTGGCCATGCCAAGAAATGCCCACAAACAGTCATGACAGAAGATTTAAACTGAGTCCTGTAACAATCTTGCTTCAGAAGAAAGAACAAATTTTTTTCCCTTCTTTATCACTTTCCCAACTTCCTACAACAAACACACATTTGTCCATCCCAAAAAAAGGAGGAAAAAAAATTCAACATGGATTACATGGATCAGATTGACCTCGAATTGCTTTAACAAAATATGGACTGTGAAGAAAACCAGTTTCTTCTCTCCTGTTCGTAAGGGTCTCCGTGAAGGGAGCTTAGCACCCTGGACTCCCTTGTTTTGGGCTACACACACCACTCTCCTAGGATGCCTAGCAAGCCAGGACTCCCATCTGCACCAAACTGCATGTACACCTCACTATAGACAATGGAGTGAGTTTCTCCTTCTCATAACCATCAAACACACCTCTTGTGCATAGCTCCTATCTGAATGTATTATGTTTTTTTTTTAACATGCCTGGTATGGAAGGTAAGGGGCCATGCACAGTAAGCAAAGGCTTATATAATCCTAAATTGTCAGTCAAAACAGAGCGCCGACTCAGTCTCACTAGTACCCTCACTCACGTGGCCTTGTGTCACATTTGTCAGTGAGTTTCTTTTTCACCTATATTATTGCTTCACTTTTAAATAAAGTTTCCTTGCTACTGTGTGAGCCTTTCTTTCAGTTACTTGAGCCTGGAAACACCTGGTCTAGGCCCCTGACCACACCAATCACAGAAGCACAAAGAACCACAGGCAGAGCTAGATGCAGGAATGACTAGGGAACTGGTAGAGGAACCCAGCAGAGTGCTGAACACACTGCTGCATAGGGTCAGGGTCTGAGAGAGAGTGGGCTCAGGAGTAAAGTCCAGAGGAACCAGGCCCATCCACAGTATTTGTTACCTGTGACAGACACAAATTTCCTAAGAAACTGTGTTTCCTAAAGAGTAGACAGGTGAACCACTGCACTTACTGAACTATCACTAAAAGTAATCAATACTAATGCCCTTGCCATTTTCTTCTTCTGAAATCTGTTGGCAGGACAAAGAGGTTCTATAGGCCAAACTAGGGTTTCCCCATATCCACAACTGCTCTCAGGCTCCAAAGTGTGGATTCAGAAGGTGTTTCTTAGAATCTAGCCATGGACTCAGAGCTGCTTAGCTGGGTGTGGTGGTGGAGGCCTGGCAATCCCTCTGAGGCAGGAAGATCCAGCTTGAGGCGAGCCTGGTCTATATAGCAAAAACCTATCCTTAAAAACAACAACAACAACAAAAACCTACCTACTTAAGCCCATGATTACTGCTTTTGGTCCACAGTTCTAAAGTAAGACAACTCCAGAATTAGATTCAAGGGACTTATAGGGAATAAGGGAAATATGTTAATTTCTTAGGTCTGTTCCCCACAACCAGGAAGATTAAAACAAATACTTTCTCTCACAGACTACAATCTTTCACAGACTTAAAATCTCAGAAACCAAAGTGCAGGCAGGCCTGGCTCCTATCTGGTATTACCAGCAGTCTTTGATATGCCTTTGGTTTCAAACCTTTGGCTTCCTTGTGGCTTACTAGGAGGGGAAGAGAAATCCATGTAATTTAATGAGGTTCAAGGTTGCTATCACATCAGCCTCAGCCTCAGCCTCATCCACTTCAGCTAGAATCCACATCTGGCTTATCACCCACAGGATGCAGTCCTTGTCACCCCATCTTGGCTGACCCGCTATGCTGAGTACTGATGTCAGCAGATGTGACTCCAACCCAATGGCTGGTGTCCTGAGAAGAGGGAAGTTTGGACAGAGACATGCTATGACTGCAAAGACAAACTAGAGTAGTGCAGCCACCAGCCACACAATACCCAGAGTGCTGGGAGCACCCGGCTTTCACGAGCCCCGATTTCTGACTGCTGATCGCCAGGACTGTGAGAGAATGAATTTGTTAAAGCCTCTTGTTTGTGGGAGCAGACATAGAAAATTAACCTCCTCAACCTGCACAGTAACTAACTTGCACCTAAGCCAGGAGGCTTGTCATAGCACAATTCAACAAGCCAGAAACAAATCCATTATCTGGTAAGAGTCTTTCTGTGCTCTGCCCAGAACAGGCTCTCCCTCAAACACTCAGACTTAGAGGCTCTAATCCAGCAAGACAAGACTCTCACCTCACCTCACCGCCAAGATCTCACCTCTCTATCACACACAGTAATTAGCTACCAAACACACATTATCCCATTTAGTCATCCAAACAAACTGCCAAGGTAGATATTAACCAAGTTTTCAAGATGCACCAAGTGAGCTTCAAAGGGGAAAGCCTTCTTGCCCAGTTAGACAGCAGAGATGCTCCAGAATCAAGATCTGGACCCACTGAGTAACTCTAAGGCCACTTTCTCAGAAAGTCGCCATTTTGTATGGAGAATATATCTTTTAAAATCTCTTCAGATGGTAGAAAGTAGCTTTCGAAGCTAGTCAACAGGTTCATGAGAATTCATTATGATAATGTAGAAGTAGAAGTCATTAAAAAACTAAAGTGTTGAGACTCGAGCTAATTTTTGAAAGCAACTTCAGAAGTCCAAGTTCAAATTTTAAATTAGCAGTAATTCTTGGGCAGAGATGTAATGCTTACACTGTTCATCAGAATGCCACCGTGTGCACACTACAAGCACTGTGCAGGCCATTATCTCTGAATACATCAGAAACAGATTCACGGAAACGTTACCGCCCTCTCTTTCATTCATTTATTTATTCTTTTTTTTTTTTTTTTTGGTCCTTTTGAGACAGGGTCTCCCTGTAGCCCCAGCTGTCCTGGAACTCACTATGTAGACCAGGCTGGCCTTGAACTCAAAGATCCACCTGCCTCCGCCTCCCGAGTGCTGGGATTAAAGGCGTAAGCCACCACAGCCAGCTCATTTATTTATTCTTTGTAGGGAGGGAACACATGCTGTGGTATGCGTGTCAGAGAACAACTTGTGGGAGTCAGTTCTCTCCTTCTACCATGTGTGTTCCAGGGATGGAACTCAGACCATCAAGCTTGGCGGCAAGTACCTTTATCCGCTGCACCATCTCACCAGCCCCTCTTTCCTCCTCCTTCAATGAACAGTGCATACTTTCTAAGAAAAATAGAATTTGATCACTAGGTTTATTTTTTTCTGAGACAAAATTTTTTAATTTCAATTACACTGTAAGAAAAATGCTCTCATAAACAGTAACATTTCTAAGAACAAAATGAAAAAGGTCAAGCACTTAATCTGTTACAATTTCAATCATGACCAAATGTTGAGCTAAACAGGAGTTCATTTTCAGTGTCACCTGCCATCCTCAATAGCTGACCCTACAAATACTTTGACAACAGTTCTGCTCTTGAATGACATCTCAAATATAAAGGCCCAAATTCTGAAACACTGTAACAAGGAAAAGCCACATGCAGAAACACTTCCAAGTGTGGTTGCTTTAATGGACAGGTCCCACCACAACTACATACTAACTTACATATATGAACACTAACAGACGTTAGAACATGTGAGCAGCTATGTCTGTACTTTATTATGCAAGCTAACATGCAAATTATGTGTCTGATAAGGGACTTGAATTCTAGACTATGCAAAGAATCCTTTACAACTCTCACCCACACATACATATCATATACACACAGTAACAATAAAAAATTTTTTAAATAAAAATAAAAAATAAAGATAATCACAGTATAAAAAGAATAAAAGACCTGAATGGGTATTTTGCGAATAAAACAAATGAAAGTTCAACAAGCATGTGAAAAAGATTTAACACAGGGAAACACAGGGAAACACAAATGAAACTTAATTAGGTGCCATTTTTCATCTGATAGGATGGTTACATTAAAAAGTCAGATAGCCGGGCATGGTGGCGCACGCCTTTAATCCCAGCACTTGGGAGGCAGAGGCAGGCGGATCTTTGTGAGTTCGAGGCCAGCCTGGTCTACATAGTGAGTTCCAGGACAGCTGAGGCTACAGGGAGACCCCATCTCAAAAAGACAGGGAAAAAAAAAAGTCACATAATAGGGCTAGAGAAATAGAGAAACAGCTAAGCCATTATGAGCACTGGCTGCTCTTCCAGAGGACCCAGGTTTATAGAGGCTAACAACCATGTGTAACTCCAGTTCCAGGGAATCCAATGCACACACGTGGTATACTCACATATATTTTCCAGGCAAAAACATTCATGCATATAAAAACATTTCTTAATTCTTTAAATCAAATTATAAAAAATGCTAACAAATATAGAAAAGCTTGAACTCTCATTATCCTGCTGGGTAAGAATATGCACTCTCTTATTATTTTAATGTGTTTGAGGGCTTTACTCTACATATGCAAGTACACCACAAACATGCAATGCCCACAGAGGCCAGAAGAGGGATCCACTGGAACTGGAGTCATGGACAGTTGTTAGCCACCAAGTGGACACTGGGAACCAAACCAGGTCCTCAGCAAGAACAACCAATGCTCTTGGCTGAGCCATCTCTCCAACCCTTCTGTTAAGAATTTAAAATGGTTCCAACACTTTGGAAAATAACCTAGCAGTGCCTCAAAATATTAAGCAAAGTTACTATGTGAGTCATCAATTTTTCTCCAAGAAAAATGACAGTATGTGGCAATACAATCAATCACAGGAGTGTTTACAGGAGCATCATTTAAAATCGCAAAAAAACCATGCAAATGTCCATCAACTAACAAATGGATTAGCAAAATATGAAGACCCACAGTGGAGTGTGATTCAGCCACAAAAAGCAATAAAGTTCTGTTACATTCTCCAACATGAAGGGACCTTTCTAACATTCTGCTAAGAGAAAGACAGAAGAAATACAGAAGACCACATCTGTGGCTGCGCCCAAGATGGAGGTTTACAGAGACCAAAAGATGATTGCACAGGCGGGTAACACCTAAGACTCAATGTCTCTCTTTTTTTAAAAATAATTTATTATTTTTATTTTATGTGTATGAGTGTATTGCCCATGTATGTGAGTACACCCGTGTTATACAATGCTGCGGAGGTCAGAAGAGGGTTTCAGATTCCCCTGGAACTGGAGTTAAGGACGATTCATAGCCACCATGTGGGTGCTGGGAATTGAACCCAAGTCCTCTGTAAGAGCAGTCGGTGCTCTTAACAGCTGAGCCATCTCTTAACCCTGGTTTCCTTCTTTTTAAAGCATGGATATGGATCAGTAAGATGGCTCAGTGGGTAAAGGTACTCACTACTAAATCTGACCTCTTCAGTTTGAATCCTGGGACTCAGAAGTGGAAGGAAAGACTTGACTCCAGTAAGTGGTCTTCTGACCCCCCCATACATGCACTATAGCAAACACACACACGAATAAATGTAATAAAAAAACCTTGAGTTCTATTGGTGTATAAATCACATTTTCTTTACTCATCAATGGATACTGAGAGTGACTCCATATCTTGGCCACTGTGAATAATACTGCAAAAAAACAGAGGCCTCTTTAAGCCACTGATTCTATTGTCTTTGGCTGTATGCTCAGCACTGGGATTACTGGTGCATATGGTAGTGCCATTTTTCATTTGTTAAGGATACTCCCTCCTGTTTTCCATAGCAGCTTTACTGATTTTACTTCCCCACCATCTATGTATACAGGTTGCTTCCCTTTTTCCCTTTTTTTTTTTTTTTTGCTAACCTTTTTTTAATTTTTTTTTTAATA
>NW_008345290.1:2962159-2982679 GCF_000622305.1 Nannospalax galili
CCAGGGTCCTCTGCAAGAGCAGTCAGTGCTCTTAACCACTGAGCCATCTCTCCAGCCCCTCAATATCTCTTTGAAGTAATCAAAATGTTCTAAAATTGAGGAGATATATATCTGGGAAAATATCCTGACCACTGACTTGTGTGTACTTCGTTTTTAACAACTTTTATTTATTGAAAGAGAGAGAATATGCATGTTCCCAAGTGCATAGAGAGGTCAGAGGACAATCTCTGGTGTTGGGGCTTATCTTCCACGTTGTTCTTCCTCATTGCTGCATACACCACAGCTGGCCCACAAGCTTCCATGGACTCTCCTGTCTCCACCTCCAGTCTCACTACAGGAGCCCTGGGATTATAGATGGGCTACTGTGTCAGGCTTTACTTGGGTGCTGAGGACCCTAACTCAGGTCCTCACGCTTGCACAGCAAGCACTTTACCTATTGAGCTACCTCCCCAGCCTACTTTATTTTCAAAAGCTACCTGTGAGACAGGTATGGTGGCATACCTATAACCCCAGTACTTGTGAAGACAGGAGCATCAGTAGTTCCAGGCCAGCCTGGGCTACACAAGATCCTGGGGTTTTTGTTTTGTTTTGTTTTTTAAAAAAAACCCAAACCAAACAATAACAAAACAGGCTATATGGATTAAGTCAAAAGAACTGAAAGACTAAATGGGAAAATGTGAATATCACAATCAATAAACAAATGAACTACAAGATATACAACATTAACACTGGTAAATATCGGAACCACATAGTTAATCTCACAATAACCGAAGAATGTACTAACAAAGTGCTTGAATTACTGCATAAGAGAATTGCAGGATGACCTTTTTGCTTCCTGTTGTGAAACAATGAATGTCTCAAAAATCTATGGCTGCTAACACTTTGAAGTGTCTTTTCTCTTTTTGATAAGAGAAAAACAGACATGTGCTTTCTGAAAGAAGTCTGTACTACCAGGGCTAGGATGTGGGTCTGTTGGCAGAGCGTTTCCTTGCACACACAAAGCCCTAGGTTTGTTCCCCAGCACCTGAGCATGGAGGCACAGGCTTGTAATTTCAGTGCTGGGGAGCTAGAAGCAGGAGAATCGAAGTTCAAGGTCATTCTTGGCTACATGCTGTGTTTGAGACCAGCCTGGATTAGATGAGGTCTGTGCCACACATATGAAGAATTCTTAGCTAAAACGAAGGAGGGTAGAGGAAAGGGAAGGAATGCCTCTGCGAGTCTTCCTTTCACTGCTCTGAGCCTGGGCAGTACAGCAGTCACCTGGGGAGCAGAAAACTCCTAAAAATCTGATTTAGCTAGTACAGAACTTAGCCTGGACATTGGAAGTTTATGAAATCTGCAAGTGACCAGCACAGAGGCAAAGTTGAAATCACTCCTTGAAACCTTTGTATCTCCAGTTCCAGGGCATCCAATGCCCTCTTCTGACCTCCATGGGCAATGCATGACACGGGTGCACTTATATGCCAGCAATACACTCATACACATAAAATAGAAATAAAATTTGTTTAAAAAGAAAAGTTAAAAAACATCCAAATACTTGAAAGTAAAAGATCTACTAACAAGTCTTAAGAATAAATATAAGGTTCATACAAATGGACTTTAAAAACTCCCCAAAAGTTCTTTGAGAGATACTGTTAAGAAAACAAAAAGATAGGGCTAGAGAGATGGCTCAGCAGTTAAGAACACTGATTGTTCTTGCAGAAGACCCAGGTTCAAATTCCAGCACCCACACGGCAGCTAACAACTATCTGTAACTCCAGTTCCAGGGGATCAGATGAACTCTTCTGTCCTCTTCAGGCATTGCACGACACAGGTACACTTAACATGCAGGCAATACATGAATACACATAAAATGGAAATAATAAAAATTTAAAAAAAAAGATGTCACAGAATGGAAGCAAAATTCTCAAAAACCTATGACAGAAACCCAATTCTTTTGAGAGAGTGTTAGGAATAAAGGCGTGCACTACCACACCCAGATAGAAACCCAATTCTTCATGCTGAAGGAAAGTACAGTTGGAGAATGTGCAGATGACTCTGGCATCTGAGAATTTTTTACCCTTGCATAGGTGTTCTAGAATTAATCCCTCACAGACAGGGAGGGACAACTGTACTTCACTGCACAAATCTCTGGTGTTAGTTCTGTATGCCTCCTTTTGTCTACACATATGATTTTTCTTCTTTTTTCTAAGTACTCTTGACAAGAGATGTTCTTAATCCTCCATTCTGTTAGGCAAAAAACATATCCAGAATAATTTTGTTTGTCCGCTCCTAAATCTCATTAAGTAATAGACATTACTTAAAAAGGAGGGGGGGTTGTCTCTTTGATACAGGGTCTCCCTGCAGCCCCAGCTGACCTGGAACTCACTATGTAGACCAAGCTGGCCTCGAACTCACGGAGATCCACCTGCCTCTGCCTCCCAAGTGCTGGGACTAAAGGCCTGAGCCACCATGCCCAGCCATTTTTTTTTTCTTTTTTTGGTCTTACTCAAATATTTTTATGGCTATAAAGATTTCCAGGAAGTCAAATGAAATTGCTGGGAGTTCTTCCCAAAGGGAACTGGCACTGAAGGAGGTCTTTGGTAATAGATTAAAGGGTATAAAAGGTGACTCAAGGGTCAAGAAGACAGTGTCATAGCTAAAAACAGGGATTTCAGGTTTGTAAGACTGGCAGTATGGAGATTGGAAAAGGATTATGTAAGGAAATTGTTTATGTACCATTAGTAAGCATGCTGTAATCCTGTGCTGATTTATTGATAATATTGTGAAGAGAGTATTCACTGAATATTTTTTTGAATATACTTTGAGCTCTTGCTACAGATGGGAAAGGAAAAAGGCTGAGATGTTGAAGTGCTCTACAAAGCACTTCCCATGCTCATCCAGATAAAGTGAATACATCAGATCCTCAGAGGATGGTTTCACAGCCACCTGGCAGCAGTTAGGGCAGTATGGGAGAAGAAACCCAAGTGCACTGTTCCTAAGAAGAAAGAGCACACAGCCCAGTGTCCTCCTTAGCAGCTGGGGGTGTGATTATGAAACCCAGTTCTTAGTTTTGTTTTTGTTTTGCCGGTTTATTGATTTACCTTTTTTATTATTCCAAAGAAAGGCAATTTTTAACACATTTTTCCAGAAATAACAAAGCAGGTTACATAAAAATATATATACAATGAAGTTTAAGGGGAGGAGGGAAATAGGAATAAGAAATCAAAGACCAAAGGATTTGCCAACATGGGGTCAACTTTGGTGGAATAATGAAGGTTTCCATTAGCTCTGGGTTTTTTGTTTTGTTTTGTTGTTGTTGTTTTCGGTTTTTTTGCACCTAATACAGTATAAATGTGGTATAAGTAGTTGCTATATTTAAGGCATAAGAATAAAGGGGGAAGTCTGGAATGTTCTGTATAGATGTGGGTTTTTTCCTGGGTATTTTCCATCTAAGGTTGGTTGGTATCCGTGGAAGCAGAAGACCCTGCAGAAACAGCAGACCGTGTGGAAACAGCTGATATACTGAAAGAGAAAACAAGAAAACAGGAGGCAAATCCCATGCGATATGAGTGGAAGAAGGCACTGAAGAGCCGAGAAGCTGGGCGGTAGGAGAAAGAAATCAACTTCAGGAGGGGGGAAAAAAATCAGAAAAACATTTGGAACAAATACAGTTATCTGTTGGGTTCCGTTTCCCCCTCATTTTTAATAAACTTTCCAGTTTTTGAGGTCAGAAATATAAGTAGTTAAAAAAAAAACCTATCTTACACTGGGTGTGGTGGTGCCGGCCTTTAATCCCAGCACTTGAGAGGCAGAGGCAGGCGGATCTCTGAGTTCGAGGCCAGCCTGGTCTACATAGTGAGTTCCAGGTCAGCTGGGGCTACAGGGAGACTGTCGCGAGCCGGGACTCTGTCCAGCAGAGTCCAGGAAAGACGACACAGACACCAAGGTGAGGTTCAAGCTTCTGTTTCTCTTTCTTCCTTTATTCTCTCTTATTATCTCTCATGTTCTCTTCACTATAATGCTGTCTCACTATGATGCTGGTTTCTTATGATGCTGTGTCCTCACTATTACACACTTCAGCTCTTTATATAGCGTTTCCAACAGCCCTCCCCCCAGCCGGTATCAATCAGGGCTCACACACGTGCAGCGGCCAGGCAGAATGTAGCTCATAGGCATGTAGCAAGATCATCAGGCTGGCCACACCTGTTTGGCCTCTCCATACTTTGGAGTAAGCAAGCGGGAATCACAAGCCTTGGCAATCAGCCAAGAGTTGGAGTAAACAGCACGAGGTTTGGCAGCCAGCCAGGGCGCCATCTGGCTGACTCAGCTGTGCTCGCTTCCCACAGGAGACCCTGTCTCAAAAAGACCAAAAAAGACCAAAAAATCAACAACAACAACAAAAAACCCAAAAAACAAAACAAAACAAAAACTATCTTCCTGGACTCCCTTTCAGCTAAGTTTGTGATCACTGAGATACAGGCCAGCATTCCCAGAGGCTCCCCATCCACCCCACAAAGTGACAAAGCATAAGGGGAGAAGGCTGCTCTTCCCTGCGTGCCTTCCTTCATGCTGCCTTGTGAGTGGTCCTGATACTTGAAGATTTTACAACCAGGAAGAAGAACCCTGCATAACTAAGAAGACTAATGATGGAAGGAGCAAAAGGATGGAAGGCATAAGGATCCCGATGGAACCCATGACATCTTCTGTTATTTGAAGCAGAGCACATTTCTAAGAGAATACAGTCCACTTGGGAAGAAACCCACCCTAACGAAAAAGATACTCCTGAAAACACATCTCTAACAAAATGAAACTATTAGACACCTTTTATAAAATGGCAAGGGAAGGACTACCAATTAAGTTTCCAAAGAATGCGTGATGAGTGAAAGTTACTCATCAGTAATCATGTAAAATAAAGGGAATGCATCATTTCAAAAAAAAAAAAAAAAGAAACCCAATTCTTAAATAGTCAACAGATTTTTAACTGGGCCAGGATGTATCTCAGTGGCACAGCACCTGCCTAACTTGAGAAAGGCCCTGGATTCAGAGCTCACTACTGGAAAGAAAAGATATAGGGGTTCTGGGGGTATAACAGTGGTGGAGATTTTGCCTAGCACATGTCAGGCCCTGACTACAATCCCTAGCACTGCAGGAAAGGAAGAAGAGGGAGGGAGTCGAGAGGGGAGGAGGAGGAGCAGGAGGAGGAAGGAGAATAAAAAGGAAAAAGATACATGAATAGCTAATTCATAGAGTGGACACTCAAAATTTAGTAACTGGTAGAATGCAAAAACAACAACAACAACAACAAAAATCACAATAAAACAGCACTCTGTACCTTCTAGGAGAGCTAAAATGACAGACAATAACAAGTGCTAGCAAGAATGTGCAGAAACTAGAACCCTCATCAAGAATGACACTGTAAAATGGCATAGCCACGCTGGAAAACTTTCTGACAGTTCCTCAAAATATTAAGCAGCGAGTGACCACACATAATTCAGCAATTCCAGCCAAATTGCTCAATTAGGCCTACATTTTGCAACCTGAAAACCTATGTCTGGGACACCATCTCAACTTGTTTACAATGTAAACAGCTTACTAAGCCTTGGACTCCTCTTGTAACCTAAACATATACCTTTATTCCCTTATGACCCTTCCTTTCTTGCCCAACCCAGAATTGTGTGTGTGTGCGCGTGTGTGTGTGTGTGTGTGTGCGCGCGCGCGTGTGCGTGTGTATGCAAATCAAGTACTGTTAAATATCAAATACTGTTTGTGCTGCAAAAAACAGGTGGGATAAAATTAGTTAACATCTGTTTGTGGCTTTGTGTGCTGTTCTGGGTCAATAGATTCTGGGGTCAAGGGGGTATCACCCTCTGAGAAGAGAAGTTTTTTCCTATGTGATGCTGAGTGTATTGTTTCAATCGGCAGCCAGGCCTTCTGCTTGAGAGGAGAGTTCCAAGAGAAATCTGAAAGAACAATTCTCAGGACAGAAAGGGCCACTCTTGGCTTTAATGGATGCTAAGAATCGGGCTGTTTTGGTTCAGGCACCACTGTAATGTGGCTTCTCTCTGCCACATATGTCCACATGAAAAGTTGTACAGAAGTGTTCGAGCAGCATTATTCACAACAGCCCCAAAATGGAAACAACCCAAATGCCTGCCTGATAAGGAAACACATATAGTAGATTATTCAGCGACAAAAAGAATGAAATCATATTGCACTTAATACAAACAAAGGTGGTTATATGTAGATATACTTATAGGTATATATTACACAATTTGGTATGTGCACAAATATTTTCTTACTCTGTCAGCGCAGACTCTACAAGCAACGACAACCTAGCAGCAACGGTCATTCACCCACTGCCCAAACCCTAGGTTCTAATCCCATCCTCCAACATAAGGAATCCCAGTTCCTTACAGAAATGGCTGGCTTGAGGATGTTGGCTTGAGGATGATTCTGGATACCTGCAGTGCCAGAAAGTATGGAAATGCTAAGACGAAAAATATACACACAGCAATGAAGTGTTAGAGACAGAAACCTACAAAGATCCCAACAGCCAAGGGAAGAACATTTTCCACAGTAAAAAAGAAGGGGTATTAGAGTAAACCCTGAAGGGAGCTGGAGAGATGGCTCAGGGTTGTTAGCACCCACATGGCAGCTAACAACCATCCTTTAACTCCAGTTTCAAGGGATATGATGCCCTCTTCTGGCTGCCATGGGCATTGCATGACACAGGTGCATTTACATATATGCAGGAAAACATTCATACACATAAGATAAAAATAAAATTTTTAAAAATAACACCTCAGGGGCTGGAGAGATGGCTCAGCACTTAAGAACACTGATTGTTCTTGCAGAAGACCCGGGTTCGATTCCCAGCACCCACGTGGCAGCTAACAACTGTCTGTAACTCCAGTTCCAGGGGATCTGACAATCTCTTCTGTCCTTTGTGGGCATTGCACGACACGGGTGCACTTACCTATATTCAGGCAATACACACATACACATAAAAAATAAATATTTTTTAAAAAGTAACACCTCAGATTTTTAAATTTTTTATTTATTTTTATTATGTGTATGTATTGCCTGCATGTATCTAAGTGCACCCATGTTGTGCAATGCCCGCGGAGGGCAGAATAGGCTGTCGGATCCTCTGGAACTGGAGTTACGGACAGTTGTTAGCTGCCACGTGGGTGCTGGGATTCGAACCAGGGTCTTCTGCAAGAACAGTCAGTGTTCTTAAGTGCTGAGCCATCTCTCCAGCCCCAAAGAAATTTTAAAAAAAAAAAACAGTGAGAGTCAAGAAATTGCCAGACACAGGAACCAGAGGAGAAATAACTACACATACTACATTGCACTGGACAGGGTCCTAGAACAGGATTTGGGTTAGAACAAAGGAAATCTCAATCAATGTAGTCTTTAGTTTACTATAAACAACACTAGTTCATTATGCGTCAAATGCACCCTAATAAAGTACCCTGTTAATAACAAAAGACTGTGTCTGAAGTCCCATGGAAACCCTCCCAACTGTTTTTCTGTAAATATCCAACTATACTGAAATTAAAAGCTCCTTTAACAGGAGATGAAGCACCAGCACACACTGTGACATGCATGAACCTTGGAAAGAACTAGTCACAAAAAACCACACACTACAATTCCATGGATAATGTATAAAATGCCCAGAATATAGAATATAGAAGTCTACAGAAACAAAGTAGACTGCCTGGAGCTGGGAAGAGGAGGAAGCAGAGAGTGAGGATTTATGGGTAAGGGCTGCTCTTTGAGGTGATGAAAATGTACTAAGCTAGACAGTGGTGATGTGCTACAACCCAGTGACTCTGCTAAAATCACTGAACTGTATACTTCTTAGTATTTTATAATTTTTTTGTGCATGTATCGTCTGCATGTATGTAAGTGCACCTGTGCAATGCCCACAGGTCAGAAGAGGGCATCAGATTCCCCTGGAACTGGAGTTATGGATGGTTGCTGTGGGTGCTGGGAATCAAACCCAGGTCCTCTGCAAGAGCAACCAGTACTCTGAAGCACTGAATTATCTCTCCAGCTCCTGAACTGTACACTCGTAGGGTGATTTGGGGGTCCAACAAGATGGCTCAGGTAAAAAGCACTTGCCATCTGTATTAGTTACTTTTCTGCTCCTGTGATAAGACACCATAACCAAGGCAACTTATGGAGAGTTTATTTGAGCTTATGGTTCCAGAGAGTTAAAAGCACATAATGGCAGGGAGGCATGGTGGCAGAGGTGGCCAGTAAGCCAAGACTGACTGGAAATCTGGCAAGGCTTAAGAACTCTCCAAGTGATGTGCTTCCTCCAGCAAGAGTGCCACCAAACCAGGGACAAAATGCCTATATTCAGAGCCAATGTGGGACATTTTCATTTAAACCACCACACCAATCAAGCTTGATGACCTGAGGTTCGATGCCCAGATCCCACAATGGAGGGAGGGAATCAACTCCTGAAAGTTGTCCTCTGACCTCCACCTATGTATCATGGTACGGTAGATTGGGCTTATGAATCTGAAGGACAACTTCAGACAGAAAATGCCATTATCATTACATCACAGCCAGGGGACACTGCTGTCAGCATGAATTGCCACTTCATACTAATCCTGGTCTCCTGGATGAAGTGGTACAGACTGTTCACAGCTCACTTCTGTGCTTTCCCACACCCTGCCTTGATAAATGTCAAAGAGACAAACACCTTTCCATGAAAATATGTCCTTTCTCCCTTGTTCAATTTTGGGGGCTTGTGGTTTAGTTTGTACCTTGGGATATATTTTTTAAGACTTATTTTTACTTATGCATCTATGTGTGAGTGTATGTGCATGTGGTAACACCCACATAGGCCAGAAGAAGGTATCGGATCCCTTGGAGCTGGTGTTACAGGTAGTTGTGTCACTCACACATTTACATTACACACAAACACACAATATGAAATAAAATTTAAGTGATTTTATGATATGAGTATCTCAATAAAGCAGTTAATGCAAACAAAATAAGACACCACATACTAGAAAATCTAATGGTAAAATACCAAATATGAGTGAGGAATGGATTTGCTGGTGAGAACTAAAAGAGTAAGTATCCTGGAAGACAATTTGGACCATTATTCCACCTTTGCCTACATGACAAAGACAAAGGGAAACAATAAAAGTACATTGATTTTTGTTGTTTTTAATGTACTGTCCCAGTTTTTACCCAACTCAGATACATGCCAGGCTTGTTGAAGGCTCACAAACTGTCAATGTTTTATATTATTGTTTTATCTACAGAACAATTTTCATTTCAACATTCTGAGGGGTGTCTATGTGTATGTACATGCACCCAGAGCTCACCAGTTAGTCTAAACTGGCTGGCCAGTGAGCCCCAGGAGTCCTTCTGCTTCCTCCTCCCAGCAACAGCATCACAAATTCACACCACCATGCTTAGCTGTTCTGTTGGTTCTGGGGACCAGACTCAGGCCGGGGTGAGATCACTTTACCAACTGAACTGTTTCTCCAACCCCTCTGAGATCTTCTGAGATCACAAATTCACACCACCATGCTCAGCTGTTCTGTTGGTTCTGGGGACCAGACTCAGGCCGGGGTAAGATCACTTTACCAACTGAACTGTTTCTCCAACCCCTCTGAGATCTTCTGAATGCAACTATTCCAACTTGTCCCACTTGATTCAGATTTCCTTCACTCTTCTCAGCCCCTGTTTGAGGCCCCTGTCCAGCACACTGTATTTGGTTCTGAGGAAGGTATCTGTTGTCCTGGGTCACTGTAATAAAGCCTCAGTTTCGTATTTTGTTGGGGCTCATTTCTGAAGTTAAAACAGTCATGCTGTCCCTAAATACTTTTAAGACTTTCTTCTTTTTATTTTTTATTATTTGAAACAGGGGCTTATGGGTAACCCAGGTCTAGAGTTCATTACGTAGCCCAGGCTGGACTCAAATTAGCAATCCTCTTGCCTCAGCCTCCTGGGTGCTAACGGTCAATCTTTCTACTTTTAGGATATGGTCATTTACTGATCCTCTTAGTGCTGCTTCTGCTGAGTGGAAGCGCAGTGAGGGACTATGCCGTTCTCAGAGCTCCTTTGTTACAGAAGCCTGCCTTCCCCCAGAAGCCTGGGTGATACTTTCTGCCTTCTCTCCTGTCAGGTGTAGAAAAACCCCCTCCCCAGTTGTTCAAAGGACCAACTCTTTTGTGTATTTCCATAGACATTCTGTTTTCTTCCTGCTTATCTATCTGCTAAATCCACAAACCCTTAGTCACTACCTAAGTTGGTGAAAGAAAAAAGTTTTTTCTCAGCCTCTCAAGTGCGGGGATTACAGGCATGAAGCACCACACCCTGCTTACTCAAACTTCTTAATGCCTAAAAGCTAGTTTTTATAATCAATGAAAGTCTTATGTCCCAGGGAACATGGGAATGGAATCTTCCACTCAACTGAACCAGTCCGCACATGTCAAGGAAGTTGGGGTCCCACTGTAAAAGGCACAGTTCAGAACCAGACAGACCAAGATGTGGAGTTCTGAACCCTGCTCTCTGACTCAGAATCTGTGCCCCAGAAGGAGAAAAGCTATGAGGGGAAGGAACAAAACACAGGAGCGGCGGCTGAGTGGCCTGAAGAGGCTGAACTCCAACAACACACTGAGAGGATCACCGTTTATGAGGGAGGCAGCAGATGTTCTCCAGGGAACAAAACTAAGCAGACTCAGGGAAGGCAGGAACGGATGGGCTCCAAATAGCCCACCTCAACCAAGGAGGCCAACAATGTGCGCCCTGCATGCCAGCTGTTGAGGAGGATGTGATTACATGGAGCACTGAGAAGGATGTTGAGGCTTCACCCAGGCTTAGCAGAGAATCTGAGAGGCCCTCTTGTTCTGAGAGGACAGCTTCCTAGCAGTGACTCTGCATCATGGAGTGGGTGGGCCCTTGCAAGGCCATACAGTTATGTACAGAAGTAAATTCACACGTCCAAGACTTTGGGGAACAGAATAAGCAATATTCCTTAAAACATATATGTATGCCTTAGTTTTTTAGATATGAGTTGTGTGAGTTTTGTTTTGTTTTCTAATGAACTACAAGGCCAGGGACATGATCTAGAGGGTAAAGAGTTTGCCATGCAAGGGTGAGTACTCGAGTTCTGATTCCCAGAACCCACACAAACTTGCCTAGAGTGATTCATGTCTATAATCCCACCCCTCCTACAGCAAGATGGGAGGTAGAGACCAAAGAATCTCTGGAAGCTCATGGGCCAGCTAGCCTAGCCTACACTGGTGAACAAAAGACCCTGCCTGTCTCAAACCAAATGGAAGGTGAGGACCAACGCAAGGTTGTCCTCTGACCTCCACACACACTCACCATGGCATGCATGTGCCTTGCACATACATGAGCATACACACAAATGAATTACAGTTGTAGGCTCCTAAGAACATGAACTATCAATTCATATGCCAAGGTTTTTTAGGGGAAAAATTCCACAGGTACAAAATAACTATTCCCCAAAAGATAAAGCAACTTGACCAAAAGATTTTTGAAAATATCCATGACAAGAAAAATGAAGCCAGGTAAATTGAAAGTTAAAGCTAAGAAGTCAGTGACAATATTCTAAAAATATACAGTAAGGTAGAGGTAACCCTCAAACTCTGCAGCAACCACTACCTCAGCAGACCTGCCCAGTAAGAGTGCTGCAGGCTCTGTCATGTACTGCAAAGCTCCGTCTCTAGAAGCATAGGGGAGGCTCTGAGCAAAGGTCCTTTCTAAACAAAGATTAATTAAACAGCAAGTCAGGATAAAATTCCTACCATACAGAAACAAAGAATGACTAATGAAGACTTGCCCATGTTTAGTTAAGCCAAAGAAAGCAGCATGATGAAGTCACGTCTTTTATAGGAAAGAAATCACGTAGATTATTTGAAAACAGAAATGTTTACTCAGCTGGGCCATGTCCAGTGGTGCTCAATGCTCAACCATACTGAACACCAGAAGTGTCCAGAGTGTGCTCGGAGTTGATAGGCATCAGCTTTGCTCAGAAAGGAGAACTTGGAGTAATGATGGATGTAGGCTTGGAAGGGCTTAGCATTAATCCATCCTAATGAGGCCAGCATCTGGGGTGCAGCCTTTTCAGTAACATGGCCATAAGGAGAGTCCGTCTTCTGACTGACTCTTTGTGACTTACTTCAATATTAGAGTCTGAGTTTTTCCTTAAAAAAGAAGAAACTGAGCTTCCTTCAAAGACAAAGTTAAATATTAAGATAAGCTACTATTCCAAAGTATAACCAGGGTTGGCAAGATTAGGTATAGTGGCACTCTGTCATGCAAGCCTGATGACCCAAGTTCAATCCCTGAGACCACAGTGGAAAAGGAGAAAAGTTGTCCTCTGATGTCCTGACCTCCACACACAAAAAAGAAAACACCTAACCAAAACTGAACTACATAAAACATTAAAAGCAACAACCAGGACTAGAAAGACAGCTCAGGAGTTAAGAACACTTACTGCTCTTCCAGAGTTCCCAGCACCCACCCTGGGTGACCCACAACTGCCTATAATAACTCTGTGTCTAGGGGATCCAACTTCTTCTGGCCTCTGTGAGTGCACACATGCACACACACACACATACACACACACACACTCAAAAATAACAACTTTAAAAAGCAGTAATTAAATTGACATGAAAAACCTACAAGGTAGCCTTTCCAAAACACTTGTCCCTGACAGCGACAGGCTAATATAGCTTACACAATAGTTTACATTTGCCTCCACCAAAACCAAACAAAAATTACCTAAAAATAAATCTTCAGTAATTGAATTCTATACCAATAAAACTCAACAACTTGAGATATCAAATTACAGTTTTCTTATGCTTGCCTTCCTTACCATCCCTGTACACAAAAATTCAGTGATTGGGGGGGGGGGCTGAGGAGATAGTGCATGCAAGCATGAGGACCTGAGCTTAAACCCCAGCACCCATATAAAGAGTGAGAACAGTGGCATGCTTGTAATCCCAGCACTGGAAAGACAGAGATGGGAGGATCCCTGGAGCTCGCTGCCCTGACATCCTATCCTAACTAGCAAACCCCAGATTAGTGAGAGGCCCTGTTTCAACATATAAGGTAGATGGGGCTGGAGAGATGGCTCAGCAGTTAAGAGCACTGGCTGCTCTTGCAGAAGACCTGGATTTGAATTCCAGCACCCACATGACAGTTAACACCCATCTGCAACTCCAGTTCCAGGGGATTTGACGTCTCCTTCTGGACTCTGTGGGCACTGTGTGACACAAGTGCACTTGCATACATGCAGGCATAATACTTATACCCATAAAAAAATAAATAATAAACTTTTTAGAAAAACAATATAGAGAGGCTGGAGAGATGGCTCAGCAGTTAAGAGCACTGACTGCTTTTGCAGAGGACTCGATTCCCAGCACTCACATGGCGGCTACAAACCCTCCTTAACTCCTGTTCCAGGGGAATCTGAAGCCCTCTTCTGAGCTCCACAGCATTGCTCAACACGGGTGCACTCACATACATGCAGGCAATATACTCAATACACATAAAATAAAAATAATAAAGAAAAAAAAACAAGATAGTTGCTGAGGAATCACACCCAAGGATGACCACTGGCCTCTCCATGCTCATGCACATGTGTACATGGACAAACATGTACACAAACACATATACACAGATATGTACACACACTTACATATGAAAGTAATCAAAAATATATTATAGAACTTAAAAAGTTTCCAACCAAGATTCACTCATTGAGTACATCCTAGCAAGCTGGTCTACAACGAGTATCTTTCTAGGGCTTTGGAAACAACATGGAGGAGGATTTAACTCCTGTCCTCACAGCTTGGAGACTGGTGAGGAAAACAAAGGTCAGAAAGAAATACAAATATAAAAACGCTAAGTGCTACCACAGCGCTAAGACAAAATATGGGCAACACCTGACCCAGATCCAGCAGAAAAATAAATGAAGTCTTTGTGGAAGAAATGACATCTAAGTTAGGTACAAAATAATTAGTGGGACTTAAGAAAGATGGAAAGGAGCAGAGGGATTCTTGGCAGACAATGTGCAAAAAAGCTCTGAAGTGAAGACAGAGATGGGGCTGTGGAAATAAAAGTTCTTCACAGTAGGACATGAGGATTTTAGCCAGAAGCAAGCTGCCTTGTAGAAGCTGATTAACTCAGAACGTGCATGCCTGCTGTGTGAGAGGCACTTGTGTTATTTGCTGGTTCTCACGATGACCCTGCAGGGGCCCTCTTGCTAATCCCCTTTTCACAGATGGGAAAGGAGCTCCATAAGACCAGTCCCTTTGCTCAACATCTCATTGTCAGTAGGATGCTGCCCTCTAAGTCCACAGGCTCCACTGCACCATCCTGGGACTTGCTGTTTGACACAAAAATCCTGCCACCTCCGCCTTACATATTATGAAACTACTCCTCCAGATTTATATGGCAAATATACAAGCCCCTGAAAGCAGTGAAAATCAAAGGAAGGATCTGGAGTTGATTGGTTCGTTTTGTGGGGTCCCGAGATACCAACTGCCTTGTGCAGATTTGCCTCCATCACACAATATACATTCAATTAAGCTTAACGAAGGCTTATAAAAATGGCAAAAGTGGGGCTGTAGAAATGGCTCACAGGTTAAGAGCACTTATTGCTCCTGCAGAGGGCTGGGGTTCCGTTCCCAGCACCAGAAGAAGAAATACTGACTCCAATGAGAGCACCACGTTGTCAGCTGGCTACTGTCAAGCCCCAGATGAAGAGGCTCTGGCACCATCTCAGTGCTGGCATCTGACTGCAACTGTCTCTCCCAAATCTCAAAAGGCATCAGCTGTTAACTAGCCTCACACTGATGCCTGCCTCCATCAACCTGATTATCTCTAGGAATGCTACAGGACCTCTGTTAACCAGCCTGTCTCCATCAACCTGATTATCTCTAGGAACGCTACAGGACCTCTGTTCTGTGGGTTTGGCCTTGGGTGGGAGCTGGGAGTAGCGTGGGAGCTGGGTTTAGTGTCCACCTGAAATGTTTTGAGTCAGAAACCTGGGTAGAATCCTATTCTCCCTATAGAGTGTCCCCCTTGCCTGGGCCTTTTCTGTGCCAACCTGATACCCCTTCTCCAAGAAGGTGCGGAAAATGTCCTGTGGCGATAGGCCCAGTGGGGCCATCACTTCTGGGGAAGGGAAATGAAATGAATCACACATACCTCTCGTCCACCACTGGGCTTCAGGGTACCCCAGATCCCTCTGAACAGATGCCTCCCTTTAAAACCTGGCGCCTTTGACTATCTCCTAGGTCTGCAGACACTTTATATGCAGAGTTCTCAGATCCAGAAAGTTAGAGAACAGTGTGAAAGGAAAGAGGCAGAGGATCACAGTTTCTGCTCCACAGACCACTGTAAACAGTCCACAGCCTGCAGAGATGTTAGGCAAGTACGGTCCGTGAGGTCCAAAGTAAGGTCCAAAGCAGTGATCCTTTGTCTGGACCACATCCTCAGGACCCACGTAACTAACAACCTAAGTTTTCAATGTTTTTTTGTTTGTTTTTTGTAAAGGCAGAGGGGTCAGCAAGATGGCTCAGCAAGTAAAGGAACCTGCCAGCAAGCCTGATGACATGAGTTCAATCCCTGGGACCCACATGGTGGAAGGAGTGAACTGACTCCTCCAAGCTATCCTCTACCTTCTATATTCATACCATGGTGTACACGCACACATATACAATAATGTAATTTTTTAAACAATTTTTTGTGTGTGTGGGGTTCCCCTTTAAGACAGGGTCTCCCTTTAGCCCCAGTTGACCTGGAATTGTCTATATAAACCAGGCTGGCCTTGACTTCAGAGATCTGCCTGCTTCTGACAGAAAGGGGGGGGCACCCACACCTTAAATCCCAGCCCTTAGAAGGCAGAGGTAGGTGGATCACTGTGGGTTTGAGGTCAGCCGGGTCTACATAGAGAGTTCCAGACCAGCAAGTGCTAAATAGTAAGACCCTATCTAAAAAAGGTAGAAAACAGGGCTGGAGAGATAGCTCAGCAGTTAAAAGCACTTGCTGCTTTTACAGAGGACCTAAGTTCAGATCCTACCACCCATATGGTGGCTCACAACCATCTGTAATTCCAGTTCTAGGGGATCCAACACCTTCTTCTGGCCTCTGCAGGCACTGCACACATGTGGGACACTTACATACATGCAGGAAAAACACTTATACACATAAATTTTTTTAAGATAAATCTTTTAAAAATAATAGAGACAGCAAAGCTAGGTATGTCCTGCATGTCTGTAATCTCAGGACTTGGGAGGTTGAGGCAGAAGACCAAGCTGAGTCTGAAACAAGGCTGGGCTAAAAAAAATATGTATATATAAAATATATACATATATTAAGGCTATATAAATTTTAAAGTCTTTTGTTTTTTTAGGCACAAGCAGGGGCTCGGGGAGGAACCAGGCTTAAGGGCTCTGGCCAGGCAGATGGCTCTGTAGACCAAGCACTACCATGAAAGCAGATGGACAGGAGGTCAGAACCACATAAATGCCTGGGAAAGAGGGCTGAGGTCCCAGAGGCTAGCTCTGCCTAGGCTGACCAGTCACACTAGCAAATGGCCAGTTCTGGATTCAGTGAGAGACTCTGCCTCAATATATAAGATGGAGAGTGATCAAGAAACACATCCAAAAACAAACACACACGCACACACACGTGTGCATGTGCAAACAAACAAACAAACAAAAATCCCACAAGGTTTAAACCACAATTGAAGGAAATTATTCATTAAAAAGGAAGGGGGCTTGCTGGGGTTATAGCTCAGAGGTAAAGCATTGCATAGCATTCATGAAGCTCTGGGTCTGATTACCTGGCCCCACAAGAGCAAACCAAACCCAACACACACACAACCAAAAACAAGCAGCCAGCCAGCATGCTCGCTGTTCTACTAACTATCAAGTAACCAAAACTTAGAATATCAGTCCCAGCACCCACATGGCAGCTAACAATCACCTGCAACTCCAGTCCCAGGGGATCTGATGCCCTTTTCTGACCTCCATGGGCATTACATGCACATAGTGTATTTACGTACATGAAGGCAAAACACTCATACACATAAAATAAACATTTCTATTTTTTTCCATTTTTCTAATAACTTTTCATTGTATTTTACAAAAGTCAGTGAATGCTTGTAAAGTAAATAATAACTAGTGTTTCAACACTGCTGGGGGAAAAAAGGAAAGCTCTAGAGCTCATTTTGTTTAAAGTTTTTTTTTTTTTAATTTATGTGTATTTGTGTCCATACATGCCACATGTGTGCAGGTACCCTTAGAGGACAGAAGTCAGAGTCCAAGAACTGAAGTTATAGGCAGTCATGAGTCACCCAACGTGAGTGCTGGGAACTGAACTCAGGTCCTCTGGAAGAGCAGCAAGCACTCTTATCATAGAGTTCAGCTTGTTAACAGTGAACAGGGATTCCACAGGGTCATGTAACTGAATGTAGGGGTTACAAGAAGAAACTGTCAATAGTAAAAAGGTTTCTGAGGGGCTAGAGAGATGGCTCAGAGGTTAAGAACACTGACTGTTCTTGTAGAAGACCCGGGTTTGAATCCCAGCACCCACATGGCAGCTAACAATTGTCCGTAACTCCAGTTCCAGGGGATCCGACGGCCTCTTCTGCCCTCCATGGGCATTATACATGCAGGGAATACACACATACACATAAAATAAAATTAATAAATAAGCCGGGCGTGGTGGCGCACATCTTTAATCCCAGCACTTGGGAGGCAGAAGTAGGTGGAACTTTTGTAAGTTCAAGGCTAGCCTGGTCTACATAGTGAGTTCCAAGACAGCTGGGGCTACAGGGAGAACCTAGCTCAAAAAAGAAAAAAATAAACAAACAAACAAACAAATAAATAAATAGATTTTTAAGAAAGAGGTTTCTGAATGCACAACCATATAACCTCCAAAATCAAATGTGTGATGAGTGTGAGGTATCACTGGCAAGACATCACTGTAGCCTTGGCTCTGAACACATAATGTGCATTTTGCACTGTGTGTGCTGTCATGCCACACATCTGAACACTGGCTGAAACACCTCGGCTCAGATACAAGACTACTGCATGCTATGAAATACAGTACTTACCAGACACAAAGATTTCTGCTCTTATAGAAATGGTTTAATTATAAAAAATAAAGATTTTAAATCTTTTTTGACTATAATTCCTCAGTATGCAAGTACCAAAACAGTGTATCTTTGGCTTGTACTGTCTTAGAATGTTTGATTTTAAAAACTGCTGTCTGGGGGCTGGAGAGATGGCTCAGCAGTTAAGAGCACTGGCTGCTCTTGCAGAGGACTTAGCTTCCATCTGGGTGTTGGGAGCCGAACCTAACAATCGTCCATAACTTCCAATTCCAAAGGATTGTCCAGCACCCCCTTCTGACATTTGTAGTTCACAACACGGATGCACTTACATGCAGGCAATACACTCATACATATAAAATAAAATTTTTTTTTAATTGTTTGAGAGGCTGGAGAGATGGCTCAGCGGTTAAGAGCACTACTCTGGCAGAGGACCTGGGTTTGATTCCCAGCACCCACACAGCAGCTACAAACTGTCCTTAACTCCAGTTCCAGGGGAATCCGAAGCCCTCTTCTGACCTCCACAGCACTGCTCGACATGGGTGCATTCACATACATATAGGCAATACACCCATACACATAGAATAAAAATAAAATATTTTTTAAAAATTGCTATTTGAGGGCTAAATGTTTAGCTCAGTGGTAATGGTGAGTACTTAGCATGTGCAAGGCCCTGGGTTCAATCTTCAACACTGCAAAACAAAACAAAAACATAAAAATAAAAATAAAAAAAATAAAAATAAATGAAACTTGTTTGGGTTGATGACTTTAAATTGACTTGAATTTCTTTTAACTTTTTAAAATTTATATTATGCCTAAGAGTGTTTTGGCTGCATGTACCTAAGTGCATCGCATGCGTGCAGTGCTTGAGGAGGGCAGATGAGGGTACTGGAGTCCCTGGAACTGGAGTCCCAGATGGTTGTGAGTCGCCATATGGGTGTTGTGAACACTCTGTAAGAGCAGCCAGTGCTTTTAGCTGCTGAGTGAGTCATCTCTCTGACCCCAAACTTCATGGCACAAAAAATTTTAATGAATGTTGGCTCAAAATTAGCATCTCCAGCAATCTCTGAAGTGGCGATAAAAACACCTCTTTGACGTGCGCACATGATTTTGCACCTGCATCATCTGTACCTTTTTTTTTTTTTTTTTTTGGAGACAGTCTCTCACTAAGTGAACCTGGAACTCACTTGATTTGCCTAAACTACCCAAATTTTCCTGTCTCCACCTCCCCAGTACTGGGATATAACAGGTAGGTGTGGCTCGGACATTTTTACATGGGTACTGAGAAAGTTCGAGCCCCAAAACCGATATAAAAAAAATTCAGTACTAGTGGTACATGCTTGTAATCCCAGTGTTAGGGAGCTGGAGGCAGGCAGAGATCCCTGGGGCTTGTTGGTAATGTCTCAAAAAATAAAGGTGCACAGCACCTTCAGAATGACACCTGTGATTGTCCTCTGCTTCTACGTGCCACATGCATGCACAACTGCATACACATGGGCACCAAAATGCACAAAATTAGACACTACATTCTGAGTTGCCCACATACCACCCTTGTGTTTGAAGCAACACTGGTCCAACTGGGAGTTATTGTGGGTATGGTCTACTATTGACTAGCTTGCTCATTATTCTTTAAGCTCTGGTCATGTGCAAGTACTTTTTGTTTGTACTGTGTTTTATGTTTTGAAATCATAGTACAGTTCAAATATGGTAAAATTTAGTCTTATTTGTAATTAAATACACTTACGCTACGATGACAACCACCCATCTTCAGAACTCTTTTCATCCCTCAAAACTGAAATTCTATACCAATTAAACAATAATTCTCACTCATTTCCTGACAACTACCACTCTGCTTTCTGTGTTTATGACTCAATTACTCATGTATGCCTTCTTTGGGTAAGTGTCTATTCTGGTCTTTTCACTACTCTTTCCTTGTTCCTGGGTTATAGGAGTTCCTTTTGTCTTTCAGGATATTAACCTCTTACCAGATATAGTTTGGTAACATGGTATCAGTTGTTGCTGCCGCCACTACTCTCCAGATATAACAGGGGGTACCAGTATCTGGGATGCAGGCCCAGCTCCCTGCACCCAGTATTTATATAGCAAGATATTGTTTTACATTAATGGTATCACTTTATGTCTTCTTTCTGGTATTACTAGAGTATTCCAGTGATCTTAAAATTATATACATGAGTTATCTTCTGTGAACTTTATTTCTATATTATAATTGGGATGCTAAATAGTGTTGGAGGCCAAGCCTTAAGTGTACCCCTGCCCCAGTTTGAAACAACCAGGTGGCCTTGTAAAAACATGTTTTTCTTGCCCTGATTTTTTTCTACATTTTACTTCCTTATCTTGTGAAACCACCAGGGCTCATGACTGTAGTAGAAATTCCCCAGCAGGGCCTTGCC
>NW_008345290.1:2983540-2985172 GCF_000622305.1 Nannospalax galili
GATGAGTCATACGCTGACTTTATCAGCCGCCTCACCAGCGCGGCCAAAAGATTAGTCGGGGAATCTGAAGATAGTGCCTTTGTTAAACACTTGGCCTATGAAAATGCTAATTCAGCATGCCAAGAAGCCATCAGGCCCCACAGGCAGGGCCCTCTTTCTGACTACATTAAACTATGTTCAGGAATTGGGACAGCCCATGCAATGGGCCTCGCGATAGGAGCTGCTTTTCAAAATTTTACTAGGGATAAAACTTGCTTCAAGTGCAAACAACCTGGTCACTTTTCTAAACAATGCCCTGCTGGGTCCAGAGCCCCACGCGGCTTGCCCAAGACCATTTGCCCTAGGTGTAAAAAGGGGCGCCATTGGGCCAATGAATGCCGCTCTAAAACTGATAATGAAGGAAAAACCCTAGCCCCTAGGCAGGGAAACTTCTCACGGGGCCAGCCCCTGGCCCCATCAAAGGGATTGAACCCTGGGGCTATCAGGTTCACCCCACCAGCACAGATCAGGAATTTAGCTCCCTCCTCAGAGTTATCCCTGGGAGTCTCCAGGTTCAGTCTCGGTGCCCCATGCTGTTGCTCCACGGGTCGGGGCATCTCTGGCGCCCAACGTGGGGCTCGAGGAAGACCACCAAGAGGAACGTCAACCACAGAGAGCCTGCGCAGGCACCCCCCATAAACCCCCGAGATCACCACAGAACGACCGCCGTGAGACAGATCGGTAGAAGAGAAGGTAAGGTTAACGCACCCAATAGATAGGCATTATTAGTGCTTGAGATTCTCAGTCCCACAATAGGGAGGGACCCCAGCTCCTGAGAAATTGCCAGCTTGCTTGGAGTAGGAGGAGCAGTGTACTTGTTCCTTCTAAGCCGTCCACCGAAGATCTACGGTTACTAACAGGCCATCTAAAATGAATAGGCCAGACCTCCCACCCTAAGCAGAGTTCTAAGATCCTTACTTGGAAGGATGAGGAAGGAAATACAGGCCAAATTAAGCCGTATATCATACCAGGGCTGCCCCTTAAGTGGGGTCTACAAGGCCTTCACGGCTCCCACTGGGACATTTTTTGCCAGACAGGCTGATTGTGGGGATCGCCAGGCCCATATGATACATTATACAAATACCAATAACCCATCTCACAGATTTCAGCAATGGGTCTGTATACTTAAGCCCAAGGTGATCCCCCCTGCTAATGGCCAGCCTGGCCCCTGCCCTTGCACCTTGTTCTGTCAGACCATACACTCTGTTTGCTATGACTTTGCTCAACAATGCTCTTACAGAAACAAGACCTACTGGACTGGGATAAGACAACCCAGGACACCCCTGGGCATTGACGGGGGAAATTTGGCACCCTCCCAATGTCATGGCAATGTTGGAGAGGACCTATGTTGGGACCTAGAGGCCCCCATAGGATATACAGATGGTGGTGGGGTTCAAGACAAAGCACGACAAACAAGAGTAAATAAGGAGATAGAACAAAGAGTTCAAGCCCTGTACCCTAAACTCAATTACCACCCCTTAGCATTGCCTGAGGATAGAGAAGAACTAGACCTTGACCCACAGACGCTAAGCTTACTAGAACTTACCCATATGTTGCTAAACCAAACAGCCCCCTCTATAGCCGAGGACTGCT
>NW_008345290.1:2986294-2993537 GCF_000622305.1 Nannospalax galili
GGGTGTATGATTTGGGGGAGATCCCTTCCAACCTAAGACAGGCGCAGTCACCCGGGCAGGGACCCAAGGGCCCCTCACTGCTCTGCTTCGCCTCCCCAAAAGTACCAAGAGCAAAACTGTGAGAACTATAGCCTCTCACGGGAGGAGTCTGGATTACCTTTATTAAAGTAGAAGGGAGGAGATTTTGGAGGCCAAGCCTTAAGTGTACCCCTGCCCCAGTTTGAAACAACCAGGTGGCCTTGTAAAAACATGTTTTTCTTGCCCTGATTTACTACATTTTACTTCCTTATCTTGTGAAACCACCAGGGCTCATGACTGTAGTAGAAATTCCCCAGCAGGGCCTTGCCGCCTTCCACTCCCCCTGCCTTGTCTCCGCCCTTTACCTTCCCCCACCCTCCACTTTACTATATTAACACTGTGTGATTGCTCAATAAATGAGACTTGATCAGAATACTGTCTTGTCTCCATTTCTTCGTGCCCCCTGTCTATTCATTCCTCCAGGTTCAGTTTCAGTGCCCCACGCTGTTGCTCCGCAGGTTGGGGCAAAACAGAAGGAAATTAGAGATCTGAATTAAATTTTGCTGAGGAAGATAGTGCTAAAAGTCATGAATGAAGAGTCACAAGGGATGTTAAACATCAGCCTTACTTCCACATTAAAATGTGAGAATGACAGGGCTGGAGAGATGGCTCAGTGGTTAAAAGCACTGACTGCTCTTGCAGAGACCCTGGGTTCAATTCCCAGCACCCACATGGCAACTAACAACCATCAGTAACTCCAGTTCCAGAGGATCTGACACCCTCTTCTGACCTCCATAGCAACTGCACAACATGGGTGGACTTACATACATTCTCATAATACACTCATACACATAAAATTTAATAATAAATAATTTTTTTAAATGGGAGACTTGCTGGGCATGGTGACGCACGCCTTTAATCCCAGCACTCGGGAGGCAGAGACAGGTGGATCTCTGAGTTCAAGGGCAGCCTGGTCTACATAGTGAATTCCAGAACAGCTGGGGTTACAGAGAAACCCTGTCTCAAAAAGACCAAAAAAAAAAAAAAGGAGAATGAGGAGAATGACAGTTTACAACACAGTAGGAGTAGGAGACATTTTGGGGTCAGCATGCTTGGTCTGAATCCCATGGAGTCAAGTGTTAGCTATAAGACCTTGGCAAGCTTACCCATGTATAAGTAACTTTTTTTATTTAATTTTTATTTTATGTGTATGTGTGTATTGCCTGTATGTAGGTAAATTCACCCATGTCGTGAAATGCCCACGGAGGACAGAAGAGACTGTCAGATCCCCTGGAACTGGAGTGACAGACAGTTGTTAGTGGGCATGTGGGTGCTGGGATTCAAACTGTTCTTCCGCAAGAACAGTGTTGCTAACCGCTGAGTCATCTTTTCAGCCCCTGTAAATAACTTTTTAAAGTGAAAATATCCAGGGGCTGGGGAGAGCTCAGTGGGTAAAGTGTTTGCTATGTAAGCATGAGGACCTGAGTTCAAATTCCCAGAATCCAAATAAAAGCTGGATGATGCTGTAGGCATCTAATTCTAGCATTCCTATGAGGCGATGAGAGGTAGAGATAGAGTTCCCAGGAGCCTGTGGGCATATGCAGTGGAAAAACAACAGAGGCCCACCTCAAACAAGGTGAAAAGCAAAGAAACACTCAAGGTTGTCCTGACCTACACACATGCACCTGCATTCAGCTATAACACACACATACAGAATTTTTTTTTTTTAAGTGGAGATAGTCCCATTTCCCTCCTCTATCTGGGGCTACTTGTAAGAATCACTGACAATCCACCTAGAGATCTACATACTGTCTTCTTTAAGGTCACCATGCCCCACCAGTACACTATTAAGATAACCTAAAACCCAAAGGCACAGTTGTACATAATAGGGGGAAGAAAGAGCTAGGAATGTGACAGCATAAAAACCGTTGAAAAATGAACAAACCAAGTACAAACTGTGGTGGTTAATATCAACTATCAACTTGAAGAAATCCCAAATCACTTGGGAAACAGGTCTCTGGGGCTACCTGTGGGGGATTATCTTGATAAGGTTACTTCACGTGGAAAGATCCACCTACTGTGGGCAGCACAGTTCCCTGGGCTGAGACCCCACACTACACAGCAGCAGAGAGTAAGCTGAGAACAAGCATTTATCACTGTGGATATGATGTGACCAGCTGCTTTAAGCTCCTGTGCCTTGACAACTCTCCCACGATGGATGGCACCTTGAGCTGTGAGCTGAAATAAATGCTTTTTCCCTTGAATTGCTTTTTTCGGGATATTATCACAGCAACACAAAAGAAAAAAAACTAAGACACGTACCTTGCTGAAAAAGAGAACCTGGAACATCATATTCATTATCATCCACCACAGTAAACTGATTTAAGTGGTTTTAAAGTTTTTATATTTACTTGGACACATGTAGTATTGTGATATAAAGGAACACTCAGCCATAGAAGACTACCAAGATGAACACAGAACTCTCTCAATTGATTGTGGAGTTCTGAAATGCATCCCACAGCCTCACCTCAATCAACACCAAGTACCTCCATTTGTCTATCAGACAAGAACCACAAACAGGAAGTCCGAGAAGGGATCAGTGATTTGGCACAGACATCTAGTGAAGGCCACAGAAGATGCAAGCCTTCTCATCCCCACTGGAGAACTCCGAATAGCAAAACTGTAAGTCAAAGTGGGTCCTTCAGCAAGACGGAAACAAAGGAAAGGATGACGCCCTTAAAACCCAGCAACTCTTAACCTTTGTGGCTGCTGATGCTAAAATTAGAAGTAGGATTAAGAGGATCATTCTCAATTGATTTACTGTTCTAAATCCCTACCTGGGGACCTTCTCCCTTTCCTGTGTTAACCTTTACTTTATCATGAAACCAGAGGTGCAATGCAATAACAAAAAAAATAATAATAAAAAAATAAATAAAAAAAAGAGCACCAAGTGAATGGTTTCGTACTCCTAAAATAACATCCATTACATACACATCTCTGGTGCTGAATCACACAGACACCTGTCTAAAAGACAGGTAAAGCCCTAAATAAGCCTTAATTTAAACCAGTGAGTATGTGTGTGTAACAGATAAACTTTAGTTACATAAGAGCAGTACTGTGCTCTTGAGAAATAAAGGGCCCAGTCTATGATTTTTTTAACTTATTTTTATATGTGCATGAGTGTTCTGCTTATACATACATAAGTGCACCCATGTGACATAATGTTCCCAAGGCCAGAAGATGGCATCCAGGCATCCCCTGGAACTCGAGTTATGGTTGGTGCAGCCAGTGCTCTTAGTGAGCCATCTCTGCAGCCCTGCCTCCCTCCCTCAGTATTTAGAAGGAACAAAAACTCTAGTCAAGGGCCAGACGGGGTGGTGTACACCTTCAAGCCTAGCATTTGGAAGACAGAAGCAGGCGGATCTCTGTAAGTTCAAAGCCAACCTGGTCTACATAGAGAGTTCTAGGCCTGCTGGGGCTACAGGGAGACCCTGTCTCAAAAAATAAAATTAAAAAAAAAAAACCTACAGTCAAGGAAATACAGTGCCAGGTACTGCACCCACTGAAAACTCAACAGGTACCTTCCACTCCAGTTACTCTCACTGCAATCTGGAAAATACTAGAGGCAGTCAGCAATTTGAACACTGAGAAGCCAATGACAGGGATACATAGTGAGACTCCCATCTTACTAAAGACAAAAAACTGCCTCAGTTTAGCTAACCAGAAAGCCAGCCAGTGCCCCCATGCTCAATTCTCTACCTCAACAACACTCAGCATTTTAAGTGCTTAATTTTGGACTAGTTCACTGCTTGGGTCTCACATTGGCCATAATTAGGTGGTGCACAAATGAAACAGACCCAGAGCACACTTTAAAAGCTCTTAAAATTGGGACTGGAAAGATGGCTCAGTGGTTAAGAGCACTGGCTGCTCTTGCAGGAGACCCAGATTCAATTCCCAGCACCCACATGGTGGCTAACAACTGTCCCTAACTCCAGTTCCAGGGGATCCAATGCCCTCTTCTGACCTCCCTGGTCATTGCATGACACAGGTGCACTTATATACATGCAGACAATACACTCATACACCTAAAATAATAAAGTATTTTAAAAGCTTCAGAAACAGAACCAAAACTGGAACCATAACCCATGCATGGCTGGTTGCAACTTGTAATTTGAACCCAGCTAGGTAGAGGGCATCTAAAACAAAATGATCAGCCTTCCCCACGGGACTTAAACAAGGCTTACAGGCATAATATTCAAGATGTCCATGACACAATCCAAAATTACTTGGCAGATTAAGACCAGGAAAATCAATCATATGAGGAAAGACAATACCAATATTAACAAAGATGTGAAATTATGACAGACTTTTGCGATGTTTATTAAGAAAATGCTCCACAACAGGTAAGCACTCTTGAAAAGAATGAAAAGGCAGAAAGTGTCCAAGAAATAGGAGATTTTAAACACACTGGATGGGTTCCCAGCAGACTGCAGATGACAGGAAATTTTCATTGCTCATGTACACATATCAACTGCAATTATTCTGTCTGAATAACTCAGAGAAGAGACTAAACAAAATAGAGGCTCAAACACCTGTGGGAAATATGAGGCCTACATCTATGTCATTGGTACCTTGGAAATTGAGATTTACAGAAAAAAAATTTGCAGAAATGATGGGTAAATTTGGTAAATTACATAGACCTACAGAAGGAAAATGTACAGTGAACCCCTAACAAGGCAACCCCCCTGTAAAGAAAAAAAATCATCTCTGGATACATCCTTACTAATTGCTCAAAGACAAAACTTTCTCAAAACAGCCTAAAAATTACATGACTAGAAGTAATAATAATGTTACTTATAGAGCAGTGGCTCTCAACTAAAAATTATGTTGTCCCTCACAGTCTATTTGATAAAATTCAGAGGCATCTATTCAAGTCAATACTTGAGGTGGAAGGTTGCTGGAATCCAGTGTGTAGAGACCAAAGATGCCTCTGGTAAATCCACAAAAGGCTGCTAGGGTCTGTTCTGTCTTTAAGCGGCTCATCTCAGCTATTACAGTACCGGTTGTCTCCAAGTGAAAGGACACCAAAAAACATACTATGCAAGCACTAATTAAAAGAGAGCTGGATGTTTAATTTCAGAAAAAAGTAGACTTCAGAGCAAAATAACAGGACAAAGAGGGTCCGGACCCCACCACCATGATAAAGATCAATTCACCTTTGAAGACACAGCAATCCTGGATGTATCTGTACATAACAAGTGGGTTTCCAAACATACACAAAAGATTGACAGAACTGAAAAGAAAAGCATGTAAGACTATCATTACAGTGAGATTTTAATACTCCAGTCTCAGGAACAATAAAGTATACAGATCTGAATACCAACAACCAACCGGGGCTATCATTTATAATACCATCCACCAACAACATGAGACATCCACCAAGACAGAGATTTTAAAACAGATAAAACAAATACTGACAGATCCTGAAAAGTTTAAAAATACAAGCATGCTCACTAACAATAACAGAATTAAAGTCTTTCATGGAACAATAGTATTTCCAATCATTTCAAAATAAAGTATATAGCCTTTTTAATTTAGTTATATTTTTATTTTATGTATATGAGCATTTTGCTGCATGTATGTAAGTACACCTGCATCTTGTGAGTGCAACACCTATAGAAGCCAGAAGAGGGCATCACAGTCCCTAAAACTGGAGTTCTAAATGGTTGTTAGCCTCCACGTGGGTGCTGGGAAATGAACCCGGGTCCTTGCAAGAGCAGCCAGCGCTCTTAACAGATCTTAAAGCTGTCTCTCTAGCCCCCAGTTTATACTCTCAACACTATTTACTATGGGGGGGGGGACTGGTGAGATGACTTAGCAGTTAAGAGGACTAGCCCCCAGTTTGTACTCTTAAGACTATTTAATATGGGGTGCCGGGGGGGGGGGGAGATGACTTAGCAGTTAAGAGGACAGGCTGTTCTTACAACAGAGGACCCAAAGTCCTTTCCTAGCACCTACCTGACGGCTAAAAACTACCTGTAAGTTCAGTCCCAGGGGATCCAACATCCTCTTCTGGCCTGTGTAGTCATGCACACATGGATGTATTTACATAAACACAGGCAAACACTCATACACATAAAAGTAAATAAATAAAAATAACCAATTACATGGCGGGGGATATTTTGGATTTTATTTGGTTTATTTTATTTAACAGGGTCTCCCTGTAGCCCAAGGTAGCCAAAATTTCACTATGTAGATCAGGCTAGCCTCGTTCTCACAGAGATCTACCTTAGTCCTGGGACTGAAGGCCATGTACCACCATACCCAAACTAAAGTTATTTTTTAAAAAGAGTAAAATCAGAGATTATGGAAAATTTAAAGCTAAATAGAACGAGGAATGGAATATGCAAGAAATGTGGGGCAACATGAAAAGACCAACCCTACGGATCAAAGGAATAGAGGAAGGAGAAGAATTTCAGGTTAATGGTGTTGACCAGATCTTAAACAGGATCGTAGAAGAGAATTTCCTGAAATTAAGGAAAGACATCCCCATACAAATACAGGAAGCACACAGAACACCAAATAGGATCAGAAAAGAAACTCTCCACAACACGTCATAGTAAAAACACTAAATGTGGGGCCTGCACCACCGGCTAACTCTCCTACCCTGCACTACTATCCTCAGGCCTCTTGGGGTAAGTCTATAGCGCAGCTCTCCGGCCGGGACTCCCTAAGCCACATTCACCCTTCCATCCCTCCCGCCGTTCTATACTCCTAGTTTGGGCCCTGCGCCATTCCTAGTCTTGGGGCCCCAGACAACTAGGGAACCAATACTGCTTCCTGACCCTTCTCAACCAGACCAACTCAGTACCTCTCTTGGGCCCCAGAAGCACCGCTTCTGGTCCTGGCCCCGCCCTCACCTCCCTCTGCTTCCCTGGGCCTGCACCACCGGCTAACTCTCCTAGCCTGCACTACTATCCTCAGGCCTCTTGGGGTAAGTCTATAGCGCAGCTCTCCGGCCGGGACTCCTTAAGCCACATTCACCCTTCCATCCCTCCCGCCGTTCTATACTCCTAGTTTGGGCCCTGCGCCATTCCTAGTCTTGGGGCCCCAGACACCTGGGGAACCAATACTGCTTCCTGATCCTTTTCACCCAGAACAACTTAGTGCCCTTCTTGGGCCCCAGGAGCACCGCTTCTGGACCTGGCCCCGCCCTCACCTCTCT
>NW_008345290.1:2998742-2999184 GCF_000622305.1 Nannospalax galili
CCTTAACATATATGCACCAAACTCTGGTGCACCCAAATTCATAAAAACAACACTATAGGACTTTAAGACACAGATTAACCCTAACTCAGTAATAGTAGGGGACTTCAATACCCCACCATCTCCGTTAGACAGGTCAACTGGACAAAGAATAAACAGAGAGACATCTGAATTAAATGATACCATACATCAAATGGACCTAACAGACAGCTTTCGATTACTCCACCCAAACACCAAAGAATACACTTTCTACTCAGTACTCCATGGAACTTTTTCAAAAATTGATCACATACTGGACCACAAAACAAACTTCAACAAATACAAAAAAATTGAAATAATTTCATGCAATCTATCAAACCGCAATGCAATAAAGTTCAAAATCAACACTGGACAAAGCCCTAGTCACTACATGAACTCATGGCAATTAAATGACACACCCCTAAAC
>NW_008345290.1:2999301-3000115 GCF_000622305.1 Nannospalax galili
TTGTCCTTAGAGGGAAGTTTATAGCTCTGAGTGCCTACATTAAAAAATTAGAAAGAGCCCAAATAAATCACCTAACACTGCAACTCAAGATGCTGGAAAGGTAAGAACAAAGGAAACCCAAACCCATCAGAAGAGAAGAAATAACAAAAACCAGAGCAGAAATTAATGAAATAGAAACAAAGAAAACAATATGAAGAATCAATGAATCGAAGACCTGATCTTTGAAAAGCTAAACAAGATAGACAGACCCTTAGCCCAGTTAACCAAAAGAAAGAGCAGATCCAAATCAACAAATTCAGAGATGAAGGGGAAATACCACATCAGACACCCAAAAGATCCAGACCCTTATAAGGGAATCTTTTAAAAACCTACATGCTACCAAATTTGAAAATCTGAAAGAAATGAATGGATATCTCAAATGATGGGACTCAGTAAAGTTAAACCAAGAAGAGATCAACAGCTTAAACAGACCCGTAACATATGAGGAAACTGAAACAGTAACACAAAGCCTCCCAACTAAAAAAACCAGCCCAGGCCCAGATGGATTTACAGCAGAATTCTACGAGACATTTAAAGAAGACCTCCAACCAATACTACTTAAATTATTCAAAAAGACAGAAAACAGAGGGAGGACTCCCAAATTCCTTCTTTAAGCCAGCATCACTCTAATACCAAAACCAAGTAAAGACACAACCAAAAAAGAAAACTATAGATCCAATCCTCATTGAACATAGATGCAAAAATTCTCAACAAAATACTTTCAAACTGCATACAGATGTACATCAAAAAGATCATTCACCATGATCAATTGAGC
>NW_008345290.1:3000248-3023388 GCF_000622305.1 Nannospalax galili
GAATTCGGCCTGCATTTATGTTCAAAGTCCTAGAGGGAACTGGACTGCATGGAACATACCTCAACATAATTAAAACTGTATACAACAAACCCACAGCCAACATCATTCTAAATGGAGAAAACCTGGAAGTATTCCCATTAAAATCAGGAACCAGACAAGTGCTTGAACATAGTGCTTGAAACTCTTGCTAGGGCAATAAGACAGGAGAAGGAAATTAAAGGAGTACTAATTGGAAAAGAAGAGGTCAAACTATCACTTTTTGCAGATGATATGATACTATACCTGAGATCCCAAAAGTTCCACCAGAAAACTGCTAGAACTGATCAACACTTTTAGTATAGTGGCAGGTTATAAAATCAATCCCCCAAAATCAGTAGCCTTTCTATATACCAATAACAAGGAACTGGAGAAAGAATACAGGGAAATGCTCCCATTCACAATTGTTGCATATATAGATAGATATAGACACAGATATAGATAGATAGATAGATAGATAGATAGATAGATAGATAGATAGATAGATAGATAGATAGATAGATAGATGATAGAATAAATCTGACCAAAGAGACCAAAGATCTCTACAATGAAAAATTTTAAATCGTTAGATTGAGGAAGACACCAGGAGATGGAAGGACCTCCCATGCTCATGGATTGGAAGAATATTGTGAAAATGACCATCCTACCAAAAGCAATATATAGATTCAATGCAATCCCAAACAAAATCCCCATGATGTACTTCACAGAATTAGAAAAAAACCATCCTTAAATTCATATGGAAGCACAACAGATCCTGGATAGCCAAAGCAACCCTGAGCACAAAGAGCAATGCTAGTGGGATTGCTATATCAGATCTCAAAGTATACTACAGAGCTATAGTCTTAAAAACAACATGGTACTGATACAAAAATAGACACATAGATCAATGGAACAGCATTGAAGATCCAAACCCGAGTACACGCAATTTCAGCCACCTGATATTTGACAAAGATGCCAAGAACACACAATGGAGGAAAGACAGCATCTTCAACAAATGGTGCTGGCAAAACTCCACCTGTAGAATGAAACTAGATCCTTGTCTTTCATCTTGCACAAAAGTCAACTCCAAATGGATCAAAGACCTCAATGTGAAACTGGAAACTCTGAAACTATTAGAAGAAAACATTGGCAGTAACTTACAAGATATAGGTATAGGAAAGGATTTTCTAAATCAGACAGAAATGGCTCAGGAACTAAGGTTAGCAATCAACAAGTGAGACCTCATTAAACTGAAAAGCTTCTGTGTAACAAGAGAAACAATCAAAAAAGTGACGTTACCCACTGAATGGGAAAAAATCCTCACCAGTGACACATCTGACAAGGGCTTAACATGCAGAATACATAAAGAACTCAAAAAACAAAGAATCAAGAAACCAAATGACCCAATTAAAAGATAGGTTAAAGACCTAAACAGAGAGTTCTCAAAGGAAGAAATAAAGATGACTAAGAAACATCTCAAAAAGTGTTCAACATTGTTAGTAATTAGGGAAATGCAAATTAAAACCACCCTAAGGTATCACCTTACCCCAATCAGACTGGCTAGGATCAAGAGAACAAATGATACCAAATGCTGGTGAGGAAGTGGAGAAGGAGCATGCTCATTCACTGCTGGTGGGATTGAAAATTCATACAACCTCTATGGGAAACAGTGTGGAGAACTCTTAAAAAACTAAAAATGAACCTACTAAATGGCCCGGCTATACCACTCCTTGGCATATACACAAGGGACTCATCCTATTGTACAGACACTTGTACAACCATGTTTGTTGCTGCTCTTTTCACAATAGCTAAGAGATAAAAGCAACCTAAGTGACCCTCAAGTGATGAGTGGTTAACAAAAATGTGGTATATTTACACAATGGAGTTCTATTCAGCAGTAAAAAAAGATGAAATCATCAAATTTGCAGGTAAATGGATGGAACTAGAAACTGTTAAGTGAAGTAACAGACTCAGAAAAGCAAACGACACATGTTCTCCCTCATATGTGGATCCAAGCACCAAATCCTTTTAAATTCCAGGTCCTTTTAATAAGATGACGTTATACAGTAGTCCCTTTTGCATGAAATAAGTAGCATCATCACGACTTCAGCTGAGCCTGATCGCTAAATATTGTCACAATTGGGCTTGTTGACAGTTGTGCTTGTTCATTAAAGGAGGGCCAAGCAGGGTCACTGGACCTTCAGGGGAGTATCCAGCCACTCTTCCCAGCCAACTGTATGTATTTGGTCCTAATCACACATGGCCTCCTGGATTTGGGGAGGGCCAAAGTATACAATCTGGGCAAGGCTAGGAAGAGAAGGCATGGCCCATGCTGGGTAAAGGCTTTCCGGTGTGCATATACCCTCAGGTCATACATACACCTCAGCAACCCCTCAGTTATCTCGAAGCCTTTGAGAGGGAACTGACACCGATTCTAACCACTCCAACAGCTATCAAAATACCTGAAAACAAATCCTGAATCCATCACTCAAGTCTAGCCTTGGAAAACAAAAGAAAAATGAGGAGGAACCCAATAGAGGGATGCTTCTGGAAGCCCTTGTCAAGAAATTCGTATGAACTCATCTCTCATATGAACATTTGAAAATTGCCCTGTTCTGACTTTTTTATAGTTCCCTGTCTAGAACTTGTAATGCTACTTATTCTTGCCTTTACTTCTCCTTCACATGTCCTATTCATGATTCAAGGACTTTCTTTTCCCCTTAGAGATAAGAGTTATGCAATTTGGGATAGACCCTCTGAAGGGGTACTCCAATTGCTTCACTCTGTGTCCCTGTTCAGCATGGAAGAAGCCAGAGCAGTCTGCATCTCGATTCCCTATGGGCAATTTGGGTAACCCCTTCAGAATATGGTATGTTAAGAACAGGAGGTAGGAATTGGCTAGGCAGTTAGGGTAAAAAACCCCAAAGAAAAGTAGCCTCTTGAGAAAGTACAGTGTTGGGAAAGGGATGAAAATAAGGTGCTGCAAGTCATGTATTCTATCAGGGTTTCCTCCTGCCTCCAGCCCCTGCCATATCACACACTATACCCGCTGGGCATGTGAAGCCTCTTCGGTTCTCCAGAGTTAATTCTTCATAACTTTCACAGACATTCAAATCTTGTGTTCACAGGGCTGTGTCAGCATGGAAAACTAAATCATCAGAAGCCATTTAGCCCTGCTGATGCATAGTGTGAAAGATTGCTCCCCAGAAAACCTGAGAGGAATCCCCTTCCCATCCCTTGGTAGTATACAGAGGAATAAAGACAAGAGTAAAGAGGTAGCAGCAGTATAAAGCTAGCAGGCCAGCACAGATACACAAAACAGCAAGCAGTGCTATGACCTCACAGGGCTTCTGCGGCAGGCCCAGATTCCACGAAGAAGTCAGCAACCTCACATAAAATGGCTTACAAGGTAAGTGGCAGAATGGAAAGGCAGTGGAGGCAGAGGAAGGCAAGGGGTGGGGGAAAGGCAGGGGGTAGGGCAAGGCAGGGTGTGGAAGGCAGAGGAAAGGGCAGGAGGAGGCTGAGGGTGGGGGCAGAGGAAGGCAGGGGGTGGGGGCAGGGGAAGACAGGACATGCTCTTTCCTGCTTTTTTGCATATTCCTATGAACATTTCCACACTAACAGGTTGTTCAACCTCTATCAACTACAGCCTCCAGAACAAGACTTAAGCTCTTCCATTTCAGATACTAGACACAGCTTAGAGGTCTGGATCACTCATAGAGCCAAGTCTCAGCTACTCCATCTCTTACCCCAAGGTCCTAGGATTTGGCAACCTCAACCCATCTGAGACTTCCCAGCCTCAGATGTGCCTGCATCCTTCACTCAGTCTCTCTCTCCCTCTTGATTTCTCCCTCTTCCCCCACCCCTCTCCTTTAAATTCTTTCATTCCTTGAGCCCCTATGTGATTCTCCATGTTCAAACCCCCTAGTGAATGAACGCCTAGTGCTGTGAGACAGAGTATCTTATTAAATCGTATTTAATATGGCCCATTTTAAAATAGAGAGTCAAACCTGTAATCTTGATAATACCACACTTGGTTTGGGGCCCACTCCTCAAGCTAATGAATTTCCTAAACAAATTATTACTCTAAATCAGGGAAAGACATAGTTTAACCTCTAAGTCACTGTTTCTATCCATAAAATCTATTTTTACTATATAACAAAAAAAAACAAGAAACTAATTATTCTTTCAAATATTAAATGCAGTAATATAGTTAAGAAGACAGAACTGTGCAAAATATTCTGAACACAAATGATTTGATTCCAACAAAGGGACCATCAAGGTCAGACTTCAGAGCAACTTTCTTCAGCTTCCTGAAGGAAATCTCTGAATCATACTATGCATTTTGATAAGGGCTCTGGTTTAGTGACTCAGCAAATTCATTTAGAAAACTAATCTGAAACACACAAAATGTGGTCTCTTGATTTTTGTATTCTAACTACATGAACACTAAGCAGTTTCCCAGTGCCACTATTCCACGGTAACAAACTTTCAAAGGAGCCAGCAAGATAGCTCAGTGGGCCAACACAATTGCCATCAAGGCTGATGACCTGAGTTCAATCGCCAGGCTCCACATAGCAGGAGAGAACCAACTCCTGAAAAGTTTTTGACTCCACATGCATGCATACATGCAAACACACACACACACACACTCTAAATGTGACTTAAAATGTTTTTTAATTTTTTTAGACAGGGTCTCCCTATAGCTCCAGCTGGCTTGGAACTCACTATGTAGACCAGACTGGCCTCGATCTCACAGACATCCATCTGCCTCTGGCTCCCAAGTGGTGGGACTAAAGGTGTATACCAACACGCCCAGCTAAAAAGTTTTTATTTAAAAAAGAACTTTCAGAGGCTGGAAAGATGATTGCTCTTGCAGAGGACCTAGGTTTGACTGCCAGCACCCGCAACTAACAACTGTCTCCAGTTCCAGGGAACTCCAACACCCTCTTCTGCACTCTGCAGGCATTGCATGACACAAGTGGCCTTACATCCATGCAGGCATAACACTCATACAAATAAAATAAACGTAATAAAGTTTAAAAAAAAGAATTTTCAGAGTCCATGGTCTGGAAGAGTCAACAATTACTTAATCTTTAACTACTGGGGTTTCACACTTCACCATGACATCATCATCATCCTGTGGAAACAGCAGATATGAGCTATTCCACTGTGTTACACAGTATGTGTTATATACAATCACTGCAGTGCCACTATCTGAGCAGAAGGAAGCAGAGTAACATTTTAAAATAAAGCATTCAGTAGCACATATTTGTCTCTTAAAAATCCTGCCAGGGAGTCAATGTCATATTTAATTGCAAAAGGCAACAATGCCCTGCCTGATGGGGCTGAGTGGCAAAGATAATACGGTCATTCTCAACTGCTGGGCATTTAAATAATATTTCAAAGAGCAGATTTTTAAGAGATACCATGCTTACATAAAGGAAAAACCCACACCACAGAAAGAAGAATTTTGTGTCCTAGCATACCTAAGAGCTGAGAGAAAGAGGAAAAACCTTTGGAAGAACAACAGCAGGCTCAGATACTAAGAGGTTAGCTTAAAATACAGAAGCTCTTACCTCCCATTGTAAGTGGGGCGGGATATTTCGTATCTGAAGTTTCCGAACCCTGGAGAAGAATTAAAATGTTTTAAGGAACAAAACATACAAAAGCAAAACACACCAATAGCCAACATGGACACTTAGGAACTACTTAAAATACGAATTTTAAGTTAACTGCACATCAAAATGTAATAAGGAAAAAAAACTAATCCCAAAATGTGAGCTGAAACATTTGCACCTGACATTAATGAATGACCACGGCATTTCAAAAAAAAACACAAACCAACATGTAATATCTGAAAATCATTTTATCTGATGACTATTTTTTTTAATACTTTACTATTTTTATTTTATGTGTATGAGTGTAATGCCTGCATGTATGTAAATGCACCTATGTTGTGCAATGCCCACAGAGATGTGAAGAGGGCATTGGATCTCCATGAACTGGAGTTATGGATGGTCTGTTAGTCACCATGTGGCTGATGGGAATCAAAACCGGGTCCTCTGCAAGAGCAACCAGCGCTCTTAAACACTGAGTCTCCAGTCCCCTGATGACTATATTTAGCATTCAAACCCCTTTTCCCCAAATTAAGCCTCCCAAGATACAAATAACGCCTTCATCTAGATGTTTGTACTCTGAGATCACAGCGAAGGGATCCACAAATAGAATTCAGGGAACTCAGAATTGGAGGAAGGAGCTGAGACTCGTATTTCACTGTCCCCCTGACTATAAAAATTCAACACTTTCTTTAATCATGGATGTTGGTAATAAGTCACAGAATTATAGTACCTGTAATTTTCATATCAATAAAAACCATGTATTTCCATGCCACATTAAGTTACAGTGGATCTTTAAATATCACCTGTACTCACTGCCGTGAAATTTAGATGTTGCCAGACACCCTCCCCAACACACACACACACACACACACACACACACACACGCACACATACACTCACAGGGTCTCATGTAGGTCAGCCTAGGATGACCTTGAACTTCTGGTCCTCATGCTTCCACCTTCTCAATGCAAGGAATACAGGCGTGTACCAACATGACAGGTTTATGCAGAGTTGGAGATGAAACCCAGGGCCTCATGCATACTAGGAAAGCACTCTACCAACTGAGCTACATCCCAGCCCCTGATACTTACATTAAAAAACATGTATTACCACATAAAGAGTTTCAACAGTTTGGTACCCTGTATGGGTTTTTCATTGTTTTGGGTTTTGTTTTTTGTTTCCTGGAGACAGGGTCTCTCATTCTGTAGCCCAGGTTAGCTTGAAACCCACTGTGTAGCTCAGGCTGGCCTAGAACTTGCAGCAATTCTCCTGCTTCAGCAGGCTTAGCTAGCACACCAGGCTTTCCTAACTGTATTTGGAAACACTCTGTTTCCTTAGTAATCTTATGTTTTTCGTGCATTTAGAAACATTCTAGGGCTGGAGAGACAGCTCAGTTGGTAAAGTACCTTTTCACAAACATGAAGACCTGACCTAAATCTATAATATCCACGTCAAAAGCTGGGGACAGTGGTACAGTGTTGGGGGAAGACAGAGACAAGATGATCAGTGGGGCTTGCTGGCTGGCTAGTTTAGCTGAATTAGCAAGTTCCAGGTTCAGTGAGAAAACCTGTCTAAAAATGTAAGATGCCTGGGTGTGATTTAAGATTTAAACCCAGCACTGAGGAGGCAGAGGTAGGAGGATCTCTGTGAGATTGAGGGCCAACCTGGTCTACTGAGTTAGTTCCAGTCCAGTTAGGACTACTGGAGCCCCTGTTTCAAAAAAAAGAAAGATGAGAAAAAAATTGAGGAAGACACTGAACTTTGAGTTCTGACCACCTCCACCTCCACACACACACGAACATGTACCAACACATGCGCGAGCACACACACACACACACACACACACAAAATCAATAAAATTCTAATTTGGGAGGCTGAGGCAGTAGTGTTTGAGGCCAGCCTAGCTGCAATATTACTTTGGGGGGGAAAAAAAAGTTCTATTTTATATTTCAACCTGTTAAGAAATCACAGTACAGAAAACATGATTTTCACCTTAGTTCAAAGCTCCCACCTGAACCACACGTGTATGTGTGCACGTAGGACAAGCCAAAGAGAAATGACCCATCAATTATGTGAGACTGTTATGCAGACTCCTCTTAGTAAACTCCCACCTCACAGCATGAGGACCTGAATTTGAATCCCCAGAACCACACAAAGCTAGGCAGGGTAGTACACACCTGAAACCCCAGTGTTCCCATGGCAAGATGGAAGCAAAGACAGAGGAATGCCCAGAGCTTGTGGGCCAGCTGGCCTGGTGTATGCAGCATCCTAGAAGATAGACCCTGTCTCAACAAGATGGAAGGGGAAGATCAACTCAAAGTTGTCCTCTGACCCCCATATGCACACCTGCACTTACACACATTCATGTGTGTGTGTGTCCCCAAAATACATCCTAACAAAGCTTTCTAATATACGGATTTAAGAACTGCTCTATATTGCTTTAGCCAACATAAAAGTTACACTGTAAATATTTATCCAGGGTAACTAAAGAGATGAGAAATATTTGTTATACATATGCAAATATGGAACTATTTCATTCAAGCATCTGATACAGGGCAGCCTAGCAGCGGAGTTACAAACACTGAGTCTCCACCACCCCCTGGATTCACTGAGGGGAGTGTGTATTACCATAAAAATTCCCAAAAGTCATCACGTAAATGTGCATACATTTTACGTTCATATTTTAAAATAAAGAGAATTTCTTGGAAACTCTCGGAGTATTAAGGTTTTATTTTGGGGGCTGGAGAGATGGCGCAGCAGTTAAGAACACTGGTTGTTCTTGCAGAAGACCTGGGTTCGGATCCCAGCACCCACATGGCAGCTAACAACTGTCTGTAACTCCAGTTCCAGGGGATCCGACAGCCTCTTCTGTCCTCCAAGGGCACTGCACGACACAGGTGCACTTACCTTTATGCAGGCAATATACACGTACACATAAAATAAAAAAAATTTTTAAGGATTTTATTTTTAATTTTGTGTATGTGTGTGTGTGTCTATGTGGGGATGTGTATACATGAGTTCAGGAGACCATGGAGGTCAGAAGTGTTGGATCCCCTGGAGCTGGAGTTACGGGTGGTTACGAGCTGCCTGACATGGGTTCTGGGAACCAAACTCGAAGTCTTCTGGAAGAGTAGTATGCACTTTTAAGTGCTGAGCCATTTCTCCAGCCCCAAGATATTCTTTAGGGTACTACTTTTGAGAAACAGTAATGTGTCTAAAGGACACTCTTCAAAATGTACTTACAGCGCTTCTTTATTTTTTGGAAGTTACTCCAGAATAATCATTTTCCTTAAATGATTGTCTGGTTTCCAGCATTTGATTCCTTCAATTTTCATTTTAAGCAAACATCAGAACTGTTTCTGTAGAGGTGTTTTGACATTGAGAATGGTTCTTTCCCGCTTACCCTGCAACTAATCATACAGTTTGGCTCCCAACCCTGTGCACACTCTCACCAGGCAAGAGACAGAAGGTTTAACATGAAAAGGAATCAACCGTAAGTGCAAACTGCACTCAGGCAGCACAGAAACACCAACCTCTGCCAGGGAGAGAGCCTGAGAAATGCAACCCAGCTCTCATGTGCTTATCAAGGTGAATGTGCATGATTAACATTATCAAGATGGTGAGGCAGAGGCAGGTGGATCCCTACTAGCGTTTGTGCCAGACATTTTGACACATGCTTGTAATCTCAGCACTCAAGAGGCCCAGCCTTGGCTACAAACAGATTGGAAGCCAGCCTGGGATATAACAGTTCAGTTCAAATATCAGCAAAATAAATTATCATTTCATTGCCTCTGAGAGCACATGTGTCACATATATAGTAGCAAGATGCACACTCTGTAACAATACTGGGTAACAGTAACAATACTGGGTAACCCATCTTTGGAGTCTGAAACATTGCTTGGCCCCAGTAAGCAAACAAGTTAAAGTATGTTATTATGCACAGGCAGAAAAGGAAAAGCCAATGTTCTTGTAATCCCAGGCAGGAGACAAAAACAGGAGGGATAGCCAGTTTGAGGCCAGCCTGTGCTATACAGAGAGAACGTGTTCAAAACACAAAAAATGCCAAAACAGGAAGAAAAACACAGATTTACCACCCAGAAAGTACTGGCATTTTCAGTGAGTTTCTTCCAGCTTATATAAGGAATGAGAAAACAACTGCCACACTTATCCAAGAATGAAAACCAAAAAATTTCTGGATTATTTCAGTACTCATATTATTTTAAAATAAAAAAACTTCAACACACTCTATTTATAAATTGGTCATACAGCTTTTTGGAGTTTTCTCCCCTGAGGAAAAAATGGGAAACTTAAAGTTTAAAAACATTTTTAAAACCACTTACTATGAGGGTTAGGGCCAGTGATGTAACTCAGGGGCATAGCATGTCCCTAGCATGCTCAAGGCCCTGGAGTCAGTCCCCAGCACTGAAGAACAAATCATACTCTCGAGTGTTTATTATGCAAATTCAATAAGCTACTTAGAAAAACCAGGTTAATCACAGGATAATGAGATGAGGGGGTCATGTAAATTCTAAGTAGCATCTTTAGTAACTGATCAAACTATCTGATTTCATATAAATTTTCAAATTGACACCAAAGAAGAAAAACAAGAAAGATGAGCCTTCGTATACACATTCCCAGCTCCAATTATCAAGTTTGATCTGGATCATGTGGATTCTACATGCAGCCTCTTTCACCATGTCCCACGCAGGCACATCATGCTGAAGTAAATTACAAACAACTACAAGGCCTTATTTCAACATACCACAACTCTTAACACTGCACCTGAAAGTGATTAGCAAAACTCCAAACTCGTTAGTAGATACCCAATGTTTACTCCCCATTGCTCAGAACTGTCACCTTTAGTCGGTTTGTTCACATCCAGATCTAACAAGAGTCTCCCTGTTGTGTTTTCTTTGCCATTTATTTGACAGTCCCTGGTCAGAAATCCTATCATCTACTTCTGGATTTTGCCTATGGTCCCCCTCTGTGTCACTGTTTACTAAGTTGAATTTTACCTACAATGATGGCATAAAACACCCATAAACCCACCTGAAATACCTAGAAACAAAACAACTGAAGTGGGCATGGTAGAGCATTACTATAATCACCAAAATTGAGAGGCAAAGGACAATCAATTTCAGAACTAGCCTAGTCTACCTAGCAATACCCTGCCTGCACCTCCAACCCCCACAAAAAAGGGAAGATACCTGACATTTGTTACCCACTCTTGCTCCCAGAATGTAATCATCATCCTCAAACTGCTACCATTCTCATTCTCATGATTTATTTATAATTACATGTCTCTGAAAAATTACTATAGACTGTCAGGCATGGTGGCTCAAGCAGCTGAGGAAGGAGAATCAGCCCAAGTTCAAGGCCAGTCTGTAATAGAGTTGAGTTCCAGGCCAATCTGGGACTATACAGTGAGACCCTGTCTTAACCTCATGAAACAAAAAAGACTGTAGACAGCTGGATTCAGAGACTCAGGAAGTGAAGGCAAGAGGGTCAGAAGTTTGTCATACTCAGCTATATGGAGAGTTCAAAGCCAGGCTGGATTACATGAGATCCTGTCTTTTAAAGTTTATTATTTTTATTTTACGTGTATGAGCATATTGTCTGCATGTACATAAGTGCACCCATATTGTGCAATGCCCATGGAGGTCAGAAGAGGGCATTGGATCCCCCAGAACTGGAGTTATAGGCAGTTGTTAGCCTCCATGTAGGTGCTGGGAATTGAACCTGTATCCTCTGCAAGAGCAGCCAGTGCTCTTAACCACTGAGCCAACTCCAAGATCCAGTCTTAAACCCACTCACCCAACCCGCAACCTCTATCTGCACCCCTCCTTAACTTTAGACAAAATGCTGTTATCAAAATGAACAGGACCTGGGTTCAGGTCCCAGCATTCTCATGGTGGCTAATAACTTCATAACTCCAGTTCCCTGTGGGAGTACGCACATGCACACACCACACAAACACACACACACAAACACACACACACACACACACACACACACACACACACACTACACTTTTTTTTGGCCTTTTTTGAGACAGGGTCTCCCTGTACCCCAGCAGACCTGGAACTCTCTATGTAGACCAGGCTGGCCTTGAACTCACAGAGCTCTGCCTGCCTCTGCCTCTCAACTGCTAGGATAAAAGATGTGCACCACCATGCCTGGCATAATACGAATTTTTTAATGAATATAAGTTAACACTAAATATCTAGTTCACACTCAAGTTTTCCTTATTTAAAAGAAACGTAGCATGTGCAGCCATGTTTGTTGCTGCTCCTTTCAGAATAGCAAAGAAATGGAAACAATCTAAATGTCCCTCAATTGATGAATGGATAATGAAAATGTGGTACATTTACACAATGGAGCTCTACTCGGCAGTAAAGAAAATCATGAAATTTGCAGGTAAATGGATGGAACTAGAAACTGTTATACTAAGTGACGTAACAGAGACTCAGAAGAACAAACAAGCAACATATGTTCTCTCATTTGTGGATGTTAGCTCCAAATCCTTACATGTAGGTATGTATCCTGATGTAACTGCAGGAAAACAGAACCATGGGGTAAAGGGGAAGAAGGAGCCCAGGAGAAGAGGATAGTAGGAGACAGGTATTACCAAGGAGGGAATGGGGATTTTTAATTGGGAAGGGAGAGAGGATTGTAAAAGGAACCACAGGGGTTAAAGGGAAAGAAGGCGCTCAAAAGAGGGGGATAACAGAAAACAGATGTTAGTAAGGGGAAATGGCGAAAGTGGGGGTACTTTAACTGGGGAGGGATGGAGGAAGAGAGAGAGGAGAGATAAACAATGCTTAGCTGGTGTGAAAAACCAGAGGGAAATGTATTAGTTCAAAAGCCTACAAAAAAAAAAAAGAAAGAAAGAAAGAAAATACACTTAAGAGTATATGTATGTGAGTGCATGTGTATAATAGTTGAAAGCTCAATAACAAGAAACACAGTGCCAGACAGGAGAAACCTCCCTTCAAGTTGTTGGTTAGGATAGTCCAAGAGACTCCCAAAATTACACAGGCTATTGCCACAGCCCTTGATTATCTCCAAGGACTTGAAGGTAAGAAAGACCCTATTGCTGCAGACAGGACATACTTTGGACACAGGACTTGTAGCGATGGAGCTGGAACTGACCTGGAAACCTCCTCCCTGAAGACTAGCTCTCATAGTTCTAGAGGACACTATGCAAGCTGCTAAGGGAGACAATCAACAGTCCAACCCAAGCTTTAGGGCCTAATAACCGCAACAATGACGAGCACAGCAAACTATATTGGCACAGTAGTGGCACTTTTATCTTGGGGGTAATCAACAGCTTTCTAATTGGACTTAAAGCCCTTTCAATGGGAGGGAACTCAACTCGTGTGGTAGTGTAAACAGCCAAATACACATGGTTGGAGAGGTCACATATCCTAGAGAAAACTCAAGTGTCACATCCCTAGACAAGATAATTTCATACTGTATGCTAAGTATATAAAATGTGATGGTTTGAATAAAAATGTCCCCCAAAGGCTCTAAGTATTTGGACATTTTGTCCCCAGATGGCACTGTTCTGGGAGGTCTTAGAAGGCATGGCTATCCTGAAGGAAGCATGTCACTGGGAGTGGGCTTAGAGAGTTCTTAAGCCTTGCCAGATCTCCAGTTGCTCTCTTGCTTCCTGTGCCTGCTTGAAGATGTGAGAGCTTCACTTCCACCGCTCCCACTTTAGCCACCTCCAGCCACCAGGCCTCCCAGCCATAACGGACTGTAATTCCCCTGAACTGTAAGCTCAAGTAAACTCTTCCTTCTGTAAGTTGTTTTGGTCAGTGTTTCCATCACAGCAACAGAAAAGTGACTAGTACACAAGCATCCCTCTCACTACTCAAAGGAGTTTCTTTTTGCAACAGATTGAGACTATTACAGAGTTCTGGTCAATCACAAAGAGTAAATGTCTGTGAGATGCCAAGCCCTAAGTGCCATATCTACAATGGAACCTCTATACCTGAGGCTCACGGAACATACTGGAACAGGGGGTAGAGAGAATAGTAAAGCATCTCTCAACTCTCACCAGTAAAGCTTCCTCATGCAACAGAGGATGATTAACATGAAAACCACAACTAGCCAAAATGTAGAGAATAAGAAATCAGAGTATGTGACCCTGGATAGGACTCCTATATTAAACCTCTGCCACTAAGTGCTCAGGGACCACTGCAGAAGAGAGGCAGAAAGACTGTAAGAGTCAGAGGTGGTACGCCACAGGAAAGGACCAAAGTAGACAAAAGACTGCCCAGTTTTTCAGATGAGTGAGGCCTGGAGGCACCTGTACAATTTCTCTACAGACCCATTTCATTACAATGAACTCAATTAAGCATACCCCACAACTGTCTTGTCCTAATTCACATTCCTCTCCCTGCTCCCTCACTCCTGCTTCTTGAAATCACCCCCAAAGCAAACAGCCTCGACCAAAGACCTCTCTCACTCTGTCTACTCTTCAGGATAAGCTGGTGCCCTGCCATTTTCTAAAACTTACCAAAGCTTTTCAGTATCATCATAAATTCATGAACTCAAACATTCTGTGCATTAATCTATCACTAATTTTGATGTTCACTTTGCCCCATCTTTGGCCAGTGAAATGACCTCATATTGGCTCCTTGCATCTTTTTTGTGTAGTTCCATTTTGAGAGTGGTTTTGCTTTGTTATTTAGGGGAGGGAGAGGCAGTACTGGGGTTGGACCTGGGACCTTGTGTTAGACAAGCACTCTATCACTAAGCTGTACCCACAGCTTCTTGTTGTAATATTCCAAGTTCGACTTGTGTGTTTCTTGCTTCCACCTGTAATCAGCCATGTCTACATGCAGTGCTAGTCCCCTTCAGTCATAAATAGTGCAGAGCCTGTAATCTGACCAGAGTTTTCACCTAGCTTTTATTGCATTCTTGTTGCTACCAGATTAGAGCTAGAAAATAAGTATCTTGCTTAGAACAGAAATATATCATGCACTCATACTGATCACTTCTAATTCGAGTTTGTAGTGGCATTTTGCAGAAAGTCTTTGATATTTCCATCTTCCACAGGAGATAAAAGCTGACAGCAGATATAAGTAATATTTTTAAAAATCTCTTTATGTCATTTAACCCTCACAGTCAACATTTTATAAGTTAGGAAACAAAAAAAGTAGTCTGATTTCTTTCTTCCAATACATACAGCTTCTGTGTGTAAGGTCAGAATCCAGGCATTCTGGATCCAGTCTATTCTCTTAACATAATAACCACAGTCCAATACTGAAGTCACACAGGCATAGCTACATGCTTTGAGTGTCTCTGGTCCAAAAATCTAAAATGTTCCAAAATTGAGAACTTTGAGCACTGGCATGATGCCACAAGTGGAAATTCTCACATCTGACATTATGAGTAGGGTCATGGCCAATGATTAGCAGTGATCAGCAACTTGACAAGATCTAGAACCACCTATGAGAAGACAATCAGGGGACACATCTGTGAGAGGGTCTTTCAATTAGGTTAACTGAAATGGGAATACATGCCCTAAATGTGGGCAGCACCTTCCAGTGGTGGCCCAGATATAATAAAGTCTGGGAGGGAAAAGCTTCTTACCTGCTAGACATTGCCTCTGCCAGGAACCAGAACTCCCACCTCAGCCTCTCAAGTGCGAACACCCCCCTTCTCACCCCCCTCCCACCGCCCTCCCAGGTCATTTTCAGATAAGCTAAACCATGTGCTCTGAGCAGCAAGTACAGTGTGGCCTCTTCAACCCACCACCTGGTGGCACTAGGTGCTGCCTACAAACTGTCATTCCAGCTGTGTGAACTCAATCTATACCCAAAGAGAAATCTGTTATGCCTGGCTAAACTCACCATTGCCTTCCAATTATACCTGTCTCTTCTTACTTGATATAGTTAAGAGCTCTTGAAGGTGCTTTAATGGTTAACAATGGAATCTGCTTTCTCTGTAATGTCTGGAAACAGAAGCATTATTATGAAAGTCTACAAGTGTTGTTAAATAGAGCAAGCATGTTTAATTTAAAATATAAATAACCCCATCAATTTTCAGTTTGTTTTGCTTTGATCAAACTTGGTGTTATCTGTGGGAGTGTTTATTCCACCTGAATATTGTTTCATATGGGAAAAATTGTACCTAAACATTTCGTTGTCCCCAGTCTATAAGAAGAACAATTCTATTGCTGTGTTTTACTTATAGTCACTAAGTCACACTTTTGCCTAAATTATTGTCTCTTCCACTTTCTTTAAAGATTCAGTAAATGTTTTAATGAAGCCATAAAATACATATATTTTTATTTTGACCGAATTTATATTCTCACCATAGCACTATTTCTAATGGTAGGTATAAAATGAAATTTCTTCTTTTGGGGGGGGGGGTTGAGACAGGGTCTCTCTGTAGCCCCAGCTGGCCTGGAACCCACTATGTAAACCAGGCTGGCCTGTATCTCACAGAGATCAACCTGCCTCACAAGTGCTGGGGTTAAAGGCATGAGCCACCATGCCCAGTGCAAACCTCAATTTTAAAAAATGTTAGTGTTCCAAGTAGACAACACCTGGAAGAATGATCAGTATCACATCTCGGGCTATGTCACTCGGCATAGCTGCCTCACTGCTGACTTGGCAGTGTCTTATCAAGTCCTCTAGCAAGAGTTGTGACCTCTAACTCAAGGACTCCCTTCCTTACACCATTTCCTTAGGTAAAGTTGCTCAAAGTCTTAGCTTTAACTTTTAAGAAAACTAGGAAGGACCTAGAAGTCCAAGTAAAAAGTATTCACCAAATGAATTATGTAAGTCAGACATGATGGTACACCCAACCCCATTTCCTGTAATCCCAGCACTCAAGAGGCAGAAGAAATATAAGTTGTAAGCCAGCCTGAGCTACAGAGTGAGACCCTGTCTTTAGAAAACAAAAAATTACAGTATAAAGAATATCTTATTTTTGAAAGGCATATTATAAAAAAGTATGCATTCAATAACAATAAAAATTTCCCCAAGAAGGGAAAAGTATGCACATACAGACATTAACAGAAATAAGAAAGGGAGATACAACACTAAAATATTAACCATATCAAGTCCTGCTAGCGGCTGGACAGATGGCTCAGCAGTTAAGAGCACTGGCTGCTCTTGCAGAAGACCCAGGCTTGGTTCCCAACACCCACATAATGGCTAACAATCATCTATAGCTTGGTTTCCAAGGAATCCAATGCCCTCTTCTTGCCTCCATGGGCACTGCATAACACGGATGCACCTATATACGTGCAGGCAAAACATGATAGAATGCCTTAGTTCCAGAAAACCAGAAACTACTGCTGATCTTATCTGCCTCTGAAACTGCTACTAACCGAATTGATAAATCACACCAGGACTGGCCACTCCTAGAACTCAGGGGGAACTATTGGAGACAGGCTGTTGCTCAAGATAGCCTGTCCTGCTTGAGCAAGGGGCCCTGGAAGACGAGACACATAGAGCCCTGCAGCTGCATCATTTCCTCATGCCCTAGCTCCTAGATGATCTCTAACTCCCAATTCACAGTACAGTTGCTTCCAGCATGCAGGAAGGCTGCTGTCCCTCGCTGGGCCCTTTGAATAAAACACAGTCCTGTCTGAGGTCTAGTATGGTCTCTTTCTCTCCTATTCCTGTAGTCTGTGCCCCAAAAACCTAACAAAACACTCATAAAATAAAAATAAAATTTCTTTCAGTGCTGCCAGGCTGGGCATGGTGGCACACACCTTTAATCCCAGAGTTAGGGGGCAGAGGCTGGTGGATCTCTGTGAGATCCAGGCTAGCCTGGCCTTTATAGCATGTTCCAGACTATATGGAACTACAAAGAGATCCTTATCTCAAAACAAAAGTCCTACCAGACTGCTGCTAGAATCATAGGCAATTTTCAACTTTTTTGGCAATTTAGAATAAACCCTTCTAATTGTTAAAAAGGAAATTAGTCACTTTTGCAGCCTGTAATATAATATCACAATGAACCCAGAGGAAACCAATTAGAATCCAATAGCTCCAACTAGCATTGTAACATCAGCAAAAGATTCTACACCTAGCAGAAGAAATCAGTTATTTTCAAGACAGACTTACAGAACGTCAGCTAAAATGCAAAGGAAAGAGCCATCTTGAGATTTACGAGGAAAGGTACACTAGCCTAGAAATGCATCATTATCCATGGGACTGACAGAATGCCAAAGGTACCCTGAAAAAAAGCAGGCCTGGCTGGGGATGTAGCTCAGTTGGTAGAGTGCTTCCCTAGCATGCTTGAAGACCTGAGTTTGATCCCTAGCACCACATAGAATAAACCAGACATGGTGACACACACTTATATACCCAGCACTTAAGAGGTGGAGGATCAGACATTCAAGATCACACTCTACTCCACAGCCAATCTGAAGTCAGTCAGAACTCCATAAGACCCAGTCTCCAGAAGGAGGGAGGGAGGCCAGTTGATGGACTTAAAAATGCCAGGGCCAGCCTCCCCTTACTCTCTCCACCCCAAGCATATCACACCTGAGGCTAGAGGATAGCTCAATCTGTAGGGCTTACTTTGTAAGCATGAGGACCTGAGTTTGACGCCCCACACACAACCCACAACCCACACTTTAAAAAAAAAAACCCAAAACCCAAAGGCTATGACAGCATTCTAATCCCAGTAGTGAGGAAGCGGAGGTAAGGCAGAGCCAGCTTAGTCTACTGGGTGCGTTCCAGGCCAGTGAGAGATCTCTTTCTTCACACACACACACACACACTCACACTCAAAACAAAGTGCACAGAGGTTTTCCTCTGACCTCGACACACGGGCATATATGTGCACATGAACCTATACATACATGCATGAGCATACATAAGAACAGCCACACATGCAAAGTAGTTGTATACCTATACTATTCTCGTCTATGTAGAACAGTCTAATGTCATTAAGCGAATGTGGGGAAGCATGTATGTAGACCAGGAGTATGGGGATGGCAGAGCCCAAGAAACGTTCAATATTCTGTGTTTTTATTACTGATGCATGCAATGACAAACTGCTGCTGTCAGTCTGGCTTTGATCTCGTCAAACAGCCCTCCTGCCTCAGCCTCCCAAGTAGCTGGGACCTACAGGTACACACCGCATCACACCACTCCTTCTTCTTGGCCCCCCCACCAAGATTTTTTTTTTTCTTTTGGATTTTCAGACAGGGTCTTACTACATTGTAGCCCTTGCTGACCTCCAACTCACCGAGATCCACCTGCCTCTGCCTCCCAAGTGCTGGAATTAAAGGCATATATGCCACCAGACCCACCTTTTAAGACTTTTTTTTAAAAAAAATATTTGTATTTCCATGCATGCCTGGAGTCTGCAGAGGTCAGAAGAGGATGTTGGATCCCCTGGAACTAAAGTTACAGGAGAAGGTTGTTAGCTGCTATGTGGATGCTAAGAACCAGGCCTAGGTTCTCTGCAAGAGCAGTCAGTGCTCTTAACCACTAAGCAATCTCTGCAGCCCCTCCCTCCTTTTATTAAAAGTGGAGCTGGAAATCAAACCCAAGAGCTCAAATGTGTTAGGTTATCATGTCTTCCTTTGGAGAACTAACTGTTCTTTCAAAGCAGAGGTACAGTCAAAGTTCTTACACTTCCTTGAAATAGGTACAAGGTGAGAATACAGAACACTTGAAAGCAGGGGGTGATGATAGCAGGGAGCCCTTTACCTACCGATAGTAACATAGTGTACATTTCGAAAGCTACAAGAAAGGACATTGCAACTTTTTACCACACAGAAACATTTAAGACAGATATATTTAACTTGATGTAACCATCACACAACATACACACATGTATGAAACCAACATCTTGTACACTGTTAATAGATTTTAGCAGAGTGTGGTGACACCTTTAATCCCAGTACTTAGAAGGCAGAAACAGGTGGAATCTCCCAGTTTGAGACCAGCCTGATGTGTACAGCAAGTTCCAGGCCAGTCAGGGCTACATACTGAGACCCTGTCTCAAACAACAACAAGAAGTTAAAATAAACACAATTTTAAAGTTCTTTGTACTATCAGTTAAAAAAACAACAGGGGCTGGAGAGATGGCTCGGCAGTTAGGAGCACTGACTGCTCTTACAGAGGACCCAGGTTCAATTCCCAGCACCCACATGGCGGCTACAAACCGTCCTTAACTCCAGTTCCAGGGAATCTGAAGCCCTCATCTGACCTCCGCGGCATTGCACATCACGGGTGCACTCACATACATGCAAGCAACACACTCGTACATATAAAATAAAAAAAATAATTAAAAAAAAAAACAACAAATTTAAGGTGCTGAGGATATGGCTCAATGCTGCAATATTTACCTAGCATGCATAAGGCCCTGGATTCAATCCCCAGAACCACCCAATGGGGGAGGGAGCTGAAGGAATGGCTCAGTGGGGGCAAGCATGAAAACCTGAACTCAGATCCTGGCACCCACATAAAAAGCCAGGTGAGGCTCTGATACATATAACCCAGGCAATGTAGGGGCTGAGAAAGATGATCAGCGGGGCTTAGGAGCTCTAGGCTCAGTGACAGACCACGTCTCAAAGGAATAAAGCAGAGGTAGAGCAGAACACCCATCATCCTCTGCTGGCCCCTGTGGGTGGCGTGCACACACACATACACATACACACACACACACACCACCACCACCACCACCACCACCACCACCACCACCACCACCCCGCCCCTGCCCTACCACCACCACCACTATACTCACAGTTTTAGTAAGACATTCATTCAATAAATGTTTACACATGTATATATCTATAATTCCCACACTTGGGAGGCTAAGGAAGGAGGTTTGCAGGTACTCGGTCAACCAGAACTACAAAGCCAGCTCCTAGTCAGCTTAGCAGACACAGTGAGACCATCTCAAAAACAAAACCAACCAACCAAAACTTAACTTTTTTTTTTTGGTCTTTTTGAGACTGGGTCTCCCAGTAACCCCAGGCTGGCCTTGAACTCACAAATATCCAGCTACCTCTGCCTCCCTAGTGCTGGAATTTAAAGGCATAGGCCACTACACCTGGCCAAAATTTTAACTTTTTAAAAAAATGGTTGAGGAGCTGGAGAGATAGCTCAGTGGCTAAGAGCACTTGCTGCTCTTGTAGAGGACTGGGTTTCTGCTCCCAACACCCATATGGTACTCATAACTGTCTATAACTTCACTTCCAGGAGATCCAACACCCTGTTCTGGTCTCCCAGGGCACCAGGCATGTACAAGGTGCACATACATACATATACATACATGAGGTAAAACACTCATACGTATAAAATACAAAAATATAAACATTTTTAAAAATTTTAATAGGATACTAATTGTCCCTCAAATAAGCAAAGATTTCTACAGCCTTCAAACTGAGACTTCATCTGTAAAATTGTGCCTTTAAACAAGTCACTACCAGACCACAGAAACTCGGCTGAACACCAACACTACTATTTACACTAAACCTACATCACCTGTGTGTCTCAAAAATGAGCACTTTCAAAAAGTCTAACATTAACAACACAACAACAGTCTATGTTTTCATAGAAAATTAGGGAAGTTACCACAGAATAAAGGGCTCAAGCACAAATCCTCTCTGAACCCCCATGCTGGGAATGGACCCCCGGGCCTTGGGGATGCTAAGCAAATGTTCTACCACTGAATTAAACATCTAGTTCCTGACATTAAACCTTTAATATGCCTGAATCATATCACCACAGGAGCAGGCAAGATGGCTCAGTGGATAAAGGCACTTGCTACCAAGCCTGATGACCAGAGTTCCATCTCAGTACCCACATAGTGGAAGGAGAAAAGCAATGCTTGTTGATGCACAGACTCAAACACGTGGCGCACATCCAAATGCACACAAACAAATGAATGCACTAAAAAAATTTAAATAAAATTTAAATAAATTTAAAATAAATTCCATTACATAACAAGACAACATTATTTTTGACAGTGATTTCAAAAGCCATATTCTTTTTTTTAAATGATACCAGGAATTGAACCTAGGGCCTTACACATGCTAGGCAAGTGCTCTACCATTGAGCTATGTCCCCAGGCTCAAAAGCTATACTTTTCTACTATTTATGTGGTTGCATAGCAAGTAAAACATGGTTAGTCCAAACGAATCACTTTGTGACTATAAAATACACCATAGATTTAAAGCTTAGTAAATAAATGGAAAAGTTCTCAATGATTTATTAGATTGTTTACATGTTAAAATATTTTAGACACAACTGGTTGTATGTAAGTCTTTGCTTTGTTTTTTTGAGACAGGGTCTCCCTGTAGCCCTATCTGGCCTGAAACTCACTATGTAAACTTCAATCTCACAAAGATCCACCCTGCCTCTGCCTCCTGAGTGCTGGGATTAAAGGTGTGTGCAGTTGTACAAAAGTCTTAATTTCATTTATTTTATTTCTTAAAGTGTTTATTAGAAACACTACATATAAAGTTCATGTATTTTCAGTTGGATAGACTAAAAACTTAGAATTCTAAAACATTCTACAAAGACAAAACTAATTATGTTTTCCTTATTTTTATCAAAGGCACTTGAAAAGCAAGAAACAAAATGTCTCTGGGTACGGCAGTTGATTCCTGCAATGCCAGCCCTAGGGAGGCAGAGGCAGGAGAATCAGTGCAAGTTAGGCCAGCCTGGGGTAGAAAGCAAGACCCCGTCAAAATCAACAAGCTAGGAAAGTAGCTCAGTTCATAGAGTGCTTGCCTAGCACGCATAAGTCCTGGGTTCAGTCTCCAGCACTGTATTAAATCAAATGTGGGGTGCTACACACCTGTAATCTCAGTACTTGGGCCAGTACTTAAGACCATCTGGGCTGCATGAGACCCTGTCTCCAAGGAAGGAAGGAAAGGAGAATGAGAAGAGAAGGGAAGGAAGGGGAAAAGGAAGAGGAAATGAGGAAGGAAAAGGGAAGTGAAAGGAGAAGGGAGGGAAAGAGGGAGTGGAAGGGGGAGGGAAAGAGGAAGTGGACGGTGGGAAGGAAGGGAAAGGGGAAAAGAAAGAAGCAGCAGGGTTTTTTCGGGTTTTTTGTTTTTTTACAAAATGCTCATTTTCCACATTAAAAGTGGAAAAAAGCATTAAACTGTGAAAACCACTGTAGCTTGATACAAAAATGTTTCCACATTAACACTTTTGATTTCATATTGCTGCTAAGTAGATCCAAGGGAGGTGTTTGGATATATTTATATAAGTGGGAAAGTTGCAACCAATCCTTATCAAATTACACTACCCTCTCATTAACTTTAAAAAAACCACAATAATCTCACTACTACTGTTTAAAGAATGTTTCTAGGAAACAGAGTGATAGAGTCCATATGGTTCACATTTAATCTATTGTATAATCAGGCAAATAATTATTACTGCTCCCAAGAAAATCAGTATGAAAAATTTTCAGCAACTAAAGAGCTCTCATGCATGAAGAGAACAAATAAGGGTCACAGCCAAGTGTGGTAACATAAGCTTTTAATTCCAGTACTGGTGAGGCAG
>NW_008345290.1:3023463-3058463 GCF_000622305.1 Nannospalax galili
GAGGGAGGGCTGGGGATATAGATCAGTTGTAGACAGTGTGTTTGTCTAGCATATGTAGGCTATGGGTCTAATCTCCAATACTGGGAGAAAGAAGGGAAGGGGGAGAGGAGCAGGGGGAGGGGGAGGGATAGGAAGGGGAACAGAGAAGGTAAACAAATTATCCTCCAATCTGCCCAACATTCCCCGTCCTAGGCAACTTATCTCTCTTCCTTCCAAGATTCAATCACACTAGACTTAAGAGATGACCATTCTTCCAGCAGAAAACTATCTTAACCATCACCAAATAACAGCAGTTTTTCCTGCTGTAGTGAATTCTTTTACTAGGAAGGTGAAACAGGTTTGACGATACTATTAAGGAAGAACAAGCTTAAGAAAAAATAGGTTTGTTGTAGGCCTGGTGGCCCAGACTTGTAAGCCCAGCTATTCAGAGGCTGAGGCAGGAGAACTGTGTGTTCAAGCTCTACCTGGGCAACTCAGTAATATCCTGTCTCAAAACAAAAGGTTGAAAAGAGGCAAAGGGGCAGGTAAAGCTGAGGGTGGAAATATACACCTTTAATTTAAGCACTTGGGAAGCTAAGGCAAAAGGACTACCAAGAGTTCAAGACCAGCCTAGGCTATAAGAAAGACCCTGCCTTGAAGAAAAAAAAAAGGATCAAACAATATGGGAGGGGGGGCACACTAGGGATGAAGCTCACTAGTAGAACACTTGCCTAGCAAGTTCTGAGGGACTAGGTTCAATGGTCTTGTACCTCAAGAAAAACAAAACAAAAAGCATGTTTCACTTGAAAGCACCATGCTTCCCTATTTGCTATCAACATTTTCCCAATAATTCTTTGCACAAGCTGCAATTATGCCAATCCTGATACATGCAAAAGAGGCACTACAAATAGCAAGCTTCACCCTACTACAAGAGCGTTCCATTCCCAACATTAATCCGTTATACTTTTAAACAGCTTAAACCTTAGTCAAGACATTAAAACTTTCTCACTTCTCACTTTAGGACATGTTTGTCAAATAAACAAAAATCTTGAAGTGATCAAGTCCATAAACCTGTCATGCCTTCTAAGGACAGAGACACATTTTTAAAAGATGCCACAAACTGGGCCTGCTGACATAAGCTGACAATCACAGGTACTCTGGAGGCTGAAACAGAAGGATCACAAGCCCAAGGCCAACCTGGGCAACCTGGTGAGACTGACTCAAATTTTTTTAAAAACACAAAAAGGGGACCTAGCTGAGTGTTAGATAGAGTGCTTGCCTAGTATGTGTAAGGTCCTAGATGCAATCCTCAGTACTGGAGGGAGTGGGGTTAAGTGTTGTTTTTGTTTAACTCAATGATTTTTAACAAAGAACATAGCATTTGAAAGAAAAGGAATATGACATATCAAACAATATGTAGGGAGATTAAATTGCAATTCAAATAAACTAAAATTTTTTTAAAAAGCATACAACCAGAAAAGGCTAGAATATTTCAAAGGATGACTTGTGCTGTTGTTAACATGTAACAATGGTATTGCAAGGACTTTCAGGTTATCTTTTTGAGAAGCCTGGGAAGAACTAGGAGTGGTGTGGCACTACACTGGGCAGAGATAAAATGAAGCTGGTCCTCAGCTGATTGTTTTGTTTTGATTTCTGTGGTTCTTGTCTTTAAAAAAAAAAAAAAAAAAAAAAAAAGTGTCCTATAGCTCACTATAAATCCAAGGATGACCCTGAATTCATGATCCTTTTACAATCCCACCCTGCCTTCAAATGTTGGGATTTTGGGCATGCACCTTCCCATCCTGCTGCCTCAAGTCATTTTGAGGTTTCTTTGTGTGCTCTATTTTTGAGGCAGGGCCTCACTGCTAACCTAGACCGGGGTCAAACTTAAAATCCCCGTCTAAACTGCTGAGTGCTAGAATTACAGGTGACCACTACGCCAAGAAGCTGATCCATGAAGAAAGATGATCGTTGAATGTATTGTACTGTTATCTCTACTTCTTTCAAATTTCTACCCTTTCCTACTCTCAATAAAATACACAAGTGCTTATTCCTTGGGAAAACACAACAGTGAGTGACCAATGCAGTAGGTGGGACAGAAGAATCTGGGGGCCCAGACCTGGGAGGTCACAGCAGAGGCCCAAGGTCATGGCTGTGGTCAAAGTTTGGCGAGCTGTGGGGATCCTCAGAGGCAAAGCTAAAGATAAGCTGGGCCACCTAGCCATGGACATGAAGGTCAAATTTCTGGGAGAGCTCTATCTCACACCTACCACAAAGTCGGAGATTGACATTTTCCTGAGGGTATCCCTTAAGAATGAGGTTTTGAAGATCACATCAGTGCAAAAGCAGACAGGCTGGCCAGCAGACCAGGTTCAAGGCCTCTGTCAATTAGGACTACAACGGTTATGTAGGTCTTGATGTGAGCAAGGTCAACCAGCAAGCCCTTTATGTCCCATGCAAGGTGACAAACCACTGCAGCTCTGCCACCATTAGAGGTCCTGGCATCATTGCTGCTCCTGTGCCCCTTGAGTTGCTGCTGTTGGCCTACTGATGACTGTTACACAGCTGCCACCTGGGCAACTTCACCAAGGCCGCCTGTGGCATCATCTCCAAGACCTACAACTACGTGACCCCCAACCTCCAAGAGACTATGTTTACCAACTCTCTAGATAGTCACCAGATATCTTTTGAAAACTCATACCAGAGCCAGGCATGGTAAACCAGCACTGGCAGGTGGATCTCTGAGTTCACAGCCAGCCTGGTCTACATAGTGAGTTTCAGGCCAGCCAAGATTATATCATGAGACCTTGTCTCAAAAAAAAAGGGAAAAAGAAAACTTCCATGCAGTGGACCCAGGTTCCAGCTGTGACTACCACATAGGGTTTTTATACACGAAAAATAAACTAAGAACACTAAAAAAAAAAAAATTGCACACACACACACACACACACACACACACTGATCTTTGGGGAGTTTGCTGCATTTTGTTCTTGTGGTAGCACACACCTGTAACCCCAATACTTCCCAATACTTGAGAGAAGGAGATAAGAAGATAGGGAGTTCAAGGCCAGTCTCAGCAACATGATAAGATTCTTGTCCAGCCTGGGCTACTACATGAGGGGAAAAAAGTACAAAATCACAATCTTCACAAATTCTGAGCTGAGCGTCATCATACACTCCTGTAATTACAGCACTCAATAGCTGAGGCAGGAGGACTATGAATTTGAGGCTAATCTAGGCCACACAACGAGACCCCATCCCACCTGACTTCAAAAAAAAAAAAATGTATTCAAATTCTGAGCTTGTTAGCAGGAGAAAGCCATTTCAGAAGAAAGCATAATCTATACCACTGTCAGGAGCAAAACTGCGATGGTATCATCACTTCCCATACCATCCTAACATGATAGCCCACTTTCAATCAATGTGATCGTGTACAGAAGCTCACACCTTCAAGCCTACAGGGAACACAAATCTCTCAAAAGAAGAAGCTCCGGGTCTTCTTTGCAAAACTGATGTAATTGGCCAAAATGCCAGAATTTGGAGAAAGTCACCAGCACTAAGAATCAAAGGTTCAAGTAACGACTGTCCTTGCACAGCCCTTACCTGCTGAGCACCCAGGGTACATCCACCTGCCCCTGGGCTTTCTCTCTGATACTCAGAGTTTAAAATGGTCCTTACCTTGCTGCCAAGTGTTCTAACCCTTTTTAAAAGCTTTACAATTAGAAAAAGGATCATAAACTAAATCTGTAATTAACAATCTGCCCAGGACATTAAATTTTAGTAGGCTGGGCTTTAGACTTTAACACCTTGTAAAAATGTTAAAATAAGTGTTTTGGAAATGCATACGCTTTAAGAATGTTTGAGTGTGTTAAATAAAGGGCCAAGCAGTAAAATAACTGCTTTAGGACTGGCTTTTAGAGGCAAGTGCAAAATGAAAGCAATCCGAACAGACTGTCCACCGGGGGCAGCACCCCAGGACGCCGGCACACTCCTAAGCACCATCTGTCTACACGGGTCATTTGTGTTTTCACAAAGGCTTTTCTAGAGCTGGAGGGGTGCCCAAGCTGAAGCTTTACTGATTTCCCCCAAGAAGTCTGTCACTTAAATTTACTTTACTGATAATTAAAACTCAAACAACTTAACTTTAGGAACACAATCTTCATGATAAACATTTGGGGTTTTAAATTTCTTCTCTGTAGATTTATCTGCTAGCCATCATTTGAATTGCTATGTAGGCCTATGTTTTCAAGTATGGAAACTTAAAAATTGTTAAAATACAGATACTTTAAAAATCATGCCAGAATATCACAAGAAGAAAAAACACTTGGTCTGTCTTCTTAAAAACATGTAAATTTGGAGACAGTCAGAAAACCAAACAAAATGAGCAGCATGATCCAATTTACTTATTAACAAGCAACACATCTTAAAATTCTGTTTAAAAACACCTCTACTTCTAGAAACTGCAAATTACCTAGTGGGCCTGAAAATTCCACAGAGCTATGCATTTCAACTTCTCACCAATTATGAAGAGGATTATAAAAAGTCAATGCTCCTACCCGTCTCACACCTGCCTTCCTAACTGGAAAAAAAAATTACTGTAAAATGTTCATTTCTCTTTCCAAAATTTTAAGTTTCTGTTTTGTTCTCTCCCTAGTACCTGAATAGTGGCTGTTAGCGGCAGGATTCAACAGGTAAGTTGAAAGAAAATGCAAGCAAACAACGGGCACATTGCAAACAGTCGTGACTTCACAGCCCTGAGCACACACACTTCTTACCAGTGCCTGCAGATTGCTGGAATAGTCTGAAGCCGGTGAGAGAATAATATTCCATTTTTGTGCTTTCGTTTTTAGAACTAGAAATACATAAATAAACTTTACTGTGAATATATCCAGATTATAAAAGGTATGGTATTTCAAATTTAACCAAAAAGTTCGTTAGTTTTAGGTATTTTGATGTTATTTTATCAAAATACCCATATAGTCTTTTGAAAAATTCAGATTGTTAAAATGTCAGTATGCTAGTCAAATAAAACTTCAGCATAAAACCAGGCAACTAGAACTTTCTGTTTAATCAAATCATTTGTGAAAACTTAACCTTTTGTTACTTAGACTGTAACAAAATTAAAAACTCATTTTGAGAGGCTGAAGTGATGGCTTGGCAGTTAGGAGCACTTGCTGCTCTTGCAGAGGGCCTGGGTTTGGTTCCCAGCATCCTCACAGCAGTTAACAATCATTCATAACACCAGTTCCAGGCTTCCATGGGCACCAGGGATGCATTCTGTGACCATACACAGATGCAGGCAAGCACTCATACACATAAAACTACATAAATATTAAGGAAAAAAAAATAGCCAGGCATGGTGGCACATGCTTTTTAATCCCAGCACTTAGAAGGCAGCAAGCAGATCTCCGTGGGTTCAAGGCCAATCTAGTCTACAAAGTGTGTCCAGGCCAGCCAGGGCCACACAACAAGACCCCATTGTCAAAACAACCACCACCACCAAAAACAAAAGCACAAGTTTAAAAAGATACCTATTAAGGTGCTGGAGAGATGGCTCAGCAGTTAAGAACACTGGCTGTTCTTGAAGACCTTGATTCAAATCCCAGCACCCACATGGCAGCTAACAACTGTCTGTAACTCCAGTTCCAGGGGATCCAACACCCTCTTCTGTCCTCTGCAGGCACTGGACAACATGGGTACACTTACACATATACAGGCATAACACTCATACACATTAAAATAAATTTCAAAAATATACAAATATAGCCGGGCATGGTGGCACACGCCTTTAACCCCAGCACTGGGGAGGCAGAGGCAGGAAGATCTCTGTGAGTTCGAGGCCAGCCTGGTCTCCATAGTGAATCCAGGACAGCTGGGGCTACAGGGAGACCCTTTCTTAAAAAGACCAAAAAAAAAAAATCTTTATGTGTATGAGTGTTTTACTTATGCAACATGGAGGGGTGGAGAGATGGCTCAGCGGTTAAGAGCACTGGCTGCTCTTGCAGAGGACCCAGGTTCAATTCACAGCACCCACATGATAGCTAACAAACATAACTCTAACTCCAGGGGGTCCGATAACCTCTTTTGACCTCTGTGGGCATTGCACAACATGGGTGCACTTACATACATGCAGGCAATAACTCATACACATAAAATAAAAATAACATAAAATTTTAAAAACCAAATCTAACATGGCAAAAAAAAAATGTATCAACTGAAAAATAGTATCAATTGAATCTATACTACTCCCCCCCCCAACTTTTTGGATCTATATATTTAAACAGTTTGGTAGCCAGAGATATGGCTCAATAAGTACAGGTGCTTACCACACAACTGGCAACTTGAGCTCAAATCCCAGAACAAAGATGGAAGGAGAGAACTAAATTCATAGTTGTTTTCTGACCTCTATATGCACACCATGGCACACATACCCGCATACACATCATACATGCACAAGTGTCAAGTGTGTGCACATACACAATAATGAATCAATGAAAAAGAGCTTGTAAAGATTTTAAAATGAACTTGATGTTTAAAGACATGAAACTAATCTTACATGCAGCATTAAATTACTACCTATAAATCCATTACACGGTACTTAATCACATTTAATTGTGCATTTTATTTTAGAGCTAATAGTTTAAACAAGTCCATAAATTCAGAATCAGCCAATTTTTAGTCCTCCACCTGGAATTAAAACACATTACTATTTCACTGGTTAAAAACTGTTATTGATAGCTGGGCGTGGTGGCACAGGCCTTTAATCCCAGCACTTGGGAGGCAGAGGCAGGCAGATCCCTGTAAATTCGAGGCCAGCCTGGTCTACAGAGTGAGTTCTAGGCCAGCTGGGGCTACAGGGAGACCCTGTATCAAAAAGATCAAAAAAAAAAAAAGTTTTATTGAATCATTTTGAAAATAAAGTATGTGGGGCCAGCAAGTTGATTCAGTAGGGGAAGTAGGGAAAGGAGCTTGCCATGTGAGAAAGCCAAGTTCAATCCTCAGAACTGATGGAAAGGTAGTGAGAACAAGATCCACAAAAGTTGTCCTCTGAACTGACACACATGTGCACATACACAACAATAAAACAATTTTAAGAGGAAATAAAGTATGCTGCTAACAATTGAAGATTGAAAATAAGTTTTCCTTAAAAATCATAAATTATTTCATTTAAACTTACAAGTCAATTTTAAGATTTTCAGCTGAGAGATATTTCTAAAAAAATTACAGTTTTTCATAAAATTACTTGAGGCTGGGCGTGGTGGCATATGCCTGTAGTCCCAGCACTTGGGAGGCAGAGGCAGGCAGATCTCTGTGAGTTCAAGGCCAGCCTGGTCTACATAGTGAGTTCCAGGCCAACTGGGACTACAGGGAGACCCTGTTTCAAAAAGACGAGAGAGAGAGAGAGAGAGAGAGAGAATTATAATTTATTTATTCATAACTACTAATTTGAAATTTTAAAAGCAGGTTTGTCACCCAAAAAAGTAGTTTAAAATACCATTTTTAAAAAGAAAAATAGGGGGCTGGAGAGATGGCTCAGCAGTTAAGAGTACTGACTGCTCTTGCAGAGGACCTGGGTTCGATTCCCAGCACCCACATAGCCCTTAACTCCAGTTCCAGGGGAATCGGAAGCGCTCTTCTGACCTCTGCAACATTTCACAACACGGGTGCACTTACTTACATGCAGGCAATACTCTCATACACATAAAATAAAAATAATACAATTTTTTAAAAAAGAAATGTCTTAAAAAAAAAAAAAGAAAAAGAAAAATAGGAGTTGGAGAGATGGCTCAGTGGTTAAGAGTACTGGTTGCTCTTGCAGAGGAACTAGGTTCAATTCCCAGCACCTACATGGAGGCTAACTGTAACTCCAGTTCTAAGGACTCCGCCACCCTCTTCTGTCCTCCACAAGCACTTCATGACAAAGGTGCACTTACATACATGCAGGCAATACGCTCACACACATAAAATAAAAATAATTTTAAAAAATTTTTTGAAAAAGAGTACTTGCTACTCTTGCAGAGGACAGGGGCTGAAAGCTCAGCATGGTGGTGCATGCCTAAGAGACAGGTGGGTCTCTGAGATTGAAGCCAGGGCTATATAGTGAGACTGTCTCAAAAACAAAAAAAAACAGGGAGTGGGGGTGCTAGGGAGATAGTTCAGTGGGTAAAGCATTTGCCATGACGTGCATTTGGAGCCTCAGAACTCCTACATAAAGCCAGACATGATAGTACACATTTGTATCTCAGCACTCCTATGGCAAGATGGTACGGAGAAGCTCCTAGGCCAGCTAAACTGATGTACACAGTGCCAGACAAGAGACGTTATCTCAAACAAGGTTGAAGGCAAGGACCAGTACCCAAGACTGTCCTCCAATCTCATGTGTGAGTTGTTTTGGGTAGTGTTTTATCACAGCAACAGATGTAAGCTATCAGACAAATGCACAACAGAGGACATTCTACAAAATAAGTGCTTATCCCCCTTGAAAACATGTTCACGAAAAACAAATGAAGAGCCAGGTAAGGTGGCAGGCCTGTAATCCCAACACTCAAAAAACAGAAGGCACAAATGAGGACCAAGAAACTGTCCCCAAATTAAGGGACCAAAGAGAGCTCCCACATAAATTCAGCATGTATCCTGGATCAAATCCAGGATCAGAAACAGGCCTGGGTCAGATGACTAGCCAAGTGAGCGACATCTGCAGATGAAGCCCTGCTGTGCCAAGGCTATTCTCTCCATTTATCGTGCTGCGCTCATGTAATGGAGTGCCCGTGTTTAGGAAACACACCAAAGTACTTACACTCAAATATCCTAGAAAAGTTAGTGAACAAAACAGCATCTAGGAAACTAGATGAAAGGCATATAACAACCAGTACTGCTTTGGTACCTTACCTATAAATTTAAATTGTTTTTAAGCCCTCCTACAACAGTTCCAAACTCTTTTCTATTTCTGATGCCTCTACAGCAAACTCCTTGAGAGCCTAACCATGCTTACAGCTGCTACTTCCTCCCGCCTCTTCTAATCCATTCTTTCAAAAACACACACTACTTCATTTCAACCCTACCACTCCATTCAAAATGGACCTGTGACCAGGTGCAGGGATGCGTGCCTGCAGTCAGCTCAGCTCCATCAAGGGCAAGGCTGTCTCTAAAAGGTACAAATGGGGACAGCGAGATGGCTCAGCAGGTAAAGGCTCTTGCTGCTAAGTCTCACGACCCAAGTTAGATACCCGAGAATCACATGGTAGAAACCAACTCCTGCAAATTGTCCTTTGCCCTCTACACACAGAATGGCACACACACACCCCATCACCACAAACCAAGCTATCCACACACACAATAATTTTTTAAATGGTGCAGACCTGTAAGGACCACCAATGGTTCCTCTAGCCCACCTCACCCAGACCTCTCCTCCTGCTTTCTCCTCCTCCTCCATCTATTATGCCACCTCCACACATCGAAAAGCCATCTAAACCTAGCCAAACTGAACTCACTATCCACCTCCCACTCGTTCTACTTGCACAACCCTGCACGATGAGTGGAATCCACCCTGCAGGGTACTTGATACACATACCACTGCAGTATCCCAGACAGCTTTCTCACTCCCTGCATCCATCTCCTCCCCATACTTGCTACTGGCTGTAGCATCAATAGAGTCTAAGCACTTGTTAACACTAAGTCAAGAAATTTAAGACAAGCCAAAGACAAAAACCTTACTACCCAGGTGATAATATTCTACCAGCCATGTTCAAATAAACATAGTATAAATTAACAAAAATTATCACTGCAAGCCGTGCATAGTGGTGCATGCCTTCAGTCCCAGCCCTCAGGCGGCAGAGGCAGGTGGTGTGAGTTCAAGGCCAGCCTGGTCTACATAGTAGGTTCCAGGTCAGCTGGGGCTACAGGGAGACCCTGTCTCAAAAAGACCAAAAAATTAAAAAAAAAAAATTATCACTGCAGACTGGGGAGATGGCTCAGTGTTATACACTCACCATGCAAGTGTGAGGAGCAAGAGTTCAGATCCCCAGAATCTAGTTAAATGCCAAATAGTCATGGCAACCCACCTATAATGCCAGCCTCAGAACAGAGACAAGGGATACCCAGAACAAGCTAGCTAGGGAGAGACTAGCTAAACTCTGGACTTGACTGAAAGGCCCTATCTCACTGGAAGGGCAATCAAGAATGCTTCTGACATCAACCTCAGACCTCCACATGCACAACACAAACATGAACATGCATACACATGCAAACCACACACATGAAAAAATTTTTAAAGAAAACACAAATGCAATATTTTATCTTTTAATATTTCATTTTTTTAATGTTATGAGTGTTTTGCCTGTATGTATATAAGTGCACCTGTGTCATGAAATGCCCAGAGAAGCCAGAAGTGAGTGTATTGCCTGCACGTATGTGAGTACACATGTGTTGTGCAATGCCTCGGAGGTCAGAAGAGGACTTTGGATTCCCCTAGAACTGGAGTTAACAGCAGTTCTTAGCCGCCATGTGGGTGCTGGGAAAGGAGCCACAATTTTTTTGTTTTGTTTTGTTTTTTTTTGTCTTTTTGAGACAGGATCTCCCTGTAGCCCCAGTTATCACTGCAGACTGGGGAGATGGCTCAGTGTTATACACTCACCATGCAAGTGTGAGGAGCAAGAGTTCAGATCCCCAGAATCTAGTTAAATGCCAAATAGTCATGGCAACCCACCTATAATGCCAGCCTCAGAACAGAGACAAGGGATACCCAGAACAAGCTAGCTAGGGAGAGACTAGCTAAACTCTGGACTTGACTGAAAGGCCCTATCTCACTGGAAGGGCAATCAAGAATGCTTCTGACATCAACCTCAGACCTCCACATGCACAACACAAACATGAACATGCATACACATGCAAACCACACACATGAAAAAATTTTTAAAGAAAACACAAATGCAATATTTTATCTTTTAATATTTCATTTTTTTAATGTTATGAGTGTTTTGCCTGTATGTATATAAGTGCACCTGTGTCATGAAATGCCCAGAGAAGCCAGAAGATGGTGTTGGATCTCCTGGAACTGGAGCTACAGGAGGCTGTTAGCTGGGATTCAAACCCAAGACCTCTTCAAGAACAGTCAGTGTTCTTAACCACTGAGTCATCTCTCCAGCCCCAAGTACAATATTTTATATATTTTCAGCTAAGAGTCTAAAATCCAGTGTGCTTATTATCTTTAAGCCTCATCTCAGACTAGCCACATTTCAAATGCCTAACAGCAACGTGTGGCCAGTGGCTGCTAAGTGCCACACTGATGTCTCTTCCTGATCTTAAGTCTTCATGAGAGTAGGATTCTTATCTTGGGATCATGTCAGTCCTCCAAGCACCTAAAGTACTACCTGGCACACACTCAAAAATCTGTTGAATAGAGCTAGCAAGATGGCTCAGTGGGTAAAGGCCTTTACTGCCAAGCCTGATAGGCTAATCTTGATTCCCTGGGAGTGATTAAGTGAAAGTAGGGAACCTTGAAAGTAGGGAACCGACTCCCAAGTTGTCCTCTGACTGCCACATGCACACTGTGGCACACACACAAACACACAAAAATGAATTTTTTAAAAAACAATTCACGGGGTTGGAGAGATGGCTCAGTGGTTAAGAACACTGGCTGTTCTTGCAGAAACTTGAACTCACACGCAACCCCCCCCCCACGCTCCAGCCACATTTTTAAAAAAAAACTAGTAATGGCTGAGAGGTGCCTCAGCATTTAACAGCACTGGCTGTTCTTCCAGAGGACCCAGGTTCAATTCCCAGTACCCACATGACAGCTAACAATCCTCTATAATTCCAGTTCCAGGGGATCCAAAGCCCTTTTCTGACCTCTGAAGGCATTTCACATCACAAGTGCACTTACATACATGCAGGCAAAATACACATACACAAAAAATAAAACTAAATAAATTAGAATTTTTTTAATTTAAAAAGCTATTACTCATTAAATAGTCTGACCACTGGCTATAAACGCAGTAAAAATAAAGAATTGAGACACTAAAGTTAGAGATTTCCTGGACCTAAACAAATCTTAAAAGCTAAATCGAGTTGTAATTGGTAGAGGACAAGGAAAAGGAAATTCAAGCTGACTTCTGGAAAAAGAAGGGAGTCAAGAATAAACATTATACATGTTAAGACATTGTGGAGAATAAACCTTAAATGTGTTCAACTGTGGTTTCGTGCATGTGCGTACAAACACTGAGTATGGCTAATTAGGGAAGATTTAGACTGAGGAGTACAGAGAACTAATCACAAATAGGTAGGGTAAGGTCAGATTACAAACAGTCTTAAAAGCAGATAAAGGCTTGGCATGCACTGTAAGTGGTGGAACACCTGTCTACCATGCTTGAGACCCCAGACTGCTCCACAGCCCTACAAAAATGAAACAAAGAAAACCAGGTAAAAGTCTGAACTTTAGAAAGGCACTGTAGGTTCTTTTGTTATTTTTGCCTTTGTGTGTGTGTGTGTGTGTGTGTGTGTGTGCACACACAGACAATACATGCATACACATAAAATGAAAAATAATAAAATACTTAAAAAAAATTCACACACAAAAGTAAATATTTTTAAAAACCTATTGAGTGAATCACTTAAAGTGTGCTAACATGGGACTGGGGAGATGGCTCAGTGGTTAAGAGCACCAAATGCTCTTGTAGGGGACTCGGGTTCAATTCCCAGTCCCATATGGCAGCTAACAACCATCTGTAATGCCAATTCCAGGGAATTCAATGCACTCCTCTGACTCTGCGGGCATTGTACAACACGGGTGCACTTACACATATGCAGGAAATACACTCATACACATAAAATAAAAATATTTTAAGGGGCTGGAGAGATGGCTCAGCAGTTAAGGACACTGGTTGTTCTTGCAGATGGTGGCACACTCCTTTTTAAAAATATTTATTATTTTTATTTTATGTTTATGAGTGTATTGCCTGTATGTGAGTGCACCCATGTCATGCAGTGCTGCGGAGGTCAGAAGAGGGCTTCAGATTCCCCTGGAACCAGAGTTAAGGACAGTTCATAGCCGCCTTGTGGGTGCTGGGCATTGAACCTGGGTCCTCTGCAACAGCAATCACTGCTCTTAACTGCTGAGCCATCTCTCCAGCCCTAAATAAAAATATTTTTAAAATGTGTTAACACTTAAGTCTAACAGAACTATGAGAAAAAGAAAACACAATGGCAAGCTACCAACTTGCTCATAGTAGAGAAAAATATACAGCATGAAAAGATTTAGTGAAATACCACAAAAGGTCACTGCTGTAATTCTTAAAGAAACCATTGTTTAAGGAAAGAACTCCCCAGTAACAGGAACGAAACTAGTTATTTTCTAAATTTAGCTAAGTTACTCAGGGCAAGGAAAGCAGGCTGAAATATATCAGAGGCTGGATGGACTCTTCACTTCTCTTCACAAATGAGTCATCATAATCTTCCACTTCAAAACATCTGAACTGTCAAGAAACTTTGACAGGGCTGGAGAGATGGCTCAGCAGTTAAGAGCACTGGCTACTCTTAAGAGAGGACCCAGGTTCAATTCCTAGCACCCACATGGAGGATAACAACCATTCAGAACTCCAAATCCAGGGGATCTGACACCCTCTTCTGGCCTCCGTGGGCACTGCATAACATAGTTGCATTTACATACATGCAGGCAAAACATACAGATAATATAAACATAAAATAAATTTTTAAAATTAAAAAAGAAAACAGGTTGGTTGTGGTGGCACACCCTTTAATCCCAGCACTCAGGAGGCAGAAGCAAGCAGATCTCTGTGAGATCAAGGCCAGCCTGGTCTACATAGTGAGTTCCAGGCCAGCTGGGCCTATAGGGAGACCCTGTCTCAACAAATCAAAAAAAGAAAAAAGACAAACTTTAACTGTGCATTGAGATCCTAACCTCCAACTTCTTTGCCACTCTAGTAGTGACAGGGGTACTGCACATTGCTCCTTTCCTTCGTCCTGACTTGTGTCAGTGTGTACTTTGGTTTCCTAAATTTGAAGCCTGCCTGGGTGCCGAAATGTCCAAATCCATTCCATTTTAAAGCACACCCCCCACTTGTTTTTAAGTTCTCTTTTAACTAGTCTAAATTATTTTCATGCATTTAGAGTTTTCCTCTTTGTGCACAGGGTTTCTTATATCTTTGTTATGCTTCCTCTTCCCACATCTGTTTTTAGTGTAAAATTACCTGTCAGGGCTCGCATGTCACACAGTTGTATAGATTTTATACACTTGTTTTTATCATGTGCTGTTACGGTGTAAATACACGTTCACAGAGAACACCTGATCCAAGTAATGTCAAAGTACACATTAATGTGGAGCAGTAATTCCAGAGTACAGTGTGCGCATCCCTTGGGTCCCAAGGATGGCCCAAGTTGAAACTATCATTATATTACTAAGATGTCACTTTGTACTTTTTGCACTGTGTTGACACTTGCGTTGCTGGGCAGACAATGGTGTGTCAGAACTGCAGGCTGGCAGCATGAAGGCAGGCAGGGCTCCAAATTGTACCAGTCCCTGTATTCCTCACTGGCATTTGCAATAAAAAAATTAGGTTAAGTTTTGTCTTATGATATCTTTAATAAAAGCAGCGAAAATTATTAATGTATTCAGCCTTAACCCTTGGGCGCATGTTTTTAGACACCATTGAGCAAAAAAGAGAAGAAGACATAAAGCACTTCAGCCACTTACTCCGGTTTCCTGTACTAGAGCCTTGGCGGCTGCAAAGTCAACCAGTCTTTCTTTATGAGACAAGGTTTCATCATGCAGCCCAAGCTGGCCTGGAACTCTCTGTTCTGAGTGCTGGGATCACAGTCATCATTCCTGGGTCGGTCTCTCTGGTTCAGGAAGCACCACTCTAACCTGGAGATACTTCAGGAAAGCTGTGGCCATTCAAGAGACACAGTCTCAAAAAGGAACCACTTTACAGTGAGCACATCACTTTATAAAATAGTTTTTCTCAAGTATTTCTTTCCAAATGAGTACATTTAAGCTTTAAGGAAAAAGAATTTTGAAAACTTTTATCCATTACTACTGAGGCTCAGATAGCACCTCAATATTGGCTTACAGATAAAGATCTCAACATACAAGGGAAACCAATGGACCTTAAACATGGAGGTACTGAAATTCACAACACTCCAGACTTCACATTTCAAGTACCCTGAGAAACCACCTCTTTCTTGTTCTTTGGAGTAGGTTCAAAGAATAGTCACAGTTTTCTGAAAAGCTCTTAAATTGCTCTTCCTTTTCTAACTTTCTGTGTTGTGCTGGATTTTCTCAAATGCGTTAATTCAAATGATATTATCATAACAAAGTGAAGGAGAAGCTGTTACTAGTATCCAGTTGTTAGACAGGCAAAATATTAAAGAAATTTTCAAAATGTAAAAGAGCTGGGCATGGTGGTGCACATCTTTAATCCCAGCACTCAGGAAGCAGAGGCAGCCTGGCCTGGCCTGCAAAGCAAGTTCAAGGAAAGCTGGAGCAATAAAGAGACCTTGTATTAAAAAAAACCAAAAAGGAAAGTAGGCTATTTTCACTTTTCCAATTTGATTTTTATAAGTTCCACAAAAATCTTATATTAATATATAATGCATTTGCTATAGTAACTAAAACAATTTTAGCTCAGCATGGTGACACATGCCTATAATTTTAGCACTTTGGGAGGCTGAAGCAGGAGGATCCCATGTTCAAGACCACCCTAGGCTACAGAGTGAGATCCTGTCTCACAGAGTGAAAAAAAAAAGGTAAAAAAGCCAGGCAGGGGTCAGCAATATAGCTCAACAGGTAAAAGGCACTTGCTGCTAAGTCTGGGAACCTAAGTTTGATCCCCAGGACCCATACGATGGAAGGAAAGAACCAACTCCCACAAGCCGTCCTCTGACCTAGACACATACACATCACATACACACAGATACACACACACACACACACACACACACACGCACACACACACACACACACTATGTAAAATGTTATGATTTTGTTTAAGAGTGTCTCCTTGACTCCCTGTTGGCTTTCACATACTACATAAGGTCTCTCATATTTAAAAAAAAAAAAAAAAAAGATGGTGGTCCACACCTGTAATACCACCAACAATCAGGAGGCAGAGGCAGAAAGATTGCTGCAAGTTCAAGATCATCCTGAGTTACATAGCAAAACCCATCTCAAAAAAGATTTATAATTACTCGGTTGTATGTATGAAGTATGTATTGGTTTTTAAATGTAAAAGGGCTGAAACGAAGTTTCAGAACCACTAGAACAGATTATGAAGCCAAAGACCGCCCCCCCCATTAGCATTTCCCTTCAAGTCCCTTTGCAGCGATAGCAACTACATTTGGTGGGGAAGTTTCTAGATCTTCTCCTACATGTTTACACATATTCACACACAAGTTTTCTCAAATATCGTCTGGTTTTGTTTGGAGTTTTTTCTTCTTTTTCTTTTGGGGGTTTTCTGTGTCAGGGTCTTACTATATAGTTAGCTTGAAACTCTCTATAGACCAGGCTGGCCACAAACTCAGAGATCCACCTGCTTCTGCATCCTGAGTGCTGAGGTTAAAGGCCTGAGCTACCACACCAGCAAATATCTAAAAATGTTGTAACAATTGCATAATATGTTTTTCTGTTTGTTTCTTGCATGTCAGCTCACATAAATCACAGAATCACAGAATCTCGTGTATATCAGGCTGGTCTAGAACTCATGTAGCCAAGGATAATGAATTTCTTTATTTTTTTTAATTAATTTTTTTTATATATGTTTGAGTATTTTGCCTGAATGTATGCAAGAGCACCACATGCATGCAATGCCCATAGATGTCAAAAGAGGCCACTGGATCTTCTGGAACTGGAATTACCAATGGTTGTTAGCCACCATGTGGGTCCTGGGACCCAAACCCAGGAGCCAGTGCTCTTAAACTGCTGAGCCATCTCTCTAGCCTTGAATGACTGATTTTCGATTTCTGTCTCTACCTCCCAAGTGCTAGGATTACAGACACACGCCATCACATTTGTTTCATTTGATGCTAGGGATTGAACACAGGACTTTGCTGGACAAGTACTCTGCAATGGAACTGCTCCCCAGCCTTGTATCATTCTTTATAACTGCTACAAAGTAAGTCAAAGTATATTTGATTAGAATACAGTACATTTCCTTTGGACAGGAGTTATTTCTAATTTTTAGTTATTCAACAATTCTGAAATTATCTTTTCATCAAGTATTTCTTTAATAGTACAAGTGAAACTACTAGCAGAGAGAAAACATTAAATATGCCTGCAGGTTATACATTAGCATTAAAGAGTTATTAATAAAAAGAAATGAAAGAGGGGCTGGAGAGATGGCTCAGTAGGTAAGAGCACTTGTTGCACAAGCATGAGGACCTGAATTTAAATTCCCAGCACCCATGAAAAAAAGGCTGGGCATTGCTACACATGTCTGTAAGCCCAGTGCTTAAAAAGTCCAGTGGATGGGGCTGGAGAGATGGCTCAGTGGTTAAGAACACTGGTTGTTCTTGCAAAAGACCTAGGTTTGAATCCCAGCACCCATATGGCAGCTGACAACTGTCCGTAACTCCAGTCCCAGGGGATCCGACAGCCTCTTGTGACCTCCGCGGGCACTGCACAACATGGGTGTGCTTACCTACATGCAGGCAGTACACGCATACACATAAAATAAAAATAATAAATGAGATTTAAAAAAAACAAAACAAAACAAAACAAAAACCTCTAAGAAGCCCAGTGGAGACAGGAGAATCGCTGGGTCTTGCTATCTGCCACCCTGGTTCTGTGAGACCCTGTCCTAAGGAACAGGCTGAGAGTGATACTGCAGGTCACCCAACATCATCTTCCAACCTGCACACACATGTACAGCGAGAGAGCAAGAGAGCGAGAGAGCGAGAGAGAGAGAGAGGTGGAGAGGTTTATTGATTTTCATTTTAAATATCTACCTTCTAGAGTTTAAAAACAACTGTAAAACGCCCCCTGAGTGAAAGCTTAAAAGCCAGGTTTCCTCTTTGCTTGAGATGTGGAGATGGTACTAATTCTAGATTATCTGTATAGTGCCTATTAAAATGTAATGAGTAACGTATTAAAATCTAGAAAGTCTGTGAGTTTATGTACTCTACCCAGGTGTGATGGTTTGAATGAAAATGTCTCCCATAGGCTCCAAGTATTTGGACATTTTGTCCCCACATGGTGGTGCTCTTTTGGGAGGTTTTAGAAGATGTGGCTATCCTGGAGGAAGCAGGTCACCGGGGGAGGGCTTAGAGAGTTCTTAAGCCTTGCTGGATCTCCAGTTGCTCTCTTATTTCCTGTGCCTGCTTGAAGATGTGAGAGCTTAGCTTCTGCTCCTCCTCCAGCCACCTCTGCCAAAATGCCTCCCCACCACAATGGACTCTTGCCCCTTGGAACTGTAAGCTCAAATAAACTCTTCTTTCTATAAGTTGTGTTGGTCAGTGTTTCTATCACAGCAACAGAAAAGTAACTAATACACCAGGGAACGTTTTACCAAGTTCTTAAGAGCTCTTTTCACAGTCACACTGATTGAAAGTGGGCTTACAGGCCACACAAACTATGGGACTCAGGTTTTCCAACAGCCCTGAAGGTGTCAACCTAGTTAAGTTTAATGGGCACAGGTTAGGCATTCCTAATTTGAAAATTCTGAAATCTAAAACTTTGACTGTTGAGATGACAATTCACACAGATTTGGATTTTGGAGTTAAGATTAGGAATACTCCACAAGTCTACGCAAATATTCCCAAATCCAAAAAACCCCTCCAAAATCGGAAACCCTTCTGGTCCCATATACTTTGATGGGGGATACTTGAGGCTGTGCTGCCACAAATCTGCAGTGGCGCTCTAGCTGATGAACAGCCTTCCTCTACACTCTTGCCAACACCAGATACTTAATCTCATTCATTCTTCCCCAGCCTGACAGAGAGAAAATAGCATTATAACTGGCATCTCCCCAATAACTAGCAAGGCTGGGCTACTTCTAGTCCCATTTCTGTATCATACACCTCTTTGAAATTAACAGGATTTCTTTATGATTTCTTAATTTCACAACTAAATACATTTTGTACACTTCAAAGATTCAAAGATCTATGCATCTGAATATAAAGTACAAATTCTTAACTTATTTTTAGCCTTCATAACTCATATTCTACACAGAAATGTAAAATATTCTATGTATCTGAACATCTCTATGACATAAATTATGGGATTATGCAGGACCGATGCATTCTCCTCTGTCCATGGTAAATTCACAAACATTATTGCAGCAATTCAACAAGATGTCAGTTACTCCAAGAAGTCCTTTACAGACATTATCAATTGCTAAAAACCCTGTACAATCAGACTTATCACGCCTCTTTATAGGTACAAAAAACAAAACAAAAAAAAAAAAAAAAACTAGGGGCTGGAGAGATGGCTCAGCAGTTAAGTGCACTGGCTACTCTTACAGAGGACCTGGGTTTGGTTCCCAGAACCCAAACGTGGCTAACAACCATCTGTAAACTCCAGTTCCAGGGGATCCGATGCCCTCTTCCACTCTCCATGAGCACAATGTGGGTACACTTACATACATGTAAGCAGAACACTCATACACATAAAATAAAAATATATTAAAAACAAACAAAAAACTAGAGACTCAGAAAATGCCATCAGTTTACCCGCAATGGGTGTCAGCAAGAACTCCAACAGCGGTCTGTGTGGTCCAGAAGACGCCCTGGCTCTCCTCCCTACCCTGCTGCCCCAACTTCACTCAGCTCATGGTATGTATATATAAAAGGCTTGGGAACATTTTTATTTAAAGATTCATTACATCATTTGGAAAGTCTTTGATAAAAATCAAATAATACCAAGAGCTTGAATCATCACTATTGACAACTGTCTTCCCATAACAAATGTTAATGCGTTCAATCAATCTTATTACAGGGTAGGTAGTTCTAATCATATTTTACCCTAATTACCCTGTCAGAAGGTTACCCTAAGAACAGTTCTGAACTCCATGGAATTTTGTGGGACAGTCATTCCCATGGGACACTAAAGAAGCAAAAGCAATTCAGGCTCTCTAGTGAACAAATCCCAAAACCCAGATAACAAGTCTTGTGTAACAATCCTAAATAACCATCAGTTAAACAGCTTTAACTAAACCAAGAGCCCCTGAAGTTATGCATGTAAAGAATGAGAACTGTCCTCCATCCAGGCCACTCCAGCCACCCTCCCAGCCTCTATCACAAGATCGCTTTGCCTCACCTTAGCTCTTTAATCCCAAACATCTTGTAATCTGTCCAGTCCCCCACCTTACTCACCCCACATACATATTTCACACTTACATGAAGGCTCCTGCTGTCCCTTCTGCCTCTTCCATCCCTGGCCCAGCCTCTGCTGTTCTTCACATCTCTTTCTTAATCTATCCTTAGGGGCCTACACCAATAGCCAGGCCAAGCCTAAAGCCCCTCCTGGGTCCTGGGGCATCCAACATGTACCCTGACATATTACAACTTCTTTACCTGCAGAAATTTTAACCCACCTCTAAGATCACTGCCACAGTACACCACTACTACCACTGAAAATAAAAACATCACCTAGGGATTCACTATAGCACAGTAAGAGCTACTGCCTTCTAGGCATTTCACTTCAGGATGAGAGTCATTTTCTGTCTTCTAGCCTATGAATTACAACGAATCAGCTCTAAGCACAAGTGTTCCATCTGTGCATCAACCAGAACGATTCATTTCTGCAATTCAAAAACAGGGAGAAATAAGCCAGGCACGGTGGCACATTTGGGGGATTGCCACAAGGCTGAGGCCAGCTTAGGGTTACACATTAAGACCCTATCTTGAGAGGGATGGAGAAGAGAATGACATTCAATACCATGCACCCAAAAACATGAAAATTAAAACACCGCAAGGCTGGTGAGATGGATTAGAAGGTAAAGGTGTATACTTCCAAAGGTTGAACACCAGAATTCAATTCCTGGAACCTACATAAAGGTGGAAGGAGAGAACCAACTCCACAAAGTTGCCCTCTGACCTTCACACTACATATGTGTCATGGCACACACACACCCACCATACACACAATAATAAAACTTTTTAAAAAACAAAATACCTTGGCCAATACCTAATTTGCCAAAGACAGGACAAGAACTTCTTCATTTTTGCAAAACTGGTTGGTTTTTGAAAGGGAAGAGAGAGAGAGAGAGAGAGAGAGAGAGAGAGAGAGAGAGAGAAGGGGGGAGGAAAGAGAGAAAGAAAAAAAGAAGAGAAAAAGATGGATGGATGGATGGATGGATGGATGGATGGATGGATGGATGGATGGATGGATGGATGATAGATAGCAAACAAGTTTGCTGGTACAAGCAGGAACTAAACCAGGTAGACCACCTGAGCCTGGCATCTTTAGGCTAGCCTGAACAACATAGTGAGGCCCTTTCTCAAAAATAAGCTTAGTTACTTAAGTCAAATTCAAAATAAACATTTGGAGCCAGGCATTGTAGCGCACACCTTTAGTCCCAGCACTTGGGAGGCAGAGGCATGCAGATCTCTGTGAGTTCAAGGCCAGCCTGGTCTACATAGTGAGTTCTGGGACAGCTGGGGCTACAGGGAGACCTGCTTCAAAAAGACAAAAAGGAAAGGGAAGGGAAGGGGAAGGGAAAATTAGGTGATACTGGGTAAGAGCTGAAGCCTTCCTCTAGCTGTTTACTGTATCAACGTTAGGAAACCTAAATCACACTTATGTTTTCCTTCCTCTTTCTGAAGGAAAATGATGCTCTTGCTCTATGAAGAAGGCCTCCGTGTGGTCATACACACCTCCAACCTCATCCGGGAAGACTGGCACCAGAAAACCCAAGGGTTCGTAGGGCTCTTCATGGCGGTCGTTTGTTTGAGCACAGTAAAACAATTTCCAGCAGACAGGGCACATTTTCAGAAGTTCAAAGACAGGTAAGTTGCAAAGTGCCTGGTGAGATGGTATGTATCACCTAAGGCTAACACAAAATCAACTTGGAATACAAACAGCACTGTTTTTTTAGAAGCTCATTTTAAAAAATATTTTATTAGCCAGGTGTGGTGGCGCACACCTTTAATCCCAGCACTTGGGAGGCAGAGGCAGGCGGATCTCTGTGAGTTCAAGGCCAACCTGGTCTACATAGCGAGTTCCAGGATAGCCGGGGCTACAGGGAGACCCTGTCTCAAAAAAAAGAAAAATTTATTATTTTTATTTTATGTATATAAGTGTATTGCCTGCATGTGTGTAGGTGACCCATGTCATGCAATGCCCTCGGAGGCAGAAGGCGGCATTGGATCCCCTGGAACCAGAGTTATGGATGGTTGGTGTTGGAATTGAACCCAGGTCCTCTGCAAGAACAGTCAGTGATCTTAACTCCTGAGCCATCTCTCTATCCCCATAGAAGCTAATTCTTAATTAAATTTATCCGTGGGATATAATTTAATAACGTTTTCACTGTAAGAAGCTACTAACACTTTCTGAGTTAAGAAAAAAAATTCAAGGTGTGGGGCTAGAGAGATGGCTCAGTGGTTAAGAGCACTGACTGCTCTTATAGAGGACCCAGGTTTGATTCCCAGCACCCACATGGCAGCTAACCACCATCTAACTCCAGATCCAAGGGAATCAGACACCTTCTTCTGACCTCTGCAGGCATTGCACAGGGTGTACCTACATACATGCAGGCAATATACTCACACACATTAAAAAATAATTTTTAAAAATCTGGGTGCTAAGCATATGAAACTGAATTCTAGACACATGACTGGTATTATTAGAACTTAATTTTTATAACATATTTCATTTTTTTATATACAGAGAGCAAAGACTAAATGGGACACGGACTTACTGGAGGTGGTACAGCACCTCTGGAAGAGGCATGTGGCATTTCTAGACTTATATCAGCCTTCACACTTGAAAAGACAGGTCTCACTGCATAGTTTAGGTCAGCCCTGAACCCATAATTCTGCTTCTGCCTGAGTGCTGAGATTACAGGCACAACCGTGACCAAACTGTACGCTTCATCATAGGAGGCTTTCTTTGCAGTCAAATTATGACTAACTCTGCCAACAAAAAAAAATCTGATAGCATTTTTTCCAGCGCACTTTAGAGAGTGTGTGTGTGTGTCTGTGTGTGTGTGTGTGTGTGTGTGTGTGTGTGTGTGTGTGTGTGTGTACACATACTGTTGTTCTTGTTTGAGACAGGTCTCACTATGCAGCCCTGGCTAGTTTCCAACTGCCTGTCTCCTGAGTGCTGGGATTAAAGGTGTATCTTTTTTGATATAGCAATTCCCAGTCTAAAAATGTATACTATGAAAATTCCCAGACTAGAGAGAGGCATTGCACACCCATAATCCCAGTACTCAGGAGGTGAGGGAGGAGGATCACAAGTTGGAATCCAGATTGAGTTATATATTATGACAGTATCTTAAAAAAATTCTGGGGGCTCAATGGTCAACAGTACCGGAAGCTCTTACAAAGGACCTGAGTTTACTTCTCAGCACCAACATGGCAGCTAACAACTGTCCATACCTCCAGTTCCAGGAAATCTGACCCCAATTCTGGCTTCCACAGGCATTGCATGCACATGGTACATTTATGTACAAGGAAGCAAAATATTCATAGACATGAAATTTAAAAATGCTAGGGCAGGGGTACAGTAGTGAATGCCTAGCACACAGGAGGTTCTGGGTTTGAGCCCCAGCACAGCAAAACAACTTTTTAAAAGTTCTGAAGGGTCCAACGGCACATTCGTAAGTATGCTGACCATGCTGAACAATGCAGCTACCAAGTGGTTAAGAGAGCCATCTAGGGGCTGAAGAGATGGCTCAGGGGTTAAGAGTACTGACTGCTGTTGCAGAGGACCTGGGTTCGATTCCCAGCACCCACACGGCGGCTACGAACCATCCTTAACTCCAGTTCCAGGGGAATCCAATGCCCTCTTCTAACCTCTACAGCATTGCACAACACGGGTGCACTCACATACATGCAGGCAATACACTCATACACATAAAAATAAAAATATTTTTAATTTTTAAAAAAGTAAACATTTCTTTTCATTTTACTTTCTGGAGTTTTCTTTGTGTGTGTGTGTGTGTGTGTGTGTGTGTGTGTGTGTGTGTGTGTGCGTGTGTGTTTGTGGGAGTCAGTTCTCTCCTACCATGTGGGTTCCCAGGATCGAATTCAGGTCATAAGCCTTGGTGGCAAACCTCTTTACCCAGTAAGACATCACACCAGCTTTTTTATTTTAAATTGATTTGAATGTACACCAAAAAAGAAAGAAAAAAAAACAGTAAAAACTCACTGGGCCTGGGTGGTGCATGCCTTTAATCCTAGTACTCAGGAGGCAGAGGCAGGCGGATCTCTGAAAGATCGAAGCCAGCCTGGTCTACATAGCCAGTTCCAGGCCAGGTGGGACTGAGGGACTCTGTCTCAAAACAACAAAAAGTAAAAATTCATGCCGGCATGGTGGCACACGCCTTTAATCCCAGCACTTGGGAGGCAGAGGCAGGCAGATCTTTGTGAGTTTGAGGCCAGCCTGGTCTACATAGTGAGTTCCAGGACAGCTGGGGCTACAGGGAGACCCTGTCTCAAAAAGACAAAAATAAAAATAAATAAAAATTCACCAATGTGTTTACTACTTAGACCCTCTATGATACATCTAGGTCAAATGCTAAGAGAAAAAGTAACATATGCTCACTGTAAAGAAACAAAACACCCAGTCAGGTGTGGTAGCACATGCCTATAGCCCCAGCACTCAAGAGGTAGAGGCAGGAAGATCAGTCGTTCAAGACCTACCTAGACTACATTAGATTGGGGGTGGGGGGCACACAACACTGAGACTCCCCCAAACCACCCTGAGATTGTGTTGAAACAGGATCTCATTAACACATAGTCCAGGCTGTCTTCAACCTCCCAAATGCTAGATTATAGATATGAGCCATTACACCCAACTGCACAGATTTCTATTTAAATGAGTGGACATCAAGCTGACACTGGTGTGACTACTAGACGATTGTGTATTGTGCTTTATACAGTCTCACAGGATCCTACAGGAGCCTTGAAAAAAGCCTTCTCAGACCTCAACTTTCTCATCCTTAAACACAAATTAAGCATCTAGTTAATGGAGCTAGGATTCAAACTCAAATCAAAGACCTCACATCCCATATCCTTCGGGCTATAGATGTTTCAGTTTACAAGGGACACACAAAGGTAAGGAACAGAGCTCCCTGAAAGTCTCCTAACCCTCAACAATATGAGTTAAAGACAGTGTCCTACTGAAGTCGTAAGAGGACTGGATAAATAGGCACCATTTTGCAGTCTAAGAACACATTTGCTAGGTGCTAGATGGCTCAGCAGTTAAAGAGCACTGGCTGCTCTTACAGGTAACCTGGGTTTGGTTCCCAGTATCCACATAGCAGCTAACAACCATCCATACTACAGTTACTGACCTCTGAAGGCACATGGTACACTTACATACATGCAGGCAAAATACTCATGAACAGAAAAAAAAAGAACACATTCACTAAATCACAACCACCCCAGACAAAGCCGGGGCACATTCCTTTCTATAGCCTCTGTCCCACTCTTACGTCTCTCATAGAGTAAGTTGAAACTGATAAGAAAAATTCATCAAAGCATGAGGTCTCATTTTGTATCTTAAAACAGATGTCTGAGCTGAGCACGTGGCATGTGCCTGTGATGCGCACTGGGGAAGTGGAGGCGGGAGTATCAGGCATTCAAGGCCAGTTTTGGCTACATGACTCTGTCTCCAAAAACAAAACTAAACTAGGATGCCTGAATGCTTTTAGTCTGTAATAAGCCACGATTCCCAACTACCTTGATCAGTCTTTTTCTTCAAGGGAAGCACTAATAAGCCAACCCTTCAAAGAAGCCAGAAAAGATTTCCAAACTTCAGACTTGCCTTTGCACACTTGATGGGGCCACTGTGGAACATACCTGGAGGATTTGTACAACGTTATGGGGAGAGCAAAAGCAGGCCAGGATGGCCAAGCAGGATGGCCAGGCCAGCATAGGGCTCCACTGATTCATGGGGTGCTGTGGGCTGGTCTCCTCTCCCACTCAAGAATTTATTCTTCTGTTTTTAAGCTAGTTTTTCTTTCTGAAAACAATAGATGTTTATACATTCTGAAAGTAGCATTTTATTGATCAAGGATCAAGTCTTGACAGGCAACCAAGTCCCTCAAAATCAATTGAGCTAAGGAATCACTTCATTCTGGCAACTATGGTGAGATTTTCAAATATGCAAAACTAGAGAGGGAATGTAGGCACTTTCAAAATACTGTTTTTATCTTTTGGGTTTTTTTTTTTTTTTTTGTCTTTCTCAGACAGGGCCTCCTTATAGTCCCAGCTGACCTGAACTCACTACATAGACCAGGCTGGCCTTGAACTCACAAGGATCCACCTGCCTCTGCCTCCCAAGTGCTGGGATTAAAGGTGTGCACCACCACAGCAGGCGATACTGTATTTTTTTTTAAGATTTATTTATTTTTACATGCATGTGTGAGTTTAGGAGCCCATCTCCTAAACTCAAAGAAGATGCCAGATCCCCTGGAACTGGAGTTAAGGACAATTGTTAGTTGCCATGTGGGTGCTAGGAACCAAAGTCAGGGTAAGTGCTCTTAACTGCTGAGCCATCTCTCCAGCCCCCCAAAATTGTATTTCTTGTAGCACAGTTTTATGAATAAAATGAAAGGCATGGTAAACTCCCAGAATCCTAAAATAATAAAATTATTATTAAAGTATTTTAAAGAGCTAGATATGGTGATGCATATTTATAATCCCAGCACTAGAGAGGCTAAGATAGGAGAATTGAGAATTCCAGGCCAACTGGAGCTACAGACTAAAACACCAACTAATTAAAACTAGCCTATAGGCTAGGCGTGGTAGCACACGCCTTTGGTCCCAGTACTTGGGAGGCAGAGGCAGGCAGATCTTGTTGAGTTCAAGGCCAGCCTGGTCTACATAGTGAGTTCAGGTCAGCTGGGACTACAAGGAGACCCTGTCTCAAAAAGACAAAAAAAAAAAAAAAAAAAAAAAAAAAACTAGCCTATGATATTCACAATGGTTTGACCAATAGTTTCAACCTTTGCCTGTCAAATCAGCATGTATTGTACAGAAGCAATGGACTTAATCTCGCTATTTTTCAGCCTAAGAGAGCTCTAAAGAATTCCTCAAATATAGATCTATAAAAAGTAGAATGACAGCTAAGAAACCTAGCTCACAGTCACCAGAAATGTTGAAATACACCAGAGAACAGGTCATGTCCACTGAGCAAGAGGACCTGGTAAAGCCTGGGAACTCCTCCATCTCTTACAGATTAGAAAATCCCTGTACTGACAGCAGAGTCAGAAGGTTGTAAATAGATCACTTGTACTCACATATTCATCCTCATCAAAAACTCTCAGTGGTACCCAGCACAGGCGATTACACCCTCCTTTTCACAGTCTGCTTCACTTTTCCTCAAAACCCTTCCTCTGACCATCACCCCCACTCTGCTTTGGTGACTTCTTCCTCTTAGACTAGAGCCTCCAGCTCAGTCCCTTGGAGATAAGATTCAATTTGATGGTTTCACACACAACTAAGAAATCACCCTTTTTTCGGTCTTTTTGAGACAGGGTCTCCCAGTAGCCCCAGCTGTCCTGGAACTCACAGAGGCCTGCCTCTGCCTCCCAAGTGCTGGGATTAAAGGCATGGGCCACCACACCCAGCACAGAATTGCCTAATTTTCATCTCCACTTCCCACCTTCTCGAGCTCCAGAGTGAAGTACGCAGCTGCCTTTTCAACTTTTTTTAGTATGTTTATTTTATGTGTATAGGTATATTGCCTGTGTAAGTACACCCATGCCATGCAATGCCACAGAGGTCAGAAGAGGGAGTCAGATCCCCTGGAACTGGAGTTATGGACAGTTGTTAGCCACCATGTGGGTGCTGGGAACTCAACCTAAACCCTCTGCAAGAGCAGTCAGTGCTCTTAACCACTGAGTCATCTCTCTAGCCCCTGCCTTTTCAACTTCTAAATCTCATTATTAGAAATTTGCCAAAAGCAAAGTTCCCAACTTCCACCCCCAAAATCTTCCTCCTCCAATAATGCTCCACTTTGGTAAATGGCACCATTTTTCACCAGGTGCTTCAACTAACACCTCTTGTCAGTCTTAACTCTTTTCTAATTCATCAGCAAATCCTGGTCACTGCTCCGTAGAAATGTACATAGCCATTGTTCATACCACACCATCTCCTTCCAAGAGATCACGGGAAGGCTAGATCCTTATTTCTGGTGATAAATGTAATTTAAAAAATAAAAAATGTTTTCAGTAGTGGAGACTGAACCCAGGGTTTGCACATGGTAGGCAAATACTCTACTACTGGACTATGCCTCCAGCCCAATTGTAGACACTTCATGCTCCAAATATTTTGAAGCCAATTCGCTCCTTTCTGAGCATGAGCTTCAAAGAATTTCCTAAATATATGTTAAAATGTAATAATCCTGGGCTACACACGGCAAGCTCCAGACCAGCCTTGGACTACATAGACAGACCCTGTGCCAAAAAATAAAGGCCTGGGATGGGGCCCAGAGGTAGAGTGTTGCCTAGTCTGAGTGAAATCCCCAGCAGGGGGATAATGGGAAGATGGCCACCAGCCATCAACTCTTCCCTCTCCCTTCCTACCATAACACACAACCCCACCACTGCAGATGGAGACAATCTCCTCATCCTTCTTGTATCTAGACTAGTGACTTGCCTTAAGCAATGGAACAAGGCAGAGATAATAACAACATGTCAATTCTGGGTCTAGACTTCAAGAGATGTTTCTACTTTCACTTGAAGCCATCAATTATTGAGATACTAAAAAAAAAAAAAAAGAAAAAGAAAAAAAGATCTTAGAAGAATAAGCACCAATTATAGGAGTGAAGCCTCCAGAATTCTTTAGCCAGCTTTGGTAAATGACCCCAAATGACAATGTGGAACAGAACCAACCACCTAACAGACCTGAAGACATGAGGTAGAGTATTGTGCTAAGTGTGGGGGACCCATCCCTGTGAACCCAGACCACAGAAGGTTAAGGAAGAAGGATCTCTAAAGCCAGCCTGCATTACACAGTGAGACCCAGTTTCAAAAGAAACAACAAATACAGGGCTGCAGATGCAGCTCAGTTGGTAGAGTGCTTGCCTCGCATGTATAAAGCCCTGGGTTCAATCCCCAGCACCCTATAAACAGGGAACGGTGGAAGACATCTATAATCCCAGCACTCCAGTGATGGAGGCATAGGAATCAGAACACAGGGTCATCCTCTTGCTCCACAGCAAGTTCAAGGCCTAGTCTGAAATACATAAGACTCTGACTCAAAAGAAGTTCTTTGAGCTAGTAAGTTTTGCTGGGTTTTTTTTTAATATTTTATTATTATTTTATGTATATGAGTGTATTGCCTGCATGTATGTGAGTGCACCCGTGTCCTGCAATACCTCGGAGGTCAGAAGAGGGCTCCAGATTCCCCTGGAACTGGAGTTAAAGGACAGGTTCGTAGCCACCATGTGGATGCTAGGAATCAAACCCGGGTCATCTGCAAGAGCAATCAGTGCTCTTAACTGCTGAGCCATCTCTCCAGCCCCTTTGCTGTGTTTTTTTATAGAGTAATGGATAACTGAATGCCATGACTGCAACAGAATCTACTCCCTAAGCAACTATATTAAGTGATAATACCAGATCGTCTAAGACCTTGGAGCCAGGTATAGTAATGCACCCCAGTAATGCCAGTGATCCCGGCACTCAGGAGCCTAAGACAGGAGAATTAAACAGTTTGCAGCCATCCTAGGTTACACAGCAAGATCTAGTATTAAAAGGTAAAAAACAAAAATACAACTTGGCCCTCTTTCACATTATAGTTCCAACATAGTTTTCTTAGACTATTTCCATGATAATCTCAAACTATTCCCTAATCAAGCTAAACGGTCTCAAGATAATTCTCTTGATATAGTATGAATCCCCCTTCAGGACAATAAAATTCACACATCATGTTAATATTTATAACTGTATTTATTTACCAACACAGAGCACTTGCCAAACTGCAACTTCAGGCCATGATAAATTACACCCTCAATTTTAATGCAGCACTCAAAACTAAGCTTGCCACCAGCCTTCAAACAAAATCCTGGCAGCCAGAGCCAATTTGTAAACATCAGATTTACAGGGCAGAAAACCCTCACTAAGAACGCCAATCCCTTGGTCACTGCTACCACAGTGCCACCTCCCGTCTTGTGACTCTGAAAGCTTGAATCAGAGGCAACAGTCAATAAAGGAAATAGCTAAGAATAGTACAGCTAAGCCATCTTTCCGCCTCTCCTTCCTCCCAGACCAAACCAACTGCCAGAGTTAGTGAATGGATAATTCATACCTTTCAAAAATTAGTTACTGCTAGAAAAGATTCTGCCTGAATGCTGCTAAGGACAATTATCAGGGAGTCGCCTCACACAGAGGAAGGTGCTTCCACAGCTTCACTTTAATACACCATCTCAGTCCTGCAACAACACAGCCCCAGCAGCAGGGCTCACAAAAGGGTTTCAAAGAGTGGCAAAGATAATTTCTCACTCGCTGACTGCCTGAAAGAGGTGCACAGGAAAAGGGGTGGTGGGGGAATAACACACAACTGAGCTACTACATTACAGAGAAATTCAAGTCAAGTTCCTTAGAGGGAAAGCTTCAGATCTCCGTAATCCCAAAACACATTTTTAAGCCTGAGAACCCATTTATTTCAAGGAAAACAGCAAAACCTCAGAACAAATTATGCCCCTTTTTTTCTAATGGCATTGGGCCTTAACAGAGAATGCCAGTGATTCTACAAACAAAAGCAAAGCCAAAAGCAGAAGCCAGGACAACTGAGCTCACTGGCTCCAATATGTATCGTATTTCCAGAGTACCTTCTAGATTACTGGGAAAGTCACATGGTAGACAACACCTCCTAACAACATTTCATTTCTAAAAATTCTATTAAGGCAGGCCGGGTGTGGTGTCGCAAGCCTTTAGTCCCAGCACTCAAGAGGCAGAGGCAGGCCGACCTCTGTGAGTTCAGGGCCAGCCTGGTCTACATATGAGTTCCAGGTCAGCTGGAGGTACAGGGAGACCCTGTCTCAAAAAGACCAAAAAAAAAAAAAAAAAATTCTATTAACGCAAAATAAGAAATCACTCAAATTCTTTCAAACTATATTGAACAAACATGAAATAATGGAAAATCCATCCAGCTACATCCACTTAACAGTCACACACTGCTGATCTTAAATTATGCATTCAAATGATAACTTTGCTTGCAATTCTTTACCAGCCAATTTTCCTTACATTCAGAACCTCAAGTACTTCCATGTGTGAGAAACTTCCCAATTCCCAAGGCTTACCTGTCCCACACTAAGAATAGCCTACCTAATCAGACCGGTGTTTAAAAGTTCAACATTAAAAACAGCTTTTATTATCCTAAGACTTTGAAGTTGGCCCCATAGCCAGGGCTCGCTAATGTGCACTCTTCATGACATCCCCCTATTTCTACACCAAACAGCCATTAAAATGCAACACTAGCTTTTAAATAGCCACTTAAAGTAAGATGCATTTAAAACCCCAGCGATTTTAGAGTCTAGAGAGATGGCTCAGTGGTTAAGGGCACTGACCACTCTTGCAGAGGACCCAGGTTTGGTTCCCAGCACCCACATGGCAGCTAACAGTCATTCATAACTCCAGCTCAGGGAATCCCACACCCTCATCTGGCCTCTGTGGGCATTGCATGACAGGGTGTACTTCCATACGTGCAGGCAAAACACAGACTAAAAAAAATTTTTTTTAATTTGCTGGGTGTGGTGGTGCATACCTTTTATCCCAGCACTTGGGAGGCAGAGGCAGGTGGATCTCTGTGAGTTCAAGGTCAGCCTGGTCTATATATAGCAAGTTCCAGGCCAACTGGGGCTACAGGGAGACTGTCCCAAAAAAGACACCCTCCCCTCCAAAAAAAATTCTTTTAATTAAAAAAAGGTGACTTTTGTAACTGGTGTAGTCAACACAAGATTCTAGTTTGAAAGTAAGTTGTTCACTTTATCTTTTTTTTTTTTTTCAAAGGAACCAATAAAAAACACTTGAGCTTAGGCACCACAAACTATTTAAAAGGATCCTTCTTAGGAAAACACTAACTATACTATCCTACTATTTTTCTCCTTTATTCAAATATTCATAATCAAGGTTAGCAGCTACATCACAAGTTTGATCACATACTAATAGACTATAAAAAATTGAAAATAAGAAAAACTGAGAATCCGAAAGTCATAGAAACTTAACTAAAATCACCAGCCTACGTTTTTAGCATCAGCAACTTTGCCATCCCCTCTTCTGTGCACAACAGCCCACAACATAACAGAAAAAAAGAACATCAGTGCTACTTACGTAAGTACATAGGGGCTTATATAAGTCCAGAAAGATATGAGGGACTCTTCCGACCAACTGGCCAAACCCTTCAAAAACAGAACTATTTCCATACTCACCTTTATGACCAACGGGGGTTGGGGGTTAGGTCTATATCTGGAAGTCTTCCCACGATGTCTCTTTTTCATTTGGAACCCAGAATGCAACACTACCACAGATGTCAAATTAATCTTCTCTTCTGGATGCAGGGAACCTCTGCCTTTGTGTAGTATTGCTATAATCTCCATCTGAGAGATGTCTGAATGCAGAAAAGCCACATTCCTTCCACATTCCCTTGAGATTTTGGTAATGGGGAACTAAGCTTGGTCTGAACCAAACTCAACAATACCCCTTTTCCTGAAAGGATCCCGCCCAGCTCAGCTTGCAGTCAGAGCTAGGCTAGCCTGCAAAGCATCCAATTGCCTCCTGTGCCTGCTCTCCAGTTTAGTCAGTGCAAGCCCATTCATCCATCTCAGAGTGCTGCCATAAGCATTCCCCAGCATGCCTTGCAATCAGGTATAAAGGTCACTGCTGCACAAGTAGGCGTGCCTACCTCAGATACCCACATGATGATGGAATAAAATGACTGCTAAGCAAAAAAACTCCACCCCAAAGTTCAGCAGACTACATTGGCAATCAATTTATCTGACCAATCTTTGAAACCAACTCGCTATCAAAGCAATCCCCTCTTACCCTTGCCACAGGTATGTGTGGTCACTAGTGTGCCTTCTTGGCCCCCTTCCAGAGCCTGTGCAGATGATGAACAGTCCAGATAAGGAATACTGCACAGTTTCAAGGTTCAGTTAAAACTAAATTGTAGTATTGATGGCCACCAAATTTCCCAGATAGATTAAGAAGGCTTGATCTTTGTTTTAAGACATTTCAGTACAAGGAAAGAATTTATGGTACTCAAGTGTAAGAAAACAAAATACATACTCAATCCTATCCTCTCTGCTAATAAGATAGTATTTAAAATCCTGAGCATTTTGCTAGTGAAAAAAATGAGCTGGAAAAGGTAATCTACATTGTTAATAAACTGAACAAGCTCCCAATGATAAATATTTCCTGCCACATGTAACATCTGTCTTCTAGTTTTCCAAAAGAGGAACAGAATCCTGCTCACTATCTACTAATAAGTAGCTGTTTTTAGGCTAAGCAATGCTTTTGAGAATAAAACAGGCAGTTGTTACAAATGTTCCTAATTTAATTCTCCACACATGCAGAGAAATTAACACCTGGTGAAATTAACTCAGGTTGAAAAGAAAAGGAGGTTAAGACAAATTACATGGAGGTCAATAAATTGTACCTGAAAAACTCAAGGCATTATTGTTTTAAATTAGGAAATAGTCAATGTTAAAACATCAGTCCTTTGAATACAATCATTTAAATCATTGATTAAATACAATAATTTCTCTCTTCTCTCTCTCTGTGAGGTGAGAGGTATGCACATAGGCAAGCGCTTAGCAGAACTCCAAGTCCTTGGGCATGCTAAGCAAGCATTCTAGTACTGAGCTATACACCCAGCCTTCTTTTGCTTATGTTTTACTCAACATCTGCTGAAAACCAGCAGGAGAAATAGCTCAGGTGGTCGAGTGCCTGTCTATACGAATGAAGCCCTGGACTGATTGGGTGGGGGAAAAAAAAAATCAAAACAATGGCTAAACATAAAACCAACAGTATGTGTACAATGTTCAGTTTTGCCAAGATGGCAAATTCAGAGACTAGGTCTCTAAACTTAAGGAGTACGATTTATCCCCTTTTTTAAAAACTCTTATGAAACTATTTTCAGTTTACTTTCAGCACAATCTATTTTAGAAGCTTTTTCAAAAAAACAGATTACATTCTACTACATGAAATACTCTGAATACTAACAAAATTCCTGACTGGAACTAAATCAGGTTGCTCAAATGTCTTTCCAATTATCTTAAGAAAATTAAGTACCTAAAAAGAAATCTATAAATACCCATACCAGTTTACTCCTAAAACCAGGACTTGTGAAATGCTTCCAGTGGAAGACAGCGCCATCCAGAACAGCACAGAGCATTCTTCCTGGCCCTCTATTTCTGGCAGAGCAAATCCTTTCTGCCCCCCACAGCACAATCTCACCAATACTTAACCAGATATACACAACCCTGGTTTGAATTAACTTCAAGCTTATTGTTTGGCCTAGGTTAGGAACGTGGGGATGGGAGGGCAAGGCAGAAACCCCAGTCCCCAGCCTTTCCAGTAGTTACACAGCCTAGAACTGGCCTGTAGAGGGGAGGAGGGAGTATTTCTCTGAAAAGCTTCAGTGGTTCAAACATCCTGCAAATATTTTGCAAAGTGACACACTAAGTATGCTCTCGGAGAAAAGAAGTCCCACTGCTGAAGTAGCACAAGTCTTCCGGTTTTCACCATCTCTTGGTGGTTATTTGTAAACAAATAGACCAAAAAGCAAGAGATGAACAAAGGCGGCGTTTGCAGAAACTTGGGAGTGTCAAAAAAGTCACTCCTGGGCTGCAGGAGCCCGGGGCGTTCACTCTCCAAATTCCAATACCCGCTGGCAGGACAGAG
>NW_008345290.1:3060305-3084318 GCF_000622305.1 Nannospalax galili
CCCGCAGCGCCCCGGGCCACCCCGACCCCTCTCGGAGCCGCCGGGAAGGCGGGCGCGGCCGGGCCCCACCTGAAAGCGCCTCGATGGCCTTGAGGGCCCAGCTCTCGTCCGGGCAGTCCACGAACGCGTAGCCAGTCTTCACCAAGAAGGGTCCCGACACCGGGATCTTGGCGTCCTTGAAGATACTTTCCAGGTCCGAGGGGCCGGCGCTGTCGCTGAGGCCGACCCCTCTCGGAGCCGCCGGGAAGGCGGGCGCGGCCGGGCCCCACCTGAAAGCGCCTCGATGGCCTTGAGGGCCCAGCTCTCGTCCGGGCAGTCCACGAACGCGTAGCCAGTCTTCACCAAGAAGGGTCCCGACACCGGGATCTTGGCGTCCTTGAAGATACTTTCCAGGTCCGAGGGGCCGGCGCTGTCGCTGAGGTTTCCGATATACAGTTTGTTCATTGTGAAGAGTGGTTGTTTTAAAAAACGAGAAAAATCGAAAATTAAAACCACCCACGGTGATGGATGGATCCAGTGGGTTTTGTTCCCGTCTCCTCTTTGGCAAAACCCACACACAGCGAGAGCCAAGCGCTGGAACGGCGAGCGAAAGAATCGGGTCCCGAGGCTCTTCTTTTTCCTCTTCTGGGTATTACGAGAGAGAGAAAGAAAAAGCTTAGCTACAACCCCAACGCCTTGAGTCTTCCCAACTCCGAGGAGGCGGGATTAGCGAGAGAAAGGAGGCGGCGGAGGAGGGAAACTACTTTTTGTCTCTTCCTCCCCAACCCCTTTGGCATGGGCCAGCGGACTGTGAAAATATCACACTACGTGAAGCAGGCGCCGCCTCCCCATAAAAAAAACCCCCGAAGAGTGACTGGCAGGGGCTAGGGGCACGGGAGGAGGGGGAGGAGGCGGAAAATCCGCTCCGAGTGTCCGGCTTTTTGAATGAGCCACGTGTTCAAACTACAAATCAACGTCTCACGTGAGGAATCCCAGCGCCTCAATTAGAGTGGGTTTCGGAGGAAAGGGAAAAAAAAAGCAAGAGGAAGAGGGGGAGGGGAGGTGGGGCGGAGGACCCTGCGCGGGGAGGGGGAGGGAAAAGCCGCGGCTGCGGGGCGCTGATTGGCACCGCGAGTTTAGACGGGTTGTCTGGTCTGGGCGGATCCGAGCTGCAGGCGAGGTTATTTTTTTAACGCAGGGGCCGGGGTCCCGCCGTTGCAGTTAGCGCACTTTTAATCATTCGAGCTCTGAAAAGAAAAACGAGTCTCTAACCACCGAAGCGGAGTCACAAGCTGGAACTCGCGCGGGGGCTCCGATGACAGCGGAAAGTAGAACCCAGCCGAGCCCCGGCCCGAGCTGCGCCACCCCGCGTGGGGGAGGGGGCCCGGCGTCCGGGGCGGTGTCTGGCGACACCTCCTCCGCCCCGCCCGCTCGCGGGGGCTCGGGACTGCGCGCTCGCTATTGGCTGCTCGTCTTGGGGAAGGCTCCGGGATGCAGGCGGCGGGCCCGGCCGCCGTGGGGGAGGGGCGCGCACGGGCGGAGGCTCCAGCGTGGGGATGGGGGCGGCGGGGCCGGAGCCGAGCAGGCCGAGAGGGGAAAGTCGGTACTTAAAGGGAAACCCTCTCTTCCTGTGGTTTCTGCAGGGGGAGGGCTGGGGCCGATTGCTACTTTTATTTGGTAATTTTAGTTAGAGAACTTGGGATTCTAAATCAGCCCTAGGTGGTCTTTCGCGCTAGGGAACTGTTCCCAGTCTCGCTCTGCCTGCAGTTGAGCGAGCGAGCCATTCATAATTTTCCCTGTAGGTAACGAGTACAATGGTCGAGCTGGGGGGTTGGGTCTGGGCCCGGTGGAGCCTTCTTGGGTCAACAAAATGTGAGCTGGAGACCGGGAATACGGAAACCAAGGCAGTGCTGGGGTTCTTGAGGAAATCTCTGACTCTGCTTTAATGGTTGTGTGTTCTATCAAGGCTTCATTTACGCCAGATAACTTGTAACAGATATTTAATGGGAAAGATATACATTGCTACTTTTTAACGATTGAACTGAGTTGTCTATAGTCTGTACATAAAACAAAAATGTTCAATGGTTTGTTACTCTTCCTAGTAGAAAAATGTGAATACAGAAAATACTGGGCTTTACAGTGGAAAGTCTTTAGTAGTTGACAATTTGATACAGTTTCCTTCCCTTTCTCCAAAACCTTATTAGCACTTAAAACTGTGTGCTTCCATTGAAAACATGAATCGGTTATTTTTAAGACGTGGAATAATGGTAAGACCTAGAGTATTCGGATTTTGTCGTTTAAAAGGAACTTAAAATTTTATGTAAGTAACCGGAAGGTGTCAGATCATCCATTTTAAATGCAACTGTTCTAACAGACTTTTCTTTCCTGCTAAGCAAACCCAACTTTATTAATGTGAACACACATTTTCACCTAGGTTCTAATTTGGTGAAATGTTTTTACCTTATGAGATGGGGACAAACGTGTTGTATCAACAGTGTTTAGACATGTGTTGTGAGCTCAATCTGGAAAGAATGAGGTGAAATTTTTTAGAGCTTAAATTTACTTTTTAAAGTTTATTTTTCATCTTCATGCTTTTCGTAGGAAACAGCTCTAAAGGATAAATATGCATTTTTTAAAATTTCCTTGTCATTAAAAATGTCAATATAAAATTTATGAACGTATTTTTCAAGTACTTTCATGTGATCAAAAACTGGACAAATACACTCTATTTCAGAGTATTTGTTTTTCTGAAAATCATTTTTTGCTAGGGTCTGTTGATCATAATTCTTAGTACTTTTTCTTGGCAAATTTTCTGTGGTCAACTTGCTACCAAGGTGGTTTTTTGTTTTGTTTTTTTTTTTTCTGTATTGACTATATTTACTTCTATTAAAACTAAGATCCAACGAAATTACTTTTAAAACATGGGACGAGTTATTTTCTCTAAATACTAGCCCATGCTTGTCTGTCACTGTCAAACAAATCTTAACATAGAAGTTAAACCAAGTGTGTAGTGTTTTAATATTCCTTTGGGCTCTTGTGAATTTTATCTGTGTATTACTGTAACAAACTGAATACTTTGCCTAGGACCTTAAACACTTAAGCAATACAAGTTGAGACATCACAAAGAAGGGGATACTGTCCCCTTCCAATCCTCTTATTTGAAGAGTAAGTATATACTCCGTGGCATTTTGCTTTTTAAAAAAATAATAACAGTAATTGTTCCCAAGCGCAAAAGTATCTTGGAATTTTCCAGACTATGAAATCAGTGTAACTCTTTACATTCCTGAATTAATTATGCAATTCTTTTAAAGAATTTTCACACTTTGTATGTGGACTACTCCAGATTCTTCAGCATCGGAGCTCCTAATTAATATTAATTCCACGAAGCAAGGACTCCCATCCATCTGTTTACTTTGGACAGCTGCAGCACATCTGCTGACCTGAGAAAAGTAAAAATGTTTGGGGTTCAGTGTAATATAAAGGAGAAAAAATGTGTCTAGAAAGTCCGATAGCGTTGCTGCATCCACAGGTTGTGAGCAAAGGGTGGGTGGGCCGCGGTGGCCCCGACACCCTCACGGGTGTGGGCGCACAATGCCCGCCGCTCGCTTGGGCCTCGCGGAGGCATGCTCACAATCTTGATCTCCCCAACTGCTCCCCAGGACGCTCATCTTTTTCATCCACAAGCGTGATCTCTCTCCTCTCGCTCCAGAATCGGTCTCTTATTTCTGTAATTTAAAAAATGGTGCACCGGAGATGAGAGGATGGGGTTTTGTTTCCTTTCTCCTCCGGCTCTGCCCAGACTCAGGGCGGGATCGTCGAAGCTCAGTCTGGGGAAGGTCTTCCGTGGGCCGCTGCCCGCCCCACATGGCCCCGACCACTGTGCCGCCCTCCCCGGCCTGGCGTTGGGCCGCGGGCTCGTGGCTCCGCCCGGCAAGGCTGGACGTAAGGGCCGCGGGGGCCGCCGTGGGTCCCCTCGCGGAGCCACCCACCTGGGACCCGCCCCAGGACGGCCGCCTTGCCCGGGCCTCAGTGCCGGCGAGCGAGAGGCCGCCCGGCCAGCGCGCGAGGATGCTCGGTACCCAGGGAGCCAGGACTGGACCTGCCGTGGGCGGCCCGAGACTCGCGCGACCGCCCCGGGTGGGGCTCGGGCTGTTCGGCCGCCCGGGGACCCAGCGGAGCCACCGGCGTCGAGGGAGGCACCGCCCCCAGCGGGGTTCCTCACACCCGATTGGTGGAGCAGGGAGCCTATCACCGTCGGCGGCCTCCGCCTGAGTCGTTCGCTGGTCTGCATCCATTGGCCCCCAGGCCGCCCCTGGATTTCCATATTTTGTGGCGCGAAAATAACCCTTTGCGCCCTCCGAGGCCGGTGGCGCGGAGGGGTGGGCTGGCGCCCAGGCTGCGGACCCCGGCTCCCCTGCCCTTTAACTGCTCGCCACCCGCCCAGTCCGCTGCGGAGCGGGGACGCGTGCGCGCCGCCCGGGCTGGACCGCGTGGTGTCCCCCAGCGCCCAGAAGTCCCGGCGCGCAGCAGCTGGACTCTCCCCTGTCCCTATAGCCTCAGTCCGTGCGTCGTCTTTGCATTTAAAACCGCCACAACAAAATATGTTCTCAGGTGACTTGACTTAACCGGGCTTCTAGGGAAATCTTTCAGCCCCATTCCTCCCCAAGTCCCTTTGTGTTGCGCAGGATTGTTTTAAACAAAATCAAACAACCCCTGCAAAAAAAAGGCAAACGAAAAATTCCGGGGAAAGTCAACTATGCCGAGACCACGTTTTCACTGAAGCAGAGACCGACCCTGAAGGATTAGCGATTTCTGTAGCTGAAATATTCCAATTTTACTGACGTTTGGTGGAGACGGCGAGAAAAAATAAATACGAGTTTGACTTGGAAAAACACGAAACAAACGAAATAATCATATTTAACTTCACAAACTGCAAAGGTAAACAGCCACGATGGTATATGCTAGGTACTCGTGGTTTTGGTGGGTTTGTGTTATATAAATCTTTACTGCTTTTTCTCAATATTTTAAACACCAGAACTCTGGTCATGACAGAAAAGAGGAAGTATAAAATTGTTTGATATATCTCAATCTGTAAAAGATTTTTTACCAATCTTTACCCGGAGAAAAGGAAATTCACCATTCAAGAATATAACTTAATTTGCCCACAGATCATTTTAAATTGCTCATTTTAAAGTCTTACCAAAAAATTCCAACTCGATTTAGTTAGAAACCAGAAAAAATAATTCTTCAGTGAATATTTAAAACTTTGAGGATATTGGTTTAAATCAGTAAGGTCAAAGATTTTTCTGTGTACTGTTTGTTAACACATCAAGTTCTTTTGGAAAATCTGCTTAGTTCTGTGCTATGTAGTTCTAGCCTCTGAAAAGTTCATTAAAGTAACAAACTGCAATGCACCAAAATTGTAAAGCACTTGTTTAAGTAGCTTTTAGAAACAAACTTTAAGGAACTGAGTTGGTGGAGAACTTAGAAGTAATCTTTACACACTTTGTTTACATTTGGTTTAATTCAACTACATCTCACGGATGTGGTTAATAAATAGTGTTTTTTAAGCTTTGATGTAAAATTACTCAAAAACATCAGTCACAAATGGTTTGAGTTGAACAAATTGATTAAAGCTTAGAGATTCAATTTATAGTGCTAAAGATTCAATGCTAAAACTGTTAATTTAGATAAGCTGACACCTAAGAAGCTGAAATGTGAAGGCATGGTTAGTTGAAAAATGATTTTACTTTGGAATTTACTTTGTATTTTCAAATGGTGCAGTATAAAAAAAGACAAAGAATTTTTATAGAGAAAACTGCAGTTGTAAAATAAATTCCAAAATTAATCTAGACAAGCCAAAACTCTAAACCCTGGGATATTTTCAAATGTTTTCTCAAAATCAAAAGTTTGTGATGAATAGTACTTTCCTTCAGTCTAATTAAGAGAAACGGGTTCTTTTAAAATTTCGACTTTAAGTCAGAAATGGGAATTTCATCTATCTAGTAAACTTTATGTACAATTGTTAAAATAGTAGATAGGCAGAATTCCCTTTATTGCAACTGTATCTTGCTTCCCTGGGTGAAAACTACAAAGTACTCATTCTTCTAGAAAAGGGGAGAATGAGACCTCTCATGAAAAGACTCCATGGGGATTGGTGAGTTCATATGTATTTTCAGACCAACCAGAAAACAAAAGGGCTAGGCATTTGTTTTGGGGGGGAAGGGCCTGGGGAGGCAGGAAAGAGTTGGGCACTTAAACCTGTTTATTGGTTGCAAGTCACTTACCCTGCATGTTCCCTTGCTATGAAAGTAGAAAGAAGGGTAGAGAGAGAATGTATTAACTAATGAAGTAAAATGAGAGTAATCCAAGCGTGAAATCCCACTGCAAAGAACAGTTCGAACCTAGCCTTCACTAAAGTAAGGAGAAAGCAAGGCACATGCTGCTACACTACTTCCCAAGCATTTTCCAACTTCTGTAATTCAAAGACACACCTTGGGTTGCTGTTTTCATGGTTGGGCTTTTCCATTCCAGAATTTCATTCTAAAAACCTTAGGGAATTAAAGTTCCCTTAATAAAATTGCACAAAGTAGCTCCTTTTAGGTGATTTGGGGCCAGCCGATGAATTTCCTCATGCTGTCTCTTCATATAAAGGTAATTTTTAGATTGAGTACAGCAGAACACGTTTTCTAATCCTTGCTTGCAAAAACAATGGTGGATCATTACCGTTTCCACATTGACTCATTGAAACTCATTCCTTCTTGAGTTCAGTTTATATTTTAGTTCTGAGCCTCTTCCCTGCTGATCCCAGCTTAGGCAAAGGACTTTGAGTTTTGGGTTTTATTTCAAAACATCTCAGCTGAAATTCATTTTTAAAAATATGGTACCATAAGATACAGTAAAAAGACAAAACCTAATCTGAAATCTTTATCAAAATTGACCTAACACACTTCTCTTAAAACATTTACTTCCTTTTTTTTAGTGTTGTTTAAAAATGTAAAAGTTGGTAGTATTTTTGTTGTTGTTGCTTTTGTCAGCAAACTTAGATATAGTGATTTTTTATTGTTTTTGTTTTGTTGCCCAGGCTGACTTCAAACTGGTGATCCTCCTGCCTCAACCTTCCTAAAGCTAGGTTTATAGGCATATGCCAAGGATCAGTTCTTTTTACCTTAAGTATTGCTTTCTTTCCTAAACTATTTCTAAACTGGTTCCTAAACTCTTGCTTTCTTTCCTAAAGAGAAATTTGTTTTAATTTAGTATCAGTAATTGGAACTGTTAAAATGTCTTTAATTTTGTTTTGGGGGAAACCGTTGTCAATCATTAAAGCAATTTTTTTCTTTTTTTTTTCTTTTGGTCTTTTTGAGACAGGGTTCCCTGTAGCCCCAGCTGGCCTCAGAGATCCGCCTGCCTCTGCCGCCCTAGTGCTGGGATTAAAGGCATGCGCCACCACACCTGGCAATTTTTTCTATTTTTAAATTTATTTTTCCTTTGTAGGGTAAACTATTCCTATCTTACTGATAATCTGAAATGTTTCTCCTAGCACATTCCAAGATGTGGAAAATAATTTTCTCATAAAAATTTAAAAGCATCTAAATCTTACTCTTTGAAACCCATAAAGGCTTTTAAAGATATGTATTATTTGATATAAATAAGTATAAAACATTACTATTGAATATCCCTATTAAGCTGAAATAACCATGTAGCCCCTCTTTTATAAGCAGTCTAGTGCTAGTCTGACTACTAAAAACTGATTCATAAAAATGACTCGAATATACTAACACAGATCATCAAAATAAACAAAAAAACATAAGAAATAGGTGTGATTTCTATCATACTGTTCACATTTTGTTATAGGACTATTAAGTCCAGAAAGATGTCACCATCTTTTGTTTTTGTTGAAAACTATCTGAAATTTTGTTTCTTAGCTGTTTCAAATGACATCTTTGGTTTTCACTGAAATAAATGGTCATGTATTAAAAAGCCAAAGAGAAAATAAACTAAAACCAAAAGTTTAGTCAGTACATTGGCAACCATAGAAATACATTCAATTTTTATTTTAATCTGGAGCCAAAACTATGACTTTTAAAAACAGATTGAGTTGAATTTTGTTTTAAATATTAATAAAACATAAAAACAAGCTGAGTAAATATTTTAATCTGGTGAAACAGATATCCAGACTAAAGGCAGCATGCCTCTGTTCCCTCAACAACAACAACAAATCATCCAGTTGAGGGCAGTTTTGTAGGGTATGGAATGCAGTCTGTATGTGATTGAACACTTGAATATCTGTGCATCCCCTTGCTGAGAAGCCCTTTGTGGAGATCTGTGAAGAAGTAAAGCAAGACAGAACTTGTGTTCAAATTCTGAGGTTGCAGGTTAAAACAAGCAACTTAAGCACTATTTTTAAAAGACTTTCTCAACCATCAGAATACCTCCATGTGTTTTTTAAGCTGGGGGGATAAGACTGCTGCTACAGACTGAGCTGGAATCAAGAAGCTGTCAGTACTTTGACTTCACAATTTAAATAAGGCAAACATTTTAAAGTTGATAACTTCCTAGACCTATTTTCTTTCTTTTTAAATTATGATAATTTAGTTAGTACTATATTTGCAAAATATCCAACAGCATCATTAAAACAATCAGTTTTAAGACCAATAAAAGTAATTCTGGCTATATATTTTGAAAATGTCGAATGTATCAATGAAATGCGAAGTCACCACAAATCCTTTCTCTTGGTTTTGTGCACATAATCCATATGTAAATAGTTTAAAAAACTAAACAGTATTATAGAAAATGTCCTTATGAAAGAAGCCAAACAGAGCAGTCCACTTTGGTAAAAACAATTTTTGAAACTTAAATATGGAGAGAAACAGATTTTAAGTGAAATCTGAATCCTGTTATTTACTGTGCTTTTGCTTTGTTTTTTACTGGGTCCAGGAATCTGGGAATAACTATAATGCAGCTCCAGGACAGATCACTAATACAGTTTTGAGTGGTTTTAAATCATGATGTTACAATACAATGATAACCCCTTCCTGGTTCTTTTCTTATAAAGACTGCTTCTTATTTGATTAGTAAGTGTTCCTACATTGTTTCATTACAAACTGGAGGGAAAAGTCATATTCCATTAAGATAACAAACATTTTAACACTTGGAGCCTTTAAGTAGAAGAAGAATGCCCATTGCTTTTTAAGCAAACCAAACTTTTTGTTATAATAAGTAATGAATTTATTTTCTTTATTGTATGGCCACAATCTGCTAATATAGTAAGAAGCTGAATCACTCACTTGATGTGGCAAGTAATAGAAATAAATACATATACTCAACAAGAAGACCATAAGCAAGGACAGGTCTCAAAATCAAATGTATAGCCCTTTTTAAACTCAAGTTAAAAGCTAAAGTTTCTTCTTACAACCAAATCCACTAGTCAACCTTAGTGTTACTGTTTAAATTCTTGTAAGAATAAAGATTTGGGTGAGTGGTTAATGTGCAGTTACTAATTATCATGTGAGGAATCTTAATAGTTTGTGGTATTGGGTTCTTGTTTCTTTTTTTTTTATTTTGGCTTTTGGTTTCATGTAACTTTATGTGTGATATAAAAATAATCGCCTTATTTTTTTGCAGGTTGTTTCCACTGTATAAATTTAAAAACGTGAAAATTAAGGACTTGGATTATTTTATAAAAATCTGTTATCTATGGATTGATTTGTGGTGGATTAGTATATAACCTACTTAAAACCCACAGATTTAATGATACTTATAAACTCAAAAAACAAGTTTTGCTTAGTTTAAATTTTTTATTTTTAGCTGATGCAAAAACATAAAAATTATACATGTTACTGGGGTATCATTAGTGTTTCAATACATAACATACTTTATAGATGTTTAAGTCAGACTCAATTTATTTAGCTCCTCAATCATGTATTATTTCTTTTTGGTGAAAACATTCAAAATCCTCTCTTCCAGCTTTTTAAGACATGCAGTACACAGTTGTTTATAATCACACAACATAATATCACACCAATGTGCCTTATTCTTATATAACTATATCTTAGTACTCATTGATCAGCTGGTCATCCTAATTTTTAAAATAATCTTAAAGATAATAGAAGGATATTGGGGATTTTTTTTAATTTTGATTTTGTGTGTGTAGCTGCTTAGAGGTTGGGTAATCAAACATTTGTTTTGGAAACTACGTTTCAAGCACATTGAATTGCTTTTGGTATTACTAAAATAATTGTGCAGTGTAATATGAAGTTATAAATTCTGGATTTTGAAACATGATATGTATAAAACAACATATTTTTTCTGTTTTATAAATGTTTATATTCAAAAGTCCAAGTTAGAGTGGATGTAAAGCCAAGAGACGAGACTCTGTAGGGTAACGGGAAGTCAAGTGTTTAACACACTTGTAATAGGAAATGAATAGATGGACCAAAAGCTATCTAAATTCACTGTAGTAAATAATGTGGTACAATATCTCTATTTTGGTAGTTAAGATTTTCTCCATGGAAGTGTATGCTGTTGGCACTTTTTAAAAATATTTTATTATTTTTATTTTATGTGTATGAGTGTATTGCCTGCATGTATGTGAGTGCACCCATGTCGCGCAATGCCATGGAGGTCAGAAGAGGGCTTCGGATTCCCCTGGAACTGGAGTTTAGGATGGTTCATAGCCGCCATGTGGATGCTGGGAATCGAACCTGGGTCCTCTGCGAAAGCAGTCAGTGCTCTTAACAGGTGAGTCATCTCTCCAAACCCAGCTGTTAGCACTTTTTATTTAACAGAAAGGAATTCAATGTGTTAGATCCTAGTTCTAGAAACCTCCACGTGGGAAAATGTCTACAGATTTATACCAAATGCTCTATATAAAACTGGTCGTAACCAGTGAGTTACATGGAATATGTTCTCTTTTATGACTTTCAGTTGAACCTGTTTCATAAAAACATATTCCTATAATTTAAGGGTCTAATTATTAGAGATCTACTAGATACCATCTTACAGTTGGGGAAACTGAGGCAAGGGAAGATCAATGCAGGTAGACACACACTGCCCTCAGTGGAATGCTGAGTTCAGCATCTGACAACCATCCTGACTGTAATAATAATGGTAATACAATTTTTTTTCTGATTTTGGTGACAAAGAGACCCAAAGGTAAAGTTTTCCTTAGACCCAATATCATTACCTTAAAAAAAAAAAAGCCTATATATTTGTTGACCAGAGGTTTTATCTATCATTAAAAGGCTTGAGGGTGGAACAAAAAACCTTGAAAAATGCAGTCACCTGCTTCACCGCAGTAACTTTAGCCAGGATCTTGTTTAAACTCTCCCCAAGGGCTGGAGTGATGTCAGTAATTGAGTGCCTCCTAACATGGTCAAGCCCTGGGTTTGATCTCCAGCACTGAAAAACAAGACAACAGCTCTCCTTAACTAAAATTAGTTAAATGTGAAAAGCTGGGAGAAGATCATCCAGTGAGTCAAGTCCATAATTTCGTGATTTCACTCATATCTCAAAAGCTCTCTCAGAATCTCTGTGGGTCAAGCAAGGAAGGAACAGGCTTTAAAAACAACTGCCTTGCTCACTGTCCATAGTGAGCTTAGACATTCCTCTCCATATCAGACTCATGAGAAGTGTAATCTTCCCATTTACAACTAATAATCAGTGGGGTAGCATTTTATTTTCCTTTTGCCTTAGTAACATTTCTCGGGGTGGGAGAGAGGAATACTGTTCACATACTGTATGCATTCCTGTGGTATCCTTCAAACTTCCCTCTAGTCCTGTTTCCTGAAGGAGTTGAAGGATAACTAGAAGAAACGCAAGCTCCTGTCCCCCACTTTTCTGGGATGGTAGACACTGGCCAAGAGTACTCTAGGCATTACACCCTTGACTAGAAACCAACTTCAAAGAGAACAGGGCTCAAGGCCCTGGATGTGCCTTTGAGTTAAAAGTCCTCTTTCCTGGCTTCATTTGCCTGTAAATCATTTGGTCATCCCCAACTCTTGATGCCTGTTTTCTGTGTGTGTGTGTGTGTGTGTGTGTGTGGCTGACCCTGCTGTGACCCTAGGTTCTTTTTTTTTTTTTTTTCCCACCTTCTAGGCCTTTGTTACCGTGGCTATAAAAGGAGTTAAACTATTTATACAACCCACTACCTTTTTTACAACACAGGGGCACTGAGTAGCCTTCAGCAAATATTTGTGGAGTTTAGTTTTCAGCAAAGGGAGCAAGACTGGAACCATCAATGGCATTATTGAACCATTTGTAGAGGAAGTTTATGGACAGTTTGCACAACATAGATTCTGAAAATGTTAGTCCCTGTAAACCTTTAAAATATCACAGGTGAAACCAGCAGCCAGATCTCAGTAAATTTCAGTGAGCTTGGCTGGGGACATAGCTGAATGGTAGGGTGCTTATGATGCTTATCTAACTATACATGAAGCCAAGATTCAATGCCAATTGGGGGAGAAGGGGAATCCAGTGAACTGAACTTTTCTTTATTTTAAATAAATGAGAAAAAAAAAAAGATTCCCAAATCACTCCGTTTGCTCCAACAAGACATTTTATAGACTGTTCTAAAAAATGCAAAGAGAGGGAGTGCTAGAGAGATGGCTTCACAGTTAACTCTTCCAGAGGACCAGAGTTCAATTCCCAGCATTCATATCGGGCAGCTCATAACTACCTGTGACTTCAGCTTCAGGGGATCCAGTGCTTCCCTCTAGCCTCTGTGGGCACCTGCATACACATGGCAGACACACATAAATTTAAAATAATCTTTTTTCTTTCTTTGGTTTTTAAAATTTTTTTTATTTTTATTTTATGTGTATGCATGTATTGCCTGCATGTAGGTAAGTGCACCTGGGTTGTGCAATGCCCGCAAAGGACAGAAGAGGCTGTCGGATCCCCTGGAACTAGAGTTATGGACAGTTGTTAGCTGCCATGTGGGTGCTGGGATTCGAACCCAGGTCTTCTGCAAGAACAACCAGTGTTCTTAACCACTGAGCCATCTCTCCAGCTCCTCTTTGGTTTTTTTTTTGTTGAAACAGGGTCTCACTATGCAGCCCTGACTGACCTTGAACTTGCTAGGTAGACCAGGCTGGCCTCACACTCACAGAGATCTGCCTGCCTCTGCCTCCTGAATGCTGTTTTTAAAGGCATGTGCCACTATACCCAGCAAAACAGTATCTTTTTTTTTTTTTCGTCTTTTTGAGACAGGGTCTCTCTGTAGCCCCAGCTGTCCTGGAACTCACTATGTAGACCAAGCTGGCCTCGAACTCACAGAGATCCACCTGCCTCTGCCTCCCAAGTGCTGGGATTAAAGACATGCACCACCAGACCCAGCTAATATCTTGTTAATGCAAGGAAGGAAGGAATTAACACTGCTTGATATTGGGAAATAATTCAGAGTGGATAGAGAGGAAAAGAAAGAGTAAGCAAATACTACAAAGTAAAAGTTTACCAGAGAAACAAATTAAACACAGCACTCCCCTGGAAGGGTCCTTTACAGATGTCACTGTCACAGGCCACTGTCCTGAGAGAAAGCTAAGAACTTTTTCCTCCCCTCTCTCAATAAAACAACTGAGCTTCACATATGTATTTGGAAAAGAAGTTCCCATGAAACAATTAAGAAGGAAAGACAATGAAAACAACAAAACCACTAAAACCACAAGTCAAATTACTAGGTGGTCAGTAGTATGAAAGTTTAGTAACAATTATGTTTAAAATTGCATCTCTGCTTCTGTTAGAGTTCTAAAGAACATATCAATTTGTATATATTAATTTTGTAGAAGTAACTTATAGGTTAGAAGAAAAACTGTAACCTCTTGAAACCAATTGGAAAATATTTCTAGCCCAAGCTAAAATATCATTAGATTTAGTATTTACTTTGTAGTTTTTAGTGTCATTAGATTCAGATCATATGTATTGAACCTCAAACATTCCAAGTGCGCAGGACAGATAACCTATGCTCACCTCTATTTTTGATGGTTTCTTAAAATATCATGTAAGAATTGCTTAGGGAAAAAAATAAATATATATATATATATATTTGGGTTCACTTGTGAATCAGTGACTGCCCCTGGCTTGAACTTTTCCCTCTTCAAATTGAAATGTTCATTTGAGCAGCATTTAAGAGTCAAGAAATTTTCCATAGAATTAAAGAATTTCAACATAGTTGCTCCTTCTCGTAAAATAGTTTTAGTGATCGTGTACTTGGAAACTAGCAAAACCAATGGGAATAGCAGGGCTCTGAGAGAAGAGCGAGCCTGTGGGTAGATCCTCAGACACTGAGCTGGGTATAGTTGTGGGACTCGGGCCTCAGTGCTCTGAGGCAGAGTCTGCTTAATTCACTCTCAGGATTCAGAGGAGCCTGATAGAGCAGTGAGTTAGGAGCCGTTTCTACCTTTTCACTTATTTAAAAATAAGAGGAGGAAAAGCAAATATTAATATTTATTGAAAGAGATTTAACTGCTAGCTTCACTATGATGTTTAACATTTTTACAGGAACTAAAATTTTCAAAGTGTAGGCAAGCTGAGAAGAGATTTAATTAAAACAAGTTTTATGTGAAAGTAAACAGCAATTCAGTGACGTTAGTGGAGAAGCTCGTGTGCCTTGTTTGGTTTCTAGCCCCAAGTGCATGTAAATCGAAAAAGCCTGGCTCTGCTGCTCTGAAGTTATCAATAATACAAACATAGAGAAATCTTATTCTCAAAAACTTTTATTCCACTTCAAAATTTTAAATATATATTTTGACCTTCGTTTTGGCACAATTTCTTGCTAGCTAACCCTTAAATATATTTTGTAATGAGGAAAGTCATTATGATCTAAAATCAAAACTATTAATTTTTTGAAAACAAAAACAAGTAAGCTTTATTTCTCTTTAAATTTTAGAGCTGTTAAATGTGAGCTGCCAGATATTTCAAGTTGAAAATCTTTCAAATCCATAACACATTCAAAGCCAAAACCATTGTTCACGTGGGATTTTAAACTTGCCACCTTTTCTCCTTTTTATTTTGTAATATAAAAAATTAAGCATCAGTGTTGTGTAATTTACACTTGTAGGCTTGTCTCTACTGACTCATTATTTTCTAGGAACAATTCTCTGATCACAAACTAGAAAAAATCTCTCCCTCCCCCAGCTTCAGAATTTTAAAGTGTGAATTTATGTGTGTACTGCAAAACATTTATCATCTAATTTTTTCACACCTCCTGTATTATACCCTAATGAGCAAAGTCTGATTTATTTCATATGGAAGTAAACTCCATAAGAACAGGAATTTTTTTGTCTTTATTGTTAACTCCCAGTTTCCAAGTACTTTAAATGGTGCTTGATACAAAGTATAAAACCAACAAATATTTGTTGAATGAATGTGTGACACTATTTAACATCCAACCTTGTATGCACAAATTCTAGTAAAGTGGTTGAACATCTAATTGCTGGTTTGTGTGTGTGTGTGTGTGTGTGTGTGTGTGTGTGTGTGTGTGTATTGCCTGGATGTATGTTAGTACACCTGTGTCGTGTACACATTCATAGTCCCCTGTCCTCGAAAAGTTTGAATCCTTTTAATAAGCAAGCCAGATGTGGTGGTGCATGTCTGCAGCCCCAGCTATTTGGGAGACTGAAGCAGGAAGGTCACCTGAGCCATGGGAGTTTGAGCAATACTGAGAAACCCTGACTCAGGTAAGAAATATTTTCCCGGGGCTGGAGAGAGGGCTCAGCAATTAAGAGCACTGGCTGCTCTTGCAGACAACTGCATAAGTCCAGTTCCAGGGAAATCCGACACCTTCTGATCTCCTTGGGTACTGTACAAGGCAGGTGCACTTACACACATGCAGGCAAAACACTCATACACATAAAAAAGTAACAATATTTTCCCTTTAGAGTTGAGAATATAGACCAATATTTCCCAAACTAATATATCTGTAATCTTCGTTTTAAATTTTCTAAAGTCTTTGGTTAGTTCAGTGTCAGAACAATCAAACCACATAGCGCACCATAAACCTTTACCATCTTATATATAAACTACCTTTTAAGGGAAAAATGAGATCAGAACCAAATCGAAAGAAAGCCTTTTGGAGGTTTAGTATGAATGAGTCTTACCATACTTGGCAAAATCTACTGAATAAACACAAAGCTTTTGGGTTTGGTTGATTTTCGGTTTTTTGAGACAGGGTGTCCCAGTGTAGCCCATCTCAAATTTAGGATCCTCCTGTCTCAGTCTCCTGAGTGCTCGCTCAGAATGCAAGTGTGAATCACTTCACCTGGCTGATCAGGAGGTTTTTATGATGCAGTCCGGTGGAAGAGAAGAAGTTTCAAAGTTGGACTGACAGAAAAGAACCAACCTGTGACCCAAATTCCATTTTTATTTTTTTAATATTTCATTTTTTAATTTTATGTATATGAGTGCCTGCATGTGTGTAAGTGCACCCATGTCATGCAATGCCCTTGGAGATCAGAAGTGGGCATTGGATTGCCCTGAAACTGGATTTACAGATGGTTGTTAGTGACCATGTGGGTGCATGCTAGGAATCAAACCCCGGTCCTCTGCAAGAGCAGCCTCTGAGCCATCTCTCCAGCCCTTAAGTTCCATTTTAAAACACTTCTTAGAAAGGAGAGTTGTGGGAAAATGCAATACTAGAAAATTACAGTAACTTTATTTTGCCTTCTGCCTTAAAGTAAGTACAATATTCAAATAGTGAAAAATATGTTTTGGTTTTTATGGGATCCTTATCTTTCATTTCATGCAATGGGCAGCATCAAATGGCCTTATCCAAAACATAGCATAAGCTTTCACTATAGTTGGCTAGAAACAAAAATTTATATAATCTCTGGATTCTAAAAATGACACATATAGCAAATACATTTGCTTGATGTCTGGGATATAATATAAGCTGTTTTTCAAGTCTACAATCCTCTTTCTAGTATCATCAAGAAATATTTGGTTGAGTGCCTATTTATTCAAATATTTATGCCCCCAAAGTGCAGGGCCCTGTGGGGCATAGAAATGGGTACATAAGGTGTGATCCATCCTCAGCAATCCTTAAGAGAAGCACACTGCCATACACGTTATCCTTAAAGACATCAGTGATGTGCCCAAGAGGCCCTTAGCTTTCTGTAATGGTCCATTTTGAAGCTTTTATTTTAGGATTTATCTAAATCCTTTTTAAAATAAAGGTTGTGTGTGTGTGTGTGTGTGTGTGCGCGCGCGCACGTGCGCGCACTAATGTGGGGTATGTACCTGTGCATGTATGGAGGCCAGAAGAGGGCATCATATCCCTCATGTTACAGGCTTTTGGAAGGATTCTTGGCTTGCTACATGTGTATAGGATCCAAACTGGTCTTCATAGTTGTTCTGTCGCCTAGAGGAGTTGATAGTGCGGTGCAGGACACAGGAAATTCATCTACCACCTAAAGGACTTTTTCTGTCCTACTACATCTGGATTAAAAGTATGCTTTCTAACTTTAAATACCAGGATTTAGTGAGCAGTTCACACCCATCATGTTTCCTTTCAGCAGTTTTTGAGTCTCGGTCGTCTTTCATTTCAGCTTTCCAGACTATCTGCCCTGTTTCTCAGTTTGGTCTCTTAAGATACTCATTAATGGGCTGGGCATGGTGGCGCACGCCTTTAATCCCAGTACTCAGGAGGCAGAGGCAGCAGATCTCTGTGAGTTCAAGGCTGGCCTGGTCTACATAGTGAGTTCCAGGTCATCTGGGGCTACAGGGAGACCCTGTCACTTGAAAAAAAACAAAAACAAAAAAAGATATTCATTAATGCCTTAATGGGTGCCTTTGATTAAAGGACATATTTGTTACCTTTCTCCAGATCTTTGTTTTCCTTGTGTTGTTTGGGGGCAATATTAAACATCCAGGTATGGGCTTAATAGAATATTGTGAAAATAGAAAAGTTCCACTTTCTGTTTTATTCAAGGGATTTGTGTCTCCCAAGGTGAAATGTGGCTTTCTGGAGAGATCTTCGGGCTACTGAATAAATGCCACCACAAAAATGCCTCAGTCTTTTTCCAGGATAGTGGAGTCAGTTCAAAACAAAACATTTTCTTTTCCCTTCTGCACCCATCCCGAAATTTGAGCTTGTTTTGCATTCATTATCTTTTTGAAAACATTGGAACATTATTATTAACAAGCAATAATAAAACAATAAATAGGAATTAGTATATCATACCAGGTGTGATAGAACACCTTTAATCCCAGTACTTGGGAAGCAGAAGCAGGTGGATCTCTGAGTTCAAGGCCAGCGTGATCTACATATTGAGTTCTAGGCCATCCAGGCCTACACAGTGAGACCCTGTCTCAAAACAAAAATTATATCAGCCACTGTTATTTTTCTGGGCCTTTGTTTTTGTTCTGTTGACCCAGGGTTCACTAATAGCCCTGGCTGAATTTGAACTTGTGGTAATCCCACCTCTGCCTCCCAAGTGCCACCATACCCAGTAACCCAGTTCTATTTCCACATGTAGAATTCTCTCTCTTTTTTTTTTTTCTTGCAGTGCTAGAGAGCAAGCCCAGGACCTTGTTCGTGCTAGACAAGTGTTCTACCACTGAGCTATATGTCCAGCTCCCAGAATATTCTTATGTACTAATGATGAGACATACTAGATTTGATTAACTGTCATATACATATTTAGGAATGGACATAGTCTGGCTGTTCTTTCACTTAAAAATGAGATGGAGTGAATGAGCTTTCTCTTTTAAGGCATAATCATACTGACCTCAAATTCATGATTTTCCTGCTTCAACCTCACAAGTGCTGGAATTATACTATGTGCCACCAGCACATTCAGCTGGGGAAATGTTATGAACACCCTTTCTGGCAAGCAGTTCCCTCGTCACTTGTTGTCCCTTGAAGTGTGCGCAATAAACATGTTTGAAAACAAAACCAAAAAAGTTCCGGCTCCAAAATTTGCATAATTCTTTTGAATTTGGTACCTAAGAGTTACTTTTTTGTTTTCATTTTCTGTATATGTGTGTATGTGGGGGGAGCACATGTGTATATGTGTGTATGCATGCTGGGGCAGGGGAGGTACCTGAGGCTGACTTTGAGAGTCTTGCTCAGTCATTTCCACCTTTTCATTGAGGTTGGGGCGGGGGGTCTCTTAGTTCAACCCAGAGCTCACAGATATGATTAGTATAGCTGGTCAGCTTGCTCCAGAGATCCCCTGTTTCTGTAGTGGAATTATAGACTGGCTCCCAAACCAACTCAGCACTTACATGTGTGCTAGTGATCCAGACTCTGGATCACTTGCATGACAAGTGCTTTACCTGCTACATCTCTACAGCCCTAGTGGGTTTTTTTTTGTTTTGTTGTTTTTTGTTGTTTTTTGTCTTTTTGAGGCAGGGTGTCCCTGTAGTCCCAGCTGTCCTGGAACTGACTATGTAGACCAGGCTGGCCTTGAACTCACAGAGCTCTGCCTGCCTCTGCCTCCCAAGTGCTGGGACTACAGGCGTGTGCCACCACGCCCAGCTTGTTTTTTTGAAAGAAGGTTTCATGTAGCTTGAGGTGGCTTGGAATTCTTGTTCTTCCTTGTTGGGGGGATGGATGTGTGCAAGTGTGGGAGTGTATGCATGTGGAAGTCAAAGGTTAACGTACAGTGTTCTACTCCACCTATTTTTTGATACAAAGTTTCTCACTGGAGGTCACTGATTAGCTAGACTGCTGACCAGCAAGACCCTGGGATCCTCCTGTCCATGTATCAGTGCTGAAATTACAGGCATGCACTTTGCCTTGCCCAGCTTTTTACATAAGTGCTGAGGATCTGAGCTTAGGTCCTCTTACTTGCACAGAAAGCACTTTATCCACTGAGCCATCTCTCCAGTCCCTGTATCTGGTTTTCCTTTTCAAAGATGTTTAATTGTGTTTGTGTGCATGTGAATACAGGTGCCCACAGAGGCCAGAAGCATCAGATCACCCTGGAGTTGGAGTTATAGATGGTTGTAAGCCACCATGTGGGTGCTGGGAATCAAACCCAGGTCTTCTTGCTACAAGAACACCCAGTGCTCTTAACCCCTGAGTCATCTCTCCAGCCCCTGTGTCTGGTTTTCTTAAGAATGACTTTCCTTGGACTGGAGAGATGGCTCAGCAGTTAAGAGCACTTGCTGTTCTTGTAGAAGATGTGGGTTTGGTTTCCAGCACCCACATGGTGGCTTACAACCATCTATAACTACAGTTCCATGGGATCCAGTGCCCTCTTCTGACCTCCCTGGACACCAGCTATACATGCAGTGCACACGCATACATGTAAGCAAACAGTCATACACAAAATGAAAATAAAATTTTAAAAATATTTTATTTGTTATTTTTATTTTATGTGTATGTGTGTATTGCCTGCATGTAGGTAAGTGTACCCGTGTTGTGCAATGCCCACGGACATCAGAAGCGGTTGTCAGATCCCCTGGAACTGGAGTTAGCTGGACAACTGGACAGTTGTTAGCTGCCATGTGGGTGCTGGGATTCAAACCTGGGTCTTCTGCAAGAACAGTGTTCTTTTTTCTTTTCTTTTTTTTTTTTTAACGTGTCTGCATGTATTGCCTGCGTGTAGGTAAGTGCACCTGTGTCAAGCAATGCCCACAGAGGACAGAAGAGGCTGTTGGATCCCCTGGAACTGGAGTTATGGACAGTTGTTAGTTGTCATGTGGGTGCTGGGATTCAAACCCGGGTCTTCTGCAAGAACAACCAGTGTTCTTAACTGCTGAGCCATCTCTCCAGCCCAAGAACAGTCAGTGTTCTTAACGACTGAGCCATCTCTCCAGACCCAAAAATAATTTTTTAAAAACTGACTCTCCATCTGTGTGCCAAGGATCACTTTGAACTTCTAATCCTAGCTCCACCTCCTGAGTTCTGGGATTACAGGAATGCTCTACCATACCCATTTCTTTTGGTGCTGAGAACTGAACTCAGGCCTTCATACATGCTGGGCAAGCACTCTACCAACTGAGCTACATCCCCAACCTCAGTAATGACTTTTACTAGTTTTATTACATGAAGGGGGAAGGCACATGCAGCATTGTGCATGTGTGGAGGTCAGAGGACAACTTCAGGGATCACTTCTCTCCATCACATGGATCCCAGGGATCAAACTCAGGACATCAAACTTGGCAACAAGCTACTGTACCTGTTGTCATGGTTGGCTTCTGTTGTCAACTTAACACCCCTGGGCAGAGAGACCCTCAATTAGATAACTTCCTCTATTAGATCGGCCCATGGGCATGTCTGTGAGGCATTTTCTTGATTGTTGAGTGATATGGGAGGGCCCAACCCACTTGGGTGGTACCACTCCTAGGCAGGTAGTCCTGGATTGTATAAGAAAGCAGACTGAGCACAGGCCAGAGGAGAACACCAGCAAGCAGCATTCCTTCATGGTCTGTGCTTAAGTCCCTGCCTCCAGGTTCCTGCCCTGGCTTCCTCAATGATGAAATGTCTCTTGGAAGTGTAAGATGCAATAAACCCTTTCCTCCCCAGGTTAGTTTTAGTCAGAATATTTTATCACAGCAATAGAACATGAGTGACCTGCTGAGCCATCTTGATGGCTTTTCTTAATTGGTTTGTTTGTTGTGTGGTGTGTGTGTGTGTGTGTGTGTGTTGGAGAAAGAGTCTCACTTTGTAGCCCCTGACTGGCCTCGAGCTCCCTATGTAGACCAGGCTAGCCTCAAACTTGAGTCCACCTGCCTATGCCTCCCAAGAGCTGAGTGTGCCACCATGACAAATGAGGAGAGGATTTTTTGTGTGTCACAAATAATATTCTGAGGTTGGAACTGTAGGAAGTAGAAAGGGGATTTTAGCATCACTTTTTAAAAAGTCCATTTGGGGGCTAGAAAGATGGCTCCACAGGTAAGAGCACTGGCTGTTCTTGCAGAGGAACTGGATTGGATTCCCAGCACCCACATGATAACTATTACCCTCTGTTCTGGGAGATCTGATGCCTTCTAACCTCCACGGTCATTGCAGGACACGGGTGCTCTTAGATACATGCAGGCAATACACTCATACACATAAAAAGTATATTTTTTAAAAAGTCCATCTGGGGGCTGGAGAGATGGCTCAGCCATTTAGAGCATTTACTGCTCTTGCAGAGGACCCAGGTCCCAGCAACCACAAAGTGGGTTACAACTGACTTAATTCCAGTTCTGGGGTGTCCTACACCCTCTTCTGACTTCCTTGGGCTCTTGCATACACATGGTACTTATAAACTCATGAAGGCAGACACACTTAAGTCTTTTAACAAAATCCATTTTGATCACATAATAATGTGAGGTATTTTGTACCTCATTTACAATGTTCTCTGATGATTTACAGTTATCATAATCTATTTCTAGAACGTTTTAATCATCCCAAAATATTACCTCATCTAGCATTCTTTTTTTTTTTTTTTTTTTTTTTTTTTTTTTTTTTTTTTTTTTCTTTAGCCTCAGGTGGCCTGAACTTGCTATGTAGACCAGGCTGGACTCAAACTCACAGAGATCCATCTGCCTCTGCCTCCCAAGTGCTGGGACCAAAGGCATGTACCACCATGTCTGGCTCCTAGTATTCATTTTTTTAAAAACTTGATTTTACATGTATGGGTGTTTTTCTGCATGTATGCACATCATGTGCATGCCTGGTGCCTAAGGAGGCCCCAAAAGGCACTGGATCCCTGAAACTAGAGTTACAGAGGACTGATAGCCTCCATGTTGGTACTGGGAACAGAATTCTTGTCCTTTGCAAGAGCAGCAAATGCTCTTAACCACTGAGCCACCCCTTTATTTTTCTGAATGGTACATATTTATATAATATGAGGAACAAAGTGATGGTTTTCTTTTTTTTTTCATGTATGTGAGTATATTGCCTATACGCATGTGAGTGCACCCGTGTCATGCAATGCCACGGAGGTCAGAAGAGGGTTTTGGATTCCCCTGGAACTGGAGTTAAAGGACGGTTCATAGCCAACATGTGTGTACTGGGAATCGAACCTGGGTCCTCTGCAAGAGCAGTCAGTGTTCTTAACCACTGAGCCATCTCTCCAACCCCCACAAAATGTTTTGATTATACATTGTGTATTGATCAATTCGGAGTAATTAGCATGTCCTTTTTAACTTTTTAAAAAATATTTTATTATTTTTATTTTATGTGTATAAGTGTATTCCTGCATGTATATAAGTGCACCCGTATTGTGCAGTGCCCTCGTAGGTCAGAAGAGGGTGTCAGATCCCCTGGAACTGGAGTTAGGACAGTTGTTAGCCACCATGTGGGTGCTGGGAATCAAACCCAGGTCCTTTGCAACAGCAGTCAGTGCCCTTAACAGCTGAGTCATCTCTCCAACCCAGTCTTTTTTAACTTTTTTGACATAGGATCTTTCTTTTCCTCAAGGAGTTCTCTTGCCACAACCTTCCAAGTAGCTGTGGCTATAGGCATGTGCCACTGCACCCAGCATTTCTTTGAACTTGCTGGTTCTTTACAGTGAGTCCTTTCAGATCCCTCTGTAACTTCTTTTTCGGAGAAGAGAGAAATAGGGATCAAACTCTGGGCCTCTCAAATGCTAGGCAAGTACTTCACCCCTGAGCTCTACCCCCAGCCTAGCTAGCATTGATTTTAAAGAGTCAACCAACTTCACAGATCCCTGAATGTCCTTTTACATTGACAATAAATAAATAATGAGGAACATGGAAAATGTGTGTGTAATGAAACCTAAGCTGGCTTCACTGACCATCCCTCCACCCCAGGCTGCAGTTACAGGATGCCATGTCTAGGTCTCATTCTTACTTTTTTTTTTAATTATTTATTTAATAGCCACATACTTAGAAGAAGCATTTCATTACAACAGCATTGACATATTCAATAATTTCCTGAGCTAAAATTCATCTCTTTCAAAATTGGCTGTAAGTTTTTAGGTTTACAGTTGAATTATTACAGTTATATAACATTAATCTCTATATATCTGATTATTACTAGTCACAGTTGGTTACTTTCTGAGCTCCTTGGTATCTGAGCATGGATATAAAGTCATCAGGTAGATTTCAGTGGTAATGTTTTTCGCATCTACCAATTACT